>NW_027526225.1:23718624-23763624 GCF_048455015.1 Haemaphysalis longicornis
AAGTCACTCTGGGCGCAACTTGGGTGTCATTTCGAGTCCCCGTACTCCGCACCCTCGCCATCTTCGACGGAGTGGAGATGCTGCCTTTTTTTTTTCGCCTTGCAATTGCGACTTCCCATTCTGCCATGGAGAGAGATGCCCGCAGAAATTGGGAGGAATGAACCTGTATTTCGAGCAAAACTGAAGATGCTGGCCGCTCACTCGCGCGGGGCGCGTTTTCAGTGCAGAATGTACTGAGCACGTGCAGCTAGCTGCGCCCAGCAGATCAGGTGTAGCTGATCCTCCAAATGGGAGCTAGTTATAGCTGGCCCTCCCACTGCTTTTGGGAAATAGTTTGGAGAGGAGGCAAATTTAGAGTATGTGAGAGCACTCCCATACCACATCGTTCACAGTGTAAAATGATTAAGGGTGTAAATAAGTCTGTAACTTCAGTGTAAATCAGTCTATAATCCATAGACTGATTTACACCACCCTAAGGGTGTGAATCAGTCTATAACTAATACCCTTACACGCTAGCATAAAAACACGTTTGAAGGGTGTTTGTGGTTTGTAACACCCTTACAAGCAATAATACAAGAATACACCTTTCAAGGAGAGTTTGGCCGTTAATTACACCCTTCCAAAGAGTGTTTTCTTGTTTTTATAGGGTGCAAGAGTGTTAGGTATAGACAAAAAGGGTGTAAATCATCTTACACTGTATGGTGCAGGGAAATTGACAGAATTCGCATGTTGAACGAAAACTGGGAGGGATGAATCTCATGAAGACGAGGTTCGCGGGCAAAGGCTTATGTCTGGATTTTTTCCGAGCGCTGTTTCCTGAAACTTCTGTACCTTGAGATGAGGGAGGGGCAAAGTTTGTCTTGGAAGCCGAAGATGCCCCCGGATGTCGTGGTACCGAGATCATAAAGAGAAATGACGTTGTGTATGGTCGTCCGATCCAGCGGGGCAAACAGATTGATATTTTTGTGTGGATCGTTACATTTCTGGACATCGGTGAAGCCAATCTAGACGACTTCTATTTATAGGGGTGGCAGATTAGCTGGTGTCGGGACACATGGTTGATAAAATTTGTTTAGGCGGCGTCGTTTTAGTTTCTGAAGTCGCTCTTAGCCTCGGCCGAGGCGAATGTAGTCATCCCAATTGCGGTTAAAACAACTCAAACCCCCATCACCGACAAGTAAGTTTGAGAAGTAGTCTTTCAATCCGGATAAGGAAATGATAAGGAGTGCCTAAGCTATATACTGGCGCAAGTGTCCATTTTCATGAACCAACGAACCGTTAATCTGAGTTTCCTTCATGTTTGTAATCACGTAATAGGCAGTTCAGTTGCAGCCTCTGACTTTCAAGCTGGAATCGTAAAGTTCCGTTGCACTGCGTGCATTTTGATCCCATTGTGCCTCACGCCGTTCTGTGTTGAATCGGAAGGCTTGATTGGAGGACGCTTAACGTTATCTACTAATGCGATTCGTGGGATGTGCACTGTGTGGTTGCGGATTTTTTTATATCTTTTTTTGCGAAATGATTAAATGGCCGATTGAGTGAAAAAGACGGTGCCGCCGTCGCCAAAAGCAGGAGAACGGCTTCTGAACACATGTAACAGCAAAGGGTGCCATAGCGCGTCCATCTATTCATAAAACACAACAAGGGTCCTCGCTTTAATGTGTCGCCTGGACATGCTCAGAGCCACGTGAAAAGCTGAGATCGCGGCTTTGGTGCGGCGGTAGCGCCACGTCGTCAAGTATGCGTCGCTCTGGCCTGACCCAGCGGCGCTACAGTCCGCAGCGAGCCTGTCTGCCGGTGCGGCAGTAGAATTATCCGAAGTATCGTCCAACTCATTCCAGTCCACAGCCAACATGCGAACGTAGAAAGCCCCAAAAATACCTCACATCAATTTAATCGCGAATCTTGAAGCAGCACTCAGCGGGATTCAATCAAACCTTGACGCTTTTGCATTCACGACTCGTCAGAAGTGCTTAGGTGTCCCCTGAATATTATTTTTTTTACCGTGCTTCCCCCACTTACGATTGGCGCGTGTCCTCTATGCGCACCTCCATAAATATACCCAAATGTGGCCCCGTGACTGACGATCTCAACCCGTACGCACTTGTGACCAGGACGAACAAGTAGGGCCATTTGTAGCTGCATCGGCGTGCACGACGGCGTGAAGCCTTTCCTCCTCTCCCCTAATAGCCTGCCTTTATTCCTGGCGCTCTCCACCTTTTTCTCCACTCTAATTCAGGGAGCACTGCTACTGCTGCGGCGTCAAAGTTTTGGTCGCGCTGCCGCGGCGCAGTGAAGCGTACCGACGGACGGCCCGCCTCTCTCGCGCGCCTCTACGGCCGCGTCGCCCTGGCGCGGAATATAAAGTGAATTGAGACGCACGACTGACGTCAGGCGTGGAGGACTCGCGGCGCTGGACATCCTAATTGAAACAGCGGACACACCTCTCGCGTTTCGTCTTCTTCTCGCGTTTTTTCCACCCTTGCTCTGCTCTGTGTTTTGTTGGAGCTGGGAACCGGTGGACCGTTTACCCGAGTCGCAGATGTGTTTTCAAGTTTTTTTTTTCTCATAACGGTACTCTTTAATTATTTCCTTTTTGCGGAGTTACGGATACGACGGTTCTTGTTTTTGAGAGCCCTCTTGTTCCACTTTGAGAGCGAAGGCTGATTCAGAGTTACAGTTTAACTTCGATTCGCAGGGACCCGCAAAATAATTGGTTAAATCGGGGACTTCGTGAAATCGACAAAGCATATGTGAAAAAAATATCCACGCTGTGGAGGGGGTTGGAAAGCAAAGCTTTAAACGACACCCAGAACAATTGCCCATGCGACGACACTTGAATTCACACACGTGGCTCTACAAAGAGTAAAACCAGATATTCTGCCAGCCGTTACGTGGAATTCGCGGGGGTGGTGTCCCGAGCGCAGCAGCGTCGGCCACGGCCGGACTAGAGCGGTGGACGCCGTCGCCGTAGCCTGGCCGTGCTTCGGCAAAAAGAAAACGGCGAGGAGCGTCATTCCAAGGGTGAGACAGCGGAACCTAGACATCCTGATATGCTAATTTGGAGCTACCTCACCGCACGACACAAGCGCCAACACCGAAACAATTCGGCATGTGAGCTTAGCGATTCCCATTTATACCGATTTAAACTAGTTTAGTAAGTTTGAGAACTGCGAGAAAGCTGAGAGAACTTTATAATTGCTATTTATCAGGACCAATTGCTCCTTCCGCCTTTTGTAATACATCTTAAAACAACCGAATGGGTATTCATAAATTTAGAAAACTGAATCCCATTCGTGGCAATCAGCGCGCATAACGTAGCGTTTCTCTAGCGGCCAGATGTCTGTATGGGGTCTCTATATTTTTTTCCGCCCTTCAAATCAATCCTTAACGTATCTTCGACGTACGATCACTTAATTCTTTCGGGTCCGGGTTACCCAGGAGGTGCTGTCGGACAAGTTAATCAAGCCGTGCGAAGGAAGCGCGCAATGGACCGGAAGCTGCGCCAAAACAGGCCCAAAACAACCGTCGCTAAATCAGACGGCAAAGCCGTACCACCGACGCGCCCGCTCGTGATTTCCGCGCGGGGAGCGCTGGGTAAATTCGCCGCGCCATCTACAGTGTGTCCCGTGAGTGAAACCCTCCGTCGCCCCCCTCCGCCCTCTTCGCTGCCGCCTCCGCCGCGTTGGGAGTTTATTGTCCCGCACGCCGCGAAAGAACCGTTGGTTTGTACAGGTAGAAAGCTTTGATTTAGAAAGGCGGATTCGCCTTCGCTACTTCGGAAAGTTCGTAAAATTATGTTTAGTGAAATTCGAAGTTCATCGGTATTAAAAATACTGATAGTGTTGTTCTCGTTCTGATCATCCGTGTTAGAATTCGTTCAGGCCGTTTTAAATAAATGTCCTGAAATTAATGTTCACCATTTCATTCCTGCTTGAAAGAATCCGAAGCCGGAACACGTTGTGGAAATAATAAATAATGTGTGTGTGTGAACTTCTGTTCAGCAGAACAAAGTTGAGCATCAAACACTGCGTCGGGTCTTGCCAAGTTTCCCGTTTGTTGAAGGAGTTAGTGATGTTGATGATTCCCCGATGTTTCTGCTGTTCAGGTTTCTTGTGTGTTCGTACATGAAACATTTTTCGTGCCGAACTCGCAGAGGTTCTCGACAAACTACGAACGTCTCTAACCAGTGTATTTTACTAAACCGCACGAACATTCGAAATCTCTGTTTATACAGCGGATTTTTAAGTTGTCCAGCAGCCGAAACCGGTATTAACCTCGCAGTTTATTGTGAGCTTTTCCTTTACGCTAAATAACCGGCTGACTCGAAAAGAAAGCGTAAACCCGATGTTTTAACTCCCTCAAACACATTAGCCACCCCCCTGGTGTTGGGAGGGGGGGCGGGGAGGGGGAGGGGGGATTCGGAGCAAAGGCATCCCAACACAGCAACGGCTCGAGGAACATGGGTGAGGCCTAGCTAAGCTGAGGGGGGGGGGGTGGAGAGGGGAAAAAGGGTGCAAAACTGCCTGGCCGACACCTTATCCTTCATCCTGCAGTGGTCACTGACACGATGATGATGATTGCGGTTTTCGGGCGCACAGAAACACTCTCGGCTGCGAGTGCTTTATTTCGATAATGGCTAAAAATATAAGCGCCCGTGTTTTGTACGTGAGTTAGGCGTACATTATAAAGCTGTCTGGAAAGCCTACGCTATCCCGTAGCCATCCACCACGCTGCGCCTCGTAGTCAAGGTGGAGCATCGGTGTGTCGAATTTACAATTTGAATATCTAAAATTCAATCGCCTGAACATTCGCTTTATTCTATTCGCAGTGCCAGCTAGGGTGGAGAGGGAGGGGAAGGAACCGCGTTATTTAGAGTCACTCGAGTGGTAATACGGGAAGCAGCCTCAAGCGTGGACGGACGAAGCGATAATTTCTCACGACACGTAGGCTGCAAAGCCCGTATGCTAGATTTGGCCAGCCCAGGAACTTACATGGTTATCAACTAGGAAGTTCTTCCGGAAATGCTGTGCGCTGCTTTATTCGCACTTTATTTCGCAGTGAAATGAGAGATTAAAGGTATAGCGCTTTTATTGCGTTCGTGGTTTTAATGCGTAGCATTCTTTGCCGAACGCGTTCCTCGCGGAAACCGCAGGGTGTCCTCGGCACGCGAGTGGCTTTAGCAAAAAAAAAAAAAAAAGCTGGCAAAAACTCTGAGGAGCGAGAAAATGGCGAGCACTCATGAGCGCGTGCCTCGCGGCAACTCCCGAGTCCCCGGCTCTCGCGATGGATTCAACAAAAAAGAAACAGAAAAGACTCCACCGCTGTCATCTAGCCCTACCGCGCACGTAAAAAGCAACTCCAGCGCTAAAACTAAAGAATAAAATACACCCTGTTAGAGAGAGGTCACCGCGGCCGCCGCATTCTCCAGAAGCCATTATGGATAATTGGAGACATGGCTACGAGTGTGCCACTCCTTCCCGAGACGACTTTCAGATCCCGCCACCGCTGCCGCGGGTCGATGACGAAGAGCTGGTTGAAGACTACAATGCAGAGGATGACTTTGCATCCACCACTCGCCGCGAAGATGACGACGACCTCTTCGATGCACATGACGACCATTACTGGCACCAAAACTATGCGGATAAGAAATGATACTGAAAATTAACTATGTGTCCGGCAATTCTCACCTACAACAGCATCGTCGTTCAAGTCTTGCGCGTGACGGCAAGCTTCCCTGATTATTTTTCTTGCTTGTTGGCTCGTTTGCTCTGACTCTGTGATCAGTGTATGTACTTGCTTGCCGATATAAATAGCAGAGTGGGGTTGCCCGCATTTGCCTTCTGACGGAAGAAAGTTGTCATTGCGTGAGTATGGGGGCCTTTATTTAGGAACAACGAGCAGAGGCTGAGCGGCGTTGAATGGTTTGAGCTAAGTCTCCAGGGGTTATAAGCACGACAAAACTTTGGGGACAACTATTAAGCTGTGAATTCGAAAACATTTGTGTTTAATGAACGCCGCTGAATGCTCCTTCCAGTTTGCTCGTTCCTGTGACTATTGCGCCGCTGTATGAGGTCAGCGGAATTGATGTGACATTTCCCCGCCTCACCGAATACCGCACTCACAACTACAGCTAAACTTTTCGTTTATAATTAGGCTCTACGCAGTCCAGGGCGTTGTATAGCAATGGAGGCCTTTACGTGTATTAGGGACGAGGTGCGTTAAGGCCGAGGATGGTCCGGCGTCCGGCGTCCGTGTAATTCGAAATCGAAATCGGCGTATAAATCGGCGTCCGGCACAGCACCGTGTAAATCGAAACATATGTGAACATCATCATCATCATCATCATCATCATCATCATCATCTACGCCCACTGCAGGGCAAAGGCCTCTCCCATTGTCACAAACTCGAGCGTACGACGTCTAAAAGTACCTTATAAATTTTTCATTTTATTGTACAGCGCCTAATTCTTCTTACACTCGGTTATATTCGCCCCGAGACAAGGCTGGAACTTTCGCGAACGAACAGGCAGTAACACGATCACCCGCCGGCTCGCCGGCAAGAAAACAACAAAAACAAAACCTCCGCCGCTCCGGTTTCGTCGAAGCTTCCAGTACTTTCGAGGAGGTGCGCGTGGCCTTGCCAGTGCTTAAGAGCGTCGATGATTCTAGAAGGGAGAGAGAGAGAGAGAGAGACTAAACATTTTTATTGTTTCTTATTAAAGAGTCCTTAGGGTGGCCTCCTCATTCCAGGAGTCCATTGGCACGGGCCGCGTCTTCTGCCCTCTCTACCAACTTGCGCTGGACGTCGAGGGAAGAGCTGGCCAAGGCGCTCTCCCAAAGCTCATAGGTGTGGAAGGGATTGGGCGGGTCAAGTGGGCTTTGTGTACAGCCGCCGACCATGTGAAAAAGTGTTCCAAACTCCCCGGAGAAGCGGCACAAACGGGGATACAGGGTGGGGGCTATGTGGTGGTTTCTGCTAGGGTGGGGGTAAGTATTAGTTTGCAGGGCACGAAGTATTCTATCGTGACCCTTGGGTAGTTGTTTGTGCGGTAGGGCGTACGTTTGTCTTTGGAGCCGATAGTGCGTTGTAATCTCATGAAACGAGACTAGAGGAAGCGGACGCAGATCTTCTTCTTCAGGTGCTCGGCCGGTCAATTCTCGAGCTGTGAGATGGGCAATCTCGTTCCCTGAGAGTCCAATGTGCGCAGGCGCCCAGATTATCTTGGCGGGTCTTCTTAGTGGCTTCTGTTGAAGTATTTTAAGTGCAATTTTGTGTATTCTCCCGCTGGAAAAGTTGCGACAAGCCTGTTGAGAGTCAGTAATTACGGTCTCAACCTGAGTTTGGGTAAGCGCTAAGGCAATGGCCGCTTCCTCGGCGAGTAGAGGGTTGGCTCGGTCCAGTGATACGCTGGTGCGGTGCTCTTGGCCTATAATAACTGTTGCTACTGAGGCCCGCCTTCCGGGATAGAGGGCCGCGTCCGTGTACGCCACGGCAGGATGGCTTCCATACCGCTTTGAGATAGCACGGGCTCTTGCTTCTCTGCGGTCGGCGTGATGCACTGGGTGCATGTTTCGCGGTAGCACAGGTACTGTAATGTGGCGCCTGATATCATGCGGGATGTCTGTGACTTCGGGTGTTGGGTGTTGAAGCGGAATCGATAGTCCAAGTCTCGAAAGGATGGATCTGCCGGTATCTGTAGTGCCTAATCTTGCCCTCTGATGGGATAGGTGTGCCTCTATGAGTTCATCAGCTGTATTGTTGAGTCCGAGACGAAGCAGTTTGTCTGTCGAGGTGCTGACTGGTAGGCTCAGAGCCTGCTTGTAGGCTTTTCGTATAATGGTGTCCAGTTTCTTCAATTCCGTTGTTGAGAGCAGAGCATAGGGTATTGCGTAAGTGATCCGCGAGATGACGAACGCCTGCACGAGTCGGAGTGTATCGGATTCACCCATGCCCCTTGCCTTAGTTGTTATGCGCTTGAGCATGTGTGTGACTTGCTCGGTCATGGTCTTGAGCGTGTTGATTGTTATGATATTTTTCTTGTCCGCCTGAAAGGTGACGCCCAGTATCTTGATGCTTTGAGCAGGGGTGATAATGTGCCCATCTATGTGTATGGCGATGGTGGGTGTCTCTGAAGCTTTCTGTTTAGTTGGAGACACGAGCAATAGTTCGCATTTTTGAGGGGCGCAGCTCAGCCCGCATGACCTTGCGTAGCCATTTACTACGTCCGCTGCTTCCTGTAGGCGCTCCTCCATTGCTCCCACTGAACCCGTGGTGGACCAGATGGTAATGTCGTCCGCGTAGAGACCATGATTTATACCCTGAATAGAATTAAGTAGTGCAGGGAGTCCTATGAGAGCAATGTTAAAGAGGAGGGGAGATAGCACAGCCCCCTGGGGAGTTCCACGTCCTCCTATTGGAAAGGGGTCCGTGGTGTGGTCCCCTACTTTGAGTATGGCTTTCCGATCTGTGAGGAAAGACTTGACATACTGGTAGGTCTTGACTCCGCAGTCCAGGGTGTTCAGCTTCTCCAGGATGGCCGTGTGTTTTACATTATCGAAAGCGCCCTTTAAATCCAGTGCCAATATAGCCGTCGGAGAATTACGAGTTGCGGGTCTCATTGCTTCTTCTTTGAGCTGGAGCAGTATATCCTGCGTTGATAAATGGGGTCGGAAGCCCACCATTTCTGGGGGCAGTTTTCCCGTGTCTTCGAGGAAGGATTGAAGTCTTTTGAGGATGATATGCTCCAGGAGTTTTCCTATGCACGAAGTAAGAGATATGGGCCGGAGGTTCTCTATACTGGGTGGTTTTCCTGGTTTCGGAATCAGCCGAACTTCCGCGGTCTTCCAGTCCTCAGGTATTGTTCCTTCCTTCCAGATATTATTGAAGTAATTGGTGAGCTCCAAGAGCGACGGGTCGTCAAGGTTAACAAGCATCCTATTAGAAATGTGGTCCATTCCTGGAGCTGTGTGTCTTCTCAAAGTCTGTATGGCTGCGGTCACTTCGTGCAGTTGGATGTCTTCGTCGAGCGCCGGGTTTGGTGCTCCTGAATATGGTGGTAGAGGTTCTGTTGGGTGTGTCTGGAGATACCTGTTCTTGAGGGCTGTGAGCAGGTCTTCCATGTCTCCAGGAAATTGGTGTATGATTTTAGCCATGTTGTGATGGGACTCTGTTTTGCTAACTGAGGAGTTGATCAAGAAGCGGAGGAGCTTCCATGTTTTTGCAGTGGTGAGGGTGCCGCGCAGGCCATCGCATAGAGAAAGCCAGTTTTCCCTGCAGAGAGAGTTGGCGTACTTCGCAGCTTCTTGTGTTAGCTGTGCGATCCGTTTTCGTAGTCTTCGATTGTGTCTCTGCCGCTTCCATCTCCGCTGCAAACTAGTCCTCGCTTCCCAGATGTGCAGTAAATGAGAGTCGATGCACGGCGTGGCTGTGGTTGTCTTTATTATTTTGGTGTGTGCAAGGAAATCCTGATGAAGTTGTTTGATCCAGTCGTGTAAAGAGATTTCGACTTGGGTTTCTTCGGCTGGTGAGCGGTTGCTCCGTTCCTCTCTGAGCTTCGTCCAGTCTGTGAGGTGAGCCCGACCTATTACTGCTTTGTAGTCCGATCCTATTACAGTGGTAGATAGAATGGCGTGATCGCTGCCTTGATATTCGCCCGTGTGGATCCATTGAACTTGAGGAATGTTTTTTGTAAAAGTCAGATCGGGAGCTGTGTCTCTGGTGACGCTTGTGCCAATGCGTGTAGGCCTACTGTGGTCTGTGACAATCGTGAGGTCTTGAGATTCTATCAGCGAGTGTAGTCTAGTGCCTCTTGGGTTGGTGTATGCGTATCCCCACAGAGGGTGAGCAGCGTTGAAATCCCCCGTAATGACAAACGGGTTGTTGGCTGCTTTGAGTGTCGCTTGTTCAATTACTTGCTGAAGAATGAGTGGGGAGCTTTTAGGCCTGCAATACACATTCAAAACGTACAGCGAGCGGGCCTTCTTGTGGACATGTGGTATTACAGTCGAACACGGATATATCGAACTCCAAGGGGTTCGCGAAGTAGTTCGATATATGAAAAATTCGATATAAAAACTATGGGCTCTGAGACCTCACCTATGGGAGACGATCACTTACCGATCGTCGCATTCAAGAATGACAACTAATTCCGCACTCACGACGCAACAGGACGCTTTATTTCCGTGAAAAAAAAAAATCGCTGATCTTGGCCTGCTTCTTCGTCCAGGAAAGGAAATTAAAGAAGCTAGTCTCGATCTTCTCGAGGCTGCACAACTAGAAAATTCCAGCAGTACGCTGCGCCTTCGCACACCATGCACATCACGCACGCAAAAGAAGACCAGCGCGCACGTACCACAAGAACTTTGAAGGTAACAATTCCAAGGCTCTCTGAACGGACTCCAACAAAGCGCTCGCGATGGTCATCTCCGAGAGAAACAGTGATCTCCGAAAGGTGCGGTACAACTCGCCAAACAGCAGCAACAGCAGCAAAATGCAAAAGAAGGAGGCCGCCGGCGCCTTCGTTCCCTCTTCCCTTTCCCGAGACGACATCGGGGGAAGACAGACCCAGAGAGAGAGAGAAAAAAACTCTTTTTCGGCAAGCCGGGGAACGTACGCAGCCGCAAAACAACAACAAAAAAAAAGGACGTGCGCAGTCGGGGCATCCCTACCTCGCATTGTCACATTTTCCGAGCGTTCGGGCTCGTGTGCCTAGAGAGATTTAGCATACCGGGCTCCGTCCGCTAACGCTACGGCGGCCGGTAACAGGGCCCGACTGGGCAAGTGCAAATTCGTTCTGGTAGGGGGGATTAGTTCCGCGAGTCAGTCTTCGCCATGCCCGTGCATTCCTCCACATTCTCCTCAACCTCAATCGGGGGTGCAGCGACCGCCGAAGAGCACCTTCCAGCTCGCGCGGTATACGATATACGCAAAGTCGGGAAAAATACGGTTCGATATAAACGTACGAATTCCTATACTTTTACACAGAATTTTCAAGGGGATAATTTATGAGTTCGATATAGACAATAATTCGATATAGCCGTGTTCGATATATCCGTGTTCGACTGTATTGCAAGTAGAATGCCAATTTCTTCGGACTGCTTAAGTGGGTGTTGAATCGCCACGTATCGTTTGCTGACCAGAGTGTGCAGGCTTTTGTCTGTGCCTGTTTCGTACGTAATGTATCCTGGAAGGCGAACTGGTGTATTAGTTTCTTGCAGAGCTATAATTGCTGGTATCGTCGTGGAAGAGGAGATGTATTGGGAGAGTGATCCATATTTGTTCTTGAAACCTCTGCAGTTCCACTGCCATATAGTTATTCCTTGTCCGTGAGACAATTTATTACTGGGTGGATGAAGGTCCATCTTGATTCATGTCTCTCCTCACCCATGAATCAAGATAGAAGGGAGAAGAGGGAAGTTATTCACTGACGGCGGCGGGCGAATTGTGTTTTGTGCTCTCCCTCTCCCCGCCGGTGCGCCTATAAAAAGAGAAGCCGCGCCTAAACAAACCAGCTACGTTTGGACGTCGTGATTGACAACGGTTCATCACACCATCGGCGACCCACGCCCTGGAGGACTCCAACGTACTCCCGGGCCTCGAAGCACCGTGATCGTCTCGGACGGCCTGGCCTACAGCGAAGCCACGCTTCCCAGGTAGCCGAATCGCCTCCGACAGCGGTGCATCGTCCGGCCCGGTCGGTGAATATACTGGGACTCTGTCTCTCATAAGCATCGAACTGTTCATTTTCTTTTAGTTAACTGCTCCGATTCGTAATCTTCATTTGTTAACGCTCCTGTTTGTATCATTTTGTCTAATTGGACTGTTTCTTGTATTCGAATTCGATCTAAGTTGTCTGTAATTATCGATCCGTTACCTCGTGCTTGTGTTTGTAACTTGCCTGTCTAAATATAAGTCTGTGTGCTGTTTTTCGTTCAAGGCTCTTGCTCATTCTTGCCGCTCTAGTCGGCGAAAGCCGCACATCAGACGGCAACCCCCTTTTTCACCTGTGCCCTGTAGATTCGGTGGGGTTTGTTGGCTCTCTTGAGTCGACTCCCCATATCTTCTGACAGTGCACCCTAATTTAAGGAAACGGGTGACACCCATTATTCTCCAATTACCTCGGTCCTGTGCCAACTGTGGCCAATTTATCCCCGCAAACTTTTTGATCTCATCTGCCAATCTAACTTTCTGCCGCCCCCTGCAACGCTTGCCTTCTCTAGGGATCCACTCTGTTGCCCTTAATGACCAACGGTTATCTTGCCTGCGCATTACATGCCCGGCCCACGTCCATTTCTTCTTCTTAATTTCCACCAGTATGTCCTTAACACGCGTTTGTTCCCTGACCCACTCCGCTCTCTTCCTGTCCCTTAATGTTACACCTATCATTTTCCGCTCCATTGCCCTCTGAGTCGTTCTCAATTTAAGTTGAACCCTCTTTGTGAGCCTCCAGGTTTCTGCCCCGTAGGTGAGTACCGGTAAGATGCAGCTGTTATACACTTTCTTCTTCAGCGGCAATGGTAGGCTGCCATTCATTATCTGCGAATGTCTGCCATATGCACCCCACCCCATTCTGATCCTTCTAATTATATCTGCCTCATGGTTGGGATCTGGGGTAACAACTTGGCCTAAGTAGATATATTCGCTTACCACTTCCACTGCCTCGCCACCTATCTCAAACCTCTGTGCTGTCCCGAGGTTATTGATCATTTTTTTAGTTTTCTGCATATTAATTTTCAGGCCCACGGTTCTACTCTGTTCGCCCAGTGCGGAAAGCATGCTTTGCAATTCGTTCCCCGAGTTACTTAGCAAGGCAACGTCATCAGAAAATCTGAGGTTGCTGAGGTATTCTCCATTAACCCTTACTCCCGCCTGTTCCCAATCCAACGTTCTGAATTCTTCTTGTAAACATGCTGTGAATATCATGGAGAGATTGTGTCTCCTTGTCTGACGCCCTTCCTTATAGGTATTTTACTGCTCTTCTTATGGAGGATGTTGGTAGCTGTGGACCCATTGTAGATATCCTCTAGAATTCTTACATAATGCTCATCTACCCCCTCGTTCCGTAATGCCTGAATGGCTGCTAGGGTTTCGACCGAGTCAAATGCTTTCTCATAATCTATGAAGGCTATATATAGGGGTTCAGTATACTCAGCGCACTTCTCTATCACCTGATTGATCGTGTGAATATGGTCCATTGTTGAATACCCTTTACGGAACCCTGCTTGTTCTTTAGGTTGACTGAAATCTAAGGTTGCAGAAATTCGGTTAGCGATTACCTTGGTAAGTACCTTGTAGACGACTGGCAGTAAGCTGATCGGCCTGTAATTTTTCAGGTCCTTCATGTCACCTTTCTTATGGATTAGGATGATGTTCGCGTTCTTCCAAGATTCCGGTACCATTGCGGTCATTAGGCATTGCGTATACAGGTTTGCCAGTTTTTCAAGTACAATTTCTCCGCAATCCTTCAAGAGGTCTGCTGTTATCTGATCCTCACCTGGTGATTTGCCCCCTTTCATTTCTTTCAAAGCCTTCCTTACTTCTTCGGTCGTTACTGATGGGATGTCTATCTCCTCTGAACTACTGTCTCGTTCGGCATTATCCTGTATGTCCCGGCTACTGTACAGATCCCTATAGAACTCCTTGGCCACTGTGACTATGTTATCCCTATTTGTGATGACATTGCCTTGCTTGTCTTTAAGTGCATACATCTGATTTTTCCCCATGCTAAGACGCCTCTTTACTGCTTAACAAAAGATTCACAAAAGGTGAACAAGAACAAAATGAAAGGTTCACAAAAGGTGAGAGAGAGAGAGAGAGAGAGAGCATTGGATTGGATTGGATTGGATTGGATTGGATTGGATTGGATTGGATTGGATTGGAAATCGTTTTAGCCGCAGTAAGCACTCTCACGGGTGATTTACGGTAGGAACGATTCCCAGCACTTCGCCCACTCGTCATGATTCACTTCGCGGAAATACTTGAATTTTTTTTAGTAATGTGAAACTCATGTATGGAACGCTTCGCAATCCCGTGGGAACCGCTCCTGGGCTGTCGTCGCCGACGCCGGGTTTTCCGCCAAATAAGTTATTTAAGGCTTGCAATGCTTTCCTATTAAAAAAAGACGAACAACCAAACTGCGTCTATGTAAGTTCTGTCCTTCCGGTACAGCTTGCAATCATCGCGTTTATTGCAGCGAAACGCTATCTGTAAATACCGCGCGGTTAGTCGCTGATCAGGACAAAAATAGAAAAATGCGTCCATCATATAGTACTACAGATTAGGGCTCAGTTCGGTCTCTATCTCGCCGGAGATCGCCGCCTGCTGTCGTGTTTTCGCTTCTTTCAACTGCCGTGCTCCCGTTTTCTGAGCGCACCCGAACCAAACGGAAAACAAATGACGTCGTACTCGGGATATTGAAATGCAGCTCTCGTCGCCACTTCCCCCACGCTTAGCGGGGGAGTCCTTGTTTTCGCGTCTGCGGCTTTTTCGCCTAAACGCGGGATTCCGTTGTTTGCGAACGACTCAAACTGACTAAAAGAAGACGGCGTTATTTACCCAGGTTTACAACGAGAAACAGTTTCCCGCGCATTCCTGTTGTGTACCGCTAGCAGCGCTCCGCTGACAGCGCGCGCATTCGCTTTCCCCCTCGGATTAACGGTGCATTTAGGAACGCGAACGAGGTGGTTAGCACCCCGCTTAGGTTGTTTATCTTTCTTCTTTTTTCTCTCACAATCTTTCACCTGCGTTTTCTCCCCTCACATTGCTCGCGTCTCTCTCTTCGTTTCTAGTGACGAGAGTTTTCCACGTTTACATTGGACGCCCTTTCTCGGGTGAGTTGCGGAACTGGCCTGCTGTATTGTGCGCCGTTGGCGCACAGTCGTCAACTCGCTTTTGGCTAAAAGAGAGAATTCCTTCCCGTGGGAATGACAACTCCCGCTCGTCGTCGTCGTCCTGGTGGCAAAAGCACGAATGGATGAGTGTAAATAGGCCTCTCGTCGCCTACGCGACGAGGCGGTGCATCCGTGGGGAGGCAACGCTTTCGTCGTCATCTCGCTGTGGCTTTTTGTTGTATCCGGATCCGGATTGTTAATGCCTTCGTCGTTTACAAGACCTCTTTACAAGTTGCGAATGGGCTTACAACTTGGGAAACGTTTTCAGTTCCTACCGGGAGGATTTAGGAGACCGTTAATTTAGAAGCGACGTCGTTATTTCGCGTCGTTTATGAAAGAGCCCGCTGAGCTTCGCTGTTACCTTCGGGTATTAGTATTGCTATTAGGAAGATTATTTTTATGTTGTTTCCTTTTATCCGCGGGTTCGTTATATGCTGCGTGTTCTATCTCTATTGGGGTACATCGGCATAGCGCTGTTGTGAGTTCATGGGTGATTCTTTCTGTGACGGGTTACGCAGTGTCACCCATCGAGAAAGGGCATGGGAACTAGTGTGCGCCCGAGTGAAGAGCAGTAAACAGGCCACGTCGCATCATCTCCAATTCGCGTTCATATGCATCCCCTCAGTCGCAGAGCGTTGCGTGGAAATCGCCAACAGGCCTGTTGCATCTTTGGCCTTTTTAAAAATAGTTCAGTACTTACCTGTTTTCGCAACCATTTTTTCTTTTTTTGCGACTTGTCGTCCGTCTCGCTGCGCCCAACGAACTTTCTCTTGGAAAGCCATGAGGATTGCGCGGAAGGACGACACAAAGAAGAGACAACAGGACGTGCGCTCGCCCGGTTGTCTACCCTCTGCGTCGTCCTTCCGCGCAATCCTCATGGCTTTCCAAGTATCAGACCAACTAGCCCGTCAACATATCTTGCGGAACTTTCTCTTGCCCTGTCCTTCCGAAAACTTCAGGGTTCTTGTGCTACGCCGGTATATGCACAGCGAAGATAATATATTTTTGTTTTCATTTACAATTTACGTGCTTGCATTCGTACATTTCTTATTTTAGATTTTACATGTTTCATTATTCTTTCACAGCATGTTTGTTAAGCCGTCAGAAAGCCCGCGAAATGCGAATTCCAAGTGCGCACGGCGGGAAAGCTCTCTTTCTTCTTTCGCTTTGCTTAATTCCCCGGTGCATTCTTATCTCGCCTTAGTTTCTCTTCACTCACGCTCTCACAGCCGACTTTACACGACGAAGCTTCCCGCGTTAATAACCGGTAGCGCAGTAATGAAAACCGGATCAGTTCTCCGGCAAAAGTTCTCTCTTCATGGCCGACGGCAACAAGGAAACTCCAACTGCGACGATACCGCAACGAAAACAAAGCCAAGAATGGCCTCCCCACCGACTGCAGGCTCGAGCGTGTCGGCGTTGCCGTCAGCTCGTCGCGAACACGCCGCCTCTCTGTTCGCTGTCCCCAGGGATAGAAGCCGCTTTTCTCTTTCGAGCAACTCAACACCCGAGCCGCTTCGGCCTAACTTTTCCACGAACTCTAAGCTCCTCGCTTCGTCGTCGGGTAGTCATAGTCGACCCCTTGTTTAGAGTTTCGCCCCCGCGTGCGCCTTCTCCACCCCCGCGTGACCCTAGCGTGTTCGTTTTTTTGTCTTCACTCCGTACATCGTCGCTCATTTTGATTTTTCTTACTTCGCGCTCGTCGAGCTCTAATTCCACGCCCGTGAGAGAGTGGTGCCGAAACAACGTCGCGCGTGGCTTGGTCGTCGGTAAATACGCGTGCGCGTAGAGGAGGCTCGCGCGGAAGTTATTCGCACGATGAAGCGGCGTTATCCGTGTGTACACAGTTTGGGGAGGAGCGACCGATGCGTGTTCGAAGTTTGCGCGCTCGATCGCAAACTGGATAGCTGCAGTATTTGTCGACCGGGTGTGTGGTGTTCACTGTCTTCCGCGCTGCGGTTACATACGCTACTTACAGTTGTACTCGTTTCCGAGGAATGTTGCTTTTATTACGACACAGGGACCTGCTCGAGGTGTTCAGTTTGCGTGGTTTGGTGGTCGTTGTGAGGGTCGGCCGTGTTTTCAGACCGAACTAGCCTGGTGGGCTACATCGAGGCTTTTTTCGGGATGCTTTCTTGTTGTCCGTATTCCCGTTTTTGCGTTATAACAGAAGATCATTGTGCGTCAAAGCTCTCCGTACGCAGGTGTTTACGCCATGAAATTGCCTCCTCGTAACTTTGCCTCCTCTCTGATCATCCGAAGTGGGGCGCGGTGGCTGATCCGCGAAGCAGGTGCTGGGGGCTGTGCAAAATGTTTTTGGTTCCATCCCCGATCTAGGAGGCTGTACTCCTGGTAGAGTCTCGATACAAGAAGTAAAAAAAAAACAAAACTGGAAATGTGCCTTTTCTCACGGAAAAACTCCTAGGACAACTAAGCACGTCTTATGAGTTATGAGTGCAAAATTGGTAGTGTACAATTCAACGACGTTCGGTGCTCTTTCGAGTTTAGCATTGCGAGTAACTTTTTCAAGTTTTGCTGCGGGGTGTCGGCGGCGTACCGGTGTGGACGCTCACTTTTCGCCCCTGCGGATGTTGCGGCTGCCGGCGATTAATAGATGTTTCAGACTTCGTAGTGGTACGGCACGTACTGTGCTGCAGGCTGGCCTGACTCGCCGCTGACGATTGTGGCGCAGGGTGAGGTCAGCGCATTGCGGGCGCTTGTTAAGTTGTCGCTGCCGAATGACGCCGAACACCTGTTGCAGCCAGCGCCGCTCTCTGCTCTTTCCACGTGCCTCTGCGCATGCCCAAGTGTTGCCTAGGCACGCGGGCTCTTTTGGGTTTTATTATTGCTAAGCACAGGCTACGGAATGCGTCATAGCCTCTGCGCATGCCCAGGCGTTGTCTAGCAGCACCCGCTCTCCTTTGCGTTAATGTTCGTGGTAATCGTTGCCCAATGTGGCTCTGCTGGTTCGTGGCCATTTAAGCACTGAAACTGTCTACTCAAAAAATTCAAAAAAAAACGGAAAATGAAAAGGTATTCTTCATGCCCCTAAGGAAACGCACCGTTGACGAAACGAAGAAGCGTCATAAGAATGCTCACGCGTTATTACGCCACTCTCAAAATTTTGTTACATTTTTGTTTATTTCCATGTGCAGTAGTGAGTGAGTGAGTAAAAACTTTATTAGAGCACCCAAGAGCGAGTCAAGGGGAGGCTACCTTGTAAGGGGCGCCAGTGAGAGTGACCAGTGCTCAGCCGTCCGGTGTAGTCGTCCCAGACACTGTCAAAACCAAGTACCGGTTGTGTCCGGTATTATCCTGGGTGGTGCCATGGGTAATCCCCTCTGGATGGCGAGCCGGCCTCTGTTGGTCTAGCGCGTTGTTGAGTAGTAGAGTGTCCCGGGCTTGTGTCTCGTAGTCTTCGCTTCTCATCGCAGCTTCAAACTGCGATGGGAATGTCGTAGTGGTGCTAGTAGGAGGCTGGCAGTTTCATAGTAGATGTACCAGGGTAGCTCGTGCTTCTTGGCATAGACGACAGATTTTGAATGTGTTTGCGGTGATTGAATTGCGGTGATTTGCGGTGATTTGTGCTTGCGGTGATTTGTGGTGATTTGCGGTGATTTGTGCTTGCGGTGGTCATGTTTTTCTAGTTTAATAACACTTACATGAAAGCTTCTCTGCAAGTATATGGCTGACAAGCATTCCGTCCAACCCCTTAGGGTGTGGCTTCGCCGCACGTTTTACGTGTATACCACAGAGCACGCTTTACAGTGCGATCTTAATGGGAAAGTTAACGTGAGAGAAGTGAACCTGGGATTCCGAACAGTAAATCTGCTTATTTGCAAAATATTAGAACAATTGTTTGGGGGAGGGGGAAGGGGGCGACGCATGCAGGGGGTGTACGTAAGTTATGCGGCAGGATAGCTACATAGTTATCTTCATTTCAGGGCAAGTTCCAATTTGTTCAGCGGAGTCTGGAATAAGCCGGCACGTTGTTGAGTGGAGAGATCGCCGCTTACCCGTCCGACGGTGATGTGACGATGAGAACAAATTGTTTTCTTTGCTTGTATCTGAAAATCCTTTCCCGGTTTATGATGACTTGAAACAATAAAAGTTTACGCATGTCGAACTTGCACGTTCTTTGTGACAAACACACAGCACAACAGACGAAGCGATTCTACTTCAAGCTGGGTTCGGAAACAAAATATTGTCTGGGCGTCAATTATTATAGCGGGCTGTTGAGCTGATCGGTAAGCAATGCGCTGCTTCTGCTCTTCTATGCACTTTTCTGTTCTCTTTTGGAGGCTCGCACAAAACCGGGGATTACAGCTCCGCGACGTCCTTCTTAGACAGAACCAGTGTAAATTTGTATGTAAATTGGGAGGCCTTATTTTATAGTGATCTTGTCGGGACGCGTGCCTTCTGGCCGCGTGGGCACTGTTGCCATTGATGTTATGTCGCGTTTTTTTGGTCACCGTCACCCACCGCGGCGGACCAGTGCTGTTGTGATGCTGAGCCCAAGGACATGGGTTCGATGCCGGTGGCGGTGGCCGCTTTTCAGATGCAAGTCTTTCGCTTTTCGGAGGCGAAAAGCAAAAAGGCACTGACGATTGGTGCACTCCCTAAAGCGAAATTTGGGCGCAGCGCAAGCTGCAGTCTTCTCGGTTACGGCGCATATCTGCTGCGTCTCAGGAAGTGATCACGTGATTAGCGAAGGCACCGCGCCGCGCGCTCTACTCTGCTGTTATATCGCAGCGCGTCGCCGCCGCTGGGCATATTGTTGCAAATCGTGTTTGAACCTCCCGCGCAAATGTCACGTGGTTCGAATTAGCCATGCTCGGTGAACCAGCGGGCGTGTTGCAAATCGGGTTGGAACCTCCCGCGTAAATGTCACGTGGTTTGGATTACCGGCCAACGGAACAGCGTCTGAGGAGGGGAAGGGCGGGGAGGGCGCTCTTTGGCGGCGACGCATGAAACTAGAGTGAGGGGCAGCCAGTGAGAGAGCCATAGCCAGTGAGAGCCATAGCCAGAGAGCCATAGCCAGAGAGAGCCAGTGAGAAAGTCCTCCTCACCTTTCGCCGACGGTCCTCTCCATTTTATTTCTGCCGACTCTGATGCGTTCGGTCATTCGGTTACGCGGACACCTACGCCCCGCATCCCGGGTAACGGCTGCCAGAGGACTGCGCCCTAAAACGCCCGTATGTCGAGATTTCGGCGCACGTTAAAGATCCCCAGGTGGTCAAAATTTATCCGGAGCCCTCCACTATGCCGCGCCTGTTAGCCCAAATGCAGCTTCAGCGCTTTAAACCCCTTACATCAACTGCGTGGCAGTTGTGCATACGATCCCGCATAAGAAGATAGTTGTTGAGAACTCGTGACCGTTATTGAGGCCGTTGGTGTCAGTGATGATTATTAATTTGTCCTGGTTTTCTGGACTCATAAATTAGTGCAAGCTGCCCAGAATTTACTGACGTATGAAGGACCATTTTTACCTTTTCGTAATTGTGTGTCAAATGCACTGTGCCAATCGCAGTTCAGTTATTTAAAATCAGGAGTTTCGTACCATCTGCATTTGCTATGCCAATTTCAAATGCCGAAGTTCCGGTTTAGTCGGCACTGATGTGTAGCTAACCTTGAATCGACTCTTTATTTTTAAGCACTTGTAATATTGCTAACCTTGTTTTTATTCATTGTATTGTCGATCAATAACATAAAACAGCTGCTAAAGAATAACCGGTTGTTTTGTTTTGACGTTTTCGGCTGCAGCATTTACAGGTTACACTCAGCGGCTCTTTACATTCATGAAATGCAATTATTTTGCTTGCGATGGAGTAAACGTTTTACACTGATCTCTTTTACCGTCATCGCAGGTTACAAGCTGTTCGTGTGAAGGCGTGAAGCTGTTTGTTGTCTATATATCATAAAGAAAAAATCAGAAGAACATAAAGCTAAGGTTGACAAGAGCGGAGTTTGGGCATGACTTGGTACGACCTTTCCTCGTTCGTCGATCACCGGGAGCATCTTCTGGAGGAGGCTTTTGGAGCGCTTACGCCCGACGAGCTGAACATTCTGACTCCAGTTGAATTGCAGGTACGTTATCTTACGCCTCGGTTGAAATGTATTTATGTCGATGTAATTGTATTCTGCGCTTGAGGGTGGCAACTTGCGCATGTCTCATTTGCTGCGGCCTCCTCGGCTTATAAATTAGTAGAAGCTGTCGAGAACAGAGCGGTGCTAGCGGCCGCCCTCAAGCGTAGCTTACAATTACATTGACATAAATCCCCGAGAAAGTGGAGGGAAGCACAGTTTCGCCCGTAGCTTAGTTGATACGGCATCTGGCCTGTATTCTCAAGCTCGTAGCTTTGGCTCTCACTCGGGCGTCCACTTTCTTCCTTTCAAACATTTGAAAAATTGTATTCCTTTCAACAAGCAAAAATAATGTACTTTCCCAGTGCCTTTCTCTGCGTTCTTGAATGCCGGCCTTTTTGTAGCGTGAGCTACACTCGCCAAGGTTGAGCAGTTTCGCGTCGCTCCTGAAGAGCCGTGCGGCGCATGCGCAAAGAGCAGTGACGTCTCACGGCGCACAGCTGGCGCCCCGGAGCCGCCGCCGCCGCCGCCATTAAATTGGATTGGATTGAATTAGATTGGATTAAATTAAATTGGATTGGTCTGGATTGGAAATCGTTTTAGCAGCAGTAAACATAATAATCAGCTAATCCTAGACAACCAGGAAACCTAAGAATAACCAGGTGAACCTTAGCTCACGCTATGTATATCCTGACATAGCCGAGCTAAGCCACTGCTAATTTTTTTCTGTGTTCACCCAACTATCCCCTCATTCTTAGTGGTCATTATATATGCCATTGCATTTCAACTTGTTGAAAGGTCCTTGTATGGCCGAAATATAGTAAGATTTGGGGGAAGGGGGGTTGAAAGGGCGGTGAAAAAGACTGGAGGGAGCGGAGAGGGGAAAGAGGGGAGAGATACTTTCGTTCTTAAGCCGAGGAAGGTGGAGAGTGAGGCGCTGGAGGAGGAGGGTAGGAGGGGGTAAACCGAATTCGGCTCGTCAACGCAGGTCTGTCGCCCAGCCGGAAACTTGCCAACCGCATCACATTGCCACACGTGTTAGATAAGATTTGTCTGATGTTTTTTTTTTTTTTGTTTTTAACACTAAAGTATGACTTGGCAACTGAAGTGAAACGACTTAAAATGCCCCATTCGGTTAATCCCTGCGTGCTACCTGTTTTCGCTGCTCTTAGCACCGGATATGTGGCTGTAAATATGCCAAGCGTAGTAACATGGACAGGATAAGGACATGAACCTCTTCTCTGACTGATAATACCGATTGCAGGCGACATCGCCGTGCACATCCCCAGCTGTCGTTATTCCTGCATTATTAACAAACTGAGCCTACGCTTACGTGGTCTTAGAGAAATCGTTTACGCCCACTCTCCTTTCTTTCCGGTTCGCTACCTGCTGCTGTCGCCGCCCCTGTAACCGTTTGTGTGGCTGCCTGCACTGACCCTGCTGTTCGAATTTCCCGCGCTTACGTCGTCGGGATCTCAGCACTACCCGTTGGAAGAGCTCAAGGCGCTCTGCATGCGACAGCTGGAGCGCATGCCCCGTGCCCGACTCCTGGCCGTCCTGCAAGGTACGTAACCGAGCGGTGCTGCTGCGGAAGCTACCCGGGTGGCGTATTCCCAAACCATATCCCGTAGGAATACCAGGCCGACCACACCCCTTAAGCAGGGGCGCAGCCAATGAAGTTAAAAAAATTGCAATTTTTTAACCTCCTTGGACGGAGCACCGTGACGTCTCTACCTATATGTGCGAGACTTCATGCGAGGTGGATTTTTTCTTTTTTCCCCCTCCACTCGTTTCGGCTGCTTGGCAGGCGGCCGATGGTTTCGCTCCGTGGGCGGGGCTGGCCTGCGGCGCTGGGGAAGCTGACGCAGATGTGGTAGAAGCTAACCTTTTGTACCTGAGCCCCTGATCTCTCCGCGCTCTTCTTTCGCACCTGCAAGTTGACGCTGACCTCCGATTGTGTTCCTAGATAAGCGCTCGACTCGGTGCTCGAATTGCGCGCGCGCGGATGGACGCTTTCACGCTCATGTGGCAATTATACACGTTCAGGAAAGCAAACACCCTCATTGAAAGCTAATCCTGCAGCACACAGAAGGGTATACAGTTGAGTTGGGTGCTCTTTCACTATATACACACCTCAAAACACGATTCGGTGCTGGAGGTAAGGATTACAGGAAAGGCAGCCAATTACCCATGACTACATTTACCAACTGTCCTACTCTCTCGAAATATTACACCTGCATGAGCTGCTACATTTTGGCACTTTCATAAGTACTATTACATTGAATTTCGTTAACATTAACTTCATTGCATCAGGAACAGTGCCACTAAGGAAAACATTGACATTTCGTTAACAGCAATGGAAGGTGTGAATCGTTCTTGCAAGGGTGATACGTTGATAAGAAAGACACGAGCTCAAACGTACACGTTTTACACTCGGTCATAAATTCTGCATAATTTGCACTGCTAGTCATAACAATTTAGGGAAACAATATCGAAAATATTACCAACCAAGGGGTAAGTAATAGTTGGATTGTACAGCTACCGAAGTACTCGAGGAGTTTTATATATGTCTTCTGTACAGGGGTATTGACCACAGTCTCTTCACTGAAGCCATCAGGCCGAGTTTGATATCAGTAATCATGCGTGCTACCCCTCACACTGTTGCCAATGTCGATTAGTTATTTTTAACAATTTGTGCTTCATGCAAACAGAGATTTTGCTGCATAAGATACGCTATTTATAAATAGACAGCTCCAGCAGGATCCGAATGGCGCTGATGCCCCCCCCCCCCTCCCCCTGTAATCGGGAAGGCACACCAAATCGTTACCACTTAATTTGGCTCTCTCCATTATTCGACCGTAATCGCCACCAGCTTTTAACTCTAGGTCCCGCCCCTGCGACTGAACAGGAACATGTTAGTCGGGTCCGTGACGATCGCACCGCACTAAAAGCAATTTCCGAGTACGCCGTTGAAAACATACTCTACAAATTGGTGTAGCAGCCTGGCCGACTTCCCCGTTCGGTCTACAATGTGAACTGTCTGCAGCGTGCACTGTTCTCAGTGTGAACCGCATTGTCTACAGTGTGAACTGTACATTTAAGTGTGAACTGTGCGTTTTGCTGCCACTGACTGACTTTAATGTGTTCATTTTGCGAATCGGACCTCAAGACTGCAACTGTGTTCATTCTGCGAGTTGTGACCTTCCCCTTTTCTCCTCATCCTTGCTCCCCCAGGGCCCCATGGCCTCTCATTTAAAGGAGCCATGAAGAGAAAACACAAGTTTGGTTCATTCGAAAGATTGCCTCGTTAGAACCATAACGACACCACTTATAACGCAAACTTCGCTCAAATAAGCTACATAATTAGGAAAAAAGGAAATGACCATGCGACCCACCAGCTCATTTTCCGCAACAGAACCTGTGATGTCACTTGGGAATGCTCTGCGATTGGCGGAGGCCGGCAAAAGCAAACGCATGTTAGGCAGGGCTTACAGCTTGCATAGCGAGCTAAATGCCCGTGAAACATACTGCACATTCTTTTTACGACAAAGAACGGTGGAGTAAACGGTTGAAGGTCCGAACGAACTCGCAAGCGTGTGCGCCAATGCCTACGAAACTAGCGCCGGCCGAGCTCGACATCTCGCCGTCGCGCAGACGAATTTTCGGGTTCGAGGCTCTTCGGGGCCATTTCGGGGCCAACGAACTGTTCCAGCACGCACAGCCGCGACCTTGCTTCGTATCGTAATCCCTTCACAGGAGGTTGGCCGTCATATCGCTAACCAGCAAAGGTAAAAATAGAAACGAGGGGAGTAAGGAACAGCAAGAAGCGACGAGATAGTGCCAGTCGTCGCGTAAGTTTCGAATGGTGTTGGCTTGCTGCTGTCGTTACGAGCTCGTTTCCAGTTTACAACCACTGAAAACTTCAGTTGTTCAGTTACGGCAGGGACCCTTACGTTAGCTCACTCCTGGGACATGCTGGCGGTCATCGCCGACTTCGTCAAATCGCTCTGACCTTGGGGAAAGAAATGCCGTAAACACCACGCATTGACGCTCGTATCTTTCTGGTCGAAGCAGAGAGCTCGCGCGAACGGCTTTCCATACACGACACCGGCCAACTGGTATAAGTGATACTGCTACTGAAATTGAACTATTATTAACCGTAATCAAAATACGGCACATACGTACCAGTCTATATTCGTCCGTCGCGACGGGGCTGACGAGGCAGCGGTGCCGACGGCTGGGCGTTCGTCTGTTGTGGCTATCGCGGAATGGTCGCTTTCCCGTCCACCGCGTATCCCACAACTCTTGCCGCTCGTGCACTTAGAAGCATTGAGCGTTTTTGTGGTGTGAGGTTGTTAAATGCAAGCCAGAGCTCCTCGGCGAGAGTTTTGTTCTCCGGATCAGGCGATTCCATGACTAGGGCTGCGGGTGCACTAGGTTTTACTAGTATTTTTAAAATGGCCGCCGTCTCGATCGACTCCCGCGTGTGGGTGCTATATGGAGTCGACATACTAAGTATCTGTTTCATGGACCGGCTCTATGACGCCATTGTACACGTCACGGAATGTTCAATTTTAGCGGGAGTTTTAAAATTTTGGCTTAAATTGCCTTATTTCTCAGTGAATAAAGCATCATTTGCTTCCGGGAAAGCGCTTGGGGTACTATGAAACACCTAATCTTTCGAATGAAACAAACTTTTGTTTTCTCTTCATGGCTCCTTTAATACAGTGTTACACTCACTCAGATACGTATACTCTTTTCGCTGGGACTAATGAGTAGTTGCCCGTGAGCTTGAAGTCACGGTAGTCGCAGCAGAGATAAAACTAAGTAAAAAAAGTTATCTCCTTGGCGCACTATTTTTGCGCTAGTGATCTCGGAGTCCAAATAGCGGCAAAACATTGTCACTTTCAGAGATCCACTGATGGGTATAGATGAGCAGTTTGTGTCTGTTTCCTGCGACGCATTTTTAGCTACCACATATATAGATTTCTGTAGTGTCTGGCCTTTTAATTCGCCAGCATTGCGTCACAGCTCGCGCCTCAACTGTGAGCCACACACATGCAAAAAAGTATACCAATGTTTAAACAAGAAATAGCCCGAATAAAAATATAAATAGTACAACACACGTTGCAAAACGCCGCCTCGCGTACTAGAACGCTTCGTATCGAAAAACATACCTTTCGCCCCGTTTCTGGACCTTTTGGACAATCCAGGTTGTGTTGGTGCACCCGCTCTACGTGTCCATGAAGGCGTTGACTGCTACTTCGTCAGACAGGTTCGCGCGGAACACAGACTCATGATTTGTTGACGCGAGGTCATCTCTGACGACCTCGAGCTGCTGCTCGTGCTTATTCATGAAGCAGAAGTTATAAGCTTCGCGACCATCTCGTGAATGCGCTGGGGATGCGCGTGGCGCACACAATTATGAGAACGGACCCTGTGATGGGCAGTTCTGCGCGAGTGCGAGGCACAGACGAGTATGGCGAATAACACGCTGGCTGATGTTCGCAGCAGACGAGCGACCGACGTACGCGTGTGCTTTCGACCGAATGAGAGCAAACGTTCTGCGCTTCGGTAGGGAGTCCAAAGGACCACCGAAGACCAAAAAAAAAAAAAACATTTTTGCCATCACTTTATTGGAAGTGCTTGCCTTCCGGAACGTAAACAATAACTACATATGTACGTGCAAAAGCACCCATCCTCGCGCGCACTTTGAGCAACGCGCCGAGCGCTAGCTTAACTAGGAACAGCATGGCAGACGAGGGACTGACGGCGCACAAGAGAGCGCGGAGAGCGAGCTTCATCTTCCCAGCGCGTACGCCAGGCTTGTGCTAGGAACAAAACGATCGGCCGCCGCGAAGCAGCGCGATCACAAAAGATCAAAACAAATTTTGTCTTCATTTTTATGAGAGTGTTTACTTTCCGGGACTTGTATAATTGCCACATGTACGTGAAAGCGTCCATCCGCGCGCGCGCACTTCGAGCACCGAGCCGAGCGCTTATCTAGGAACACGATCAGAGGTCAGCGTCAACTTGCAGGCGCGGAAGAAGAGCGCGGAGAGATCAGGGGCTCAGGTACAAAAGGTTAACTTCTGTCACATGTGCGTCAGCTTCCCCAGCGCCGCAGGCCAGCCCCGCCCACGGAGCGAAACCATCGGCCGCTCGCAGCAGCCCAAACGAGGGGAGGGGGAAAAAAGAAAAAATCTACCTGGCATGAAGTCGCGCACATATAGGTAGAGACGTCACGGTGCTGCGTCTAAGGAGGTTAAAAAATTGCTTTTTTTAATCTCATTGGCTGCGCCCCTGCTTAGGGGGTGTGGTCGGCCTGGGCCCCTACGGGATATGGTTTGGGAATACGCACCCGGGTGATATCCGCTTTGAATATTTGCTGCGCCTATTCTCCGCCAGCGGTGAGAATTACCGTCGGAAATGTCTTAAGGCAGTTTCCACAAAAGCCTGGCAGGCCTAAAATTGACTTGGAAATTTTACCTGAAGTAAACTCAAAAGACCTGAATTTACCTTAATTTTGTATAGGTTACACATGGTAGTCCTGTCTGCGACCATTTTAAATTCAACCGACAAAAGGGAAGGCCATTTAATCTAATGTAACAAAAGTGAAGGCCATTTAATCTAATGTAACATAGCTTAACGTAACATAACATTGGCTCACCTCACCGAACTTAACATAAGGTAACCTAGCCTATCCTAACTAAACCAACAGCGCGGTGGCTCAGTGGCTAAGGCGTTGTGCTGCTGAACACGAGGACGCGGGTTCAATTCCAGCCGAGGCGGCCGCTTTTCTGATGGAGGCAAAAAGCAAAAACAACGCCCGTGTGTACGAAATTTTGGCGCACGTTAAAAGATCTCCAGGCGGTCAAAATTAATGCGGAACCCTCCACAACGGCGTGCCTCATCGCCTTCGTTGCGTCGGCGCGTTAAACCTGATACAATCAATCAATCAATCAATCAATCAATCAATCAATCAATCAATCAATCAATCAATCAATCAATCAATCAATCAATCAATCAATCAATCAATCGATCGATCGATCGATCGATCGATCTAACTAACTAAACCAACAGAACCAACCCAACGCAACCTAACCTAACCTAACCTAACCCAACCCAACTGCAACGAACCTAACTTAAACCAGGGCGACTACACGGAACACGTTATTCCCAACGTTACCTGACCCCACCCTACCCCAACAAAACCCCTAGCCCAACCTCTAGCCCAACCCCAACCCCAACCACAGCCCAGCCCCAGCTTATAACAACATTGTACCAACAGTTCGCTGAATCTTAGTTTGGGTGACCGAGCACCTGTCGGGCTTTCTTTCTGTCTATTTGGTGCGACGACGAGGTGGACAACCGCCCAATGTAGTGAACTCTTGCGGTCACTGACAGCACTTGAAGCATGGATGGCCTCGAGATGATCGGGTGGCTTATAAGGGGTTATGAGTGGTTTTCAGGGAAATTTAACTGAAGCTGCTGCTTCGACAAAACATTTTAAATTGTAGCCTGGCGTTCAAGTGTGCAGGATTGCCGCGCGAATTTTTATTCTTTAGCATGCTCATCAGCGTTGTGTAAAGCTGCTGAACAACGCTGATATAATAAAAATTTATTTTGTATTCAACCACCCCCTCCTGCATATGAGCGGCATTGTTGCAGCGTACTCCTAGTACCGTCGTACCTGGTTATAACGAAGTAGTGTCGGGACAGCCTATTAGTTCGTTATATCCGATATTCGTTATAAAAGTAGGGGTAAAAATCTTCTCTAACAAATCGACAATCTGGCTTGTGCAAAAATGATACAAAATGCATTTTTAGGCTTCCAACGCACTATGAACAAGGTAACCGTTACCGTTCTCCTTGTTGCATTTCAAGCTCAATGAACCAGAACATGAGTACGTGAAATTACAAAAAAACAAGGTTTACTTGAGAAAGCAGGCCTGAGTCCATTTATTTGATGAAGGATGTGATCTTCATGTGGTGGCTACTTACAGCACAGAGCAGAATGGAGTTTTCCACAGTGTCCACGAACAAAAGGGCCTTTATACTTTTGCTGTTTCGGATGCCGAAGGGTTATTCCAAGTATCTTCGCAGCCTCCTGGTCAAATATTTCTTCGTTATATCCGATATCGCGCGCGGCTCACAGCAGCATCCGAAATCGGCCGGATGCTGCTGTGTGGATGATAACGAACGGCTGGCAGATTTTTAAACCACAGTTCTTTTTTTTTTCTCTGATAGAACCAAGGACGGAGCACTGGTAGAACACTCTTGCAGCCTGGCTGCTTCTGCCGCTTCCATTATCTTCTTACTACCATCTGGTGGTATCTATCAAGGATTCAAATTCACCAATGGGCTTGCAACGTTCTCCTCGCTGCAGTAGTTACCATTTCCGTTGGCCCTAGCTGTCTATTAAAACGTGTAAATAGACTGCCAGTCACGTTGAAAGTGAGTTCGGCCTTTGAAACTCTGTGCAGGCAAGCTGTTTGTCCGTTCACGTCGACACACGTTACGAAGTATCCTCCCACGAACTCGCATTTTTCACGCTCAAAGAGGTCAAGACAGCAAGTCAAAACTGCTGCCCCGATTTAAGGCAACCCGACCGAGACCATGCAGGCAGCCTATTTCTCGCGCAAGTTTACAAAAGCAGGACGTGATTACCGTGTTCGCGTTGAGGACCGAGACAAAATTCAAACGGGCGCCGGAAAACTTCAGGCGGGGATGATTTCTTACGTGGTCTCACGTGATTGGCTCTGCGCACCGTTATCCGTGACGTTCTTGCGCGCGCAGCCAATCACGTGAGACCACGTGAGAAATCAGCCAGACCGGAAGTTTTCCGGCGCCCCTTAGAATGTGTTCCCCAGGTTCGGAACGCGCCGTCGCGCGCCGCGCTGACGACAGCGCGTTTTGCGGGAGGTCAGTGGGCGGCGACGCTTCGCTTCCGCCGCACCTCGTTAAACTGTTCAGCGTCCGTGAACAAACGACCCCTTCGTGCTTACTAGACACGTTCACCCTGTCGCGCGTTTTAATTATTCCCCCAGTTTATAGAAGGGCAGCGGCGCACCCTGCGCCTCCGTGGGCTCTGTTCTTCTGCGCGCGTGTATGCGGGAACAGGTAAAGCGAATGGAGTTGACGGGAAAACGGCGCGCGCGGTCTTGCAAGATTTGAGATGCGGACGCGAGAAGAATGCCGCTGACGTAAGAGGATACGTGGGCAGGGTTGCGACGTTGAGGTGGCGTGACGGTGGTGTGGCCTTAGTTCAAAAAAAACTTTACCATGCCTTCCTAAAGAAAGTTGAAAGAAGCCCGGAAGCTCTTTGACATCAAAACTACGCCAAACCCTTCGCTAGGAGTGCGTCCAACCTTCGCTGAAAGTGCGTCCAGTCAATGGTCAGAAAGACCCAAATCGCAAATGAAGAACGAATACATGTGGCGATTTTTTTGCAACCTAAGTAAACACGTCTACGATTGATCTAAATGTATACCCATACATTGTTTATGAGATAAAAGTATACTACTATTGCACTCCTTCGTGATCGATGCGGGTGTTCTCTTATCTAGAACCGTTCCTTTTTCCCTATTTTCAAGTAGCCGTTTTGGTACAATCAAAGCCCGGTTTCACGCAGGCGCCGTGTGTCCAGACATGTTACCAGCTCTTTTCGGTCGACCAACCGGTCTACGGGGAAACGCATTAGTTTTTTTACAGGACGCCATCGGTCCCACCAAGAAAGATTTCGCTTTAAAATTAGTGCCGTTCCACTTTGTGAAGGTGAATGACCAGCGGAGCTATGCAGCGCGTCACGTCACCAGCCAAAGAGACAAGCATTGGACATTCCAAGCTTTATATGTAGTTTATTATTTCGTTTGCACGTTGAATGGATTTGATAATTGTAGCGTTTAACGCGCAGTTGCAACGCAAGGGGATGGGGTGCGCCGTTTTGGAGGGCTCAGGATTAATTTTGACCACCTGGAGATCTTTAACGTGCGCCGAAATCTCGCACACACGGGCGTTTTTGCTTTTCGCCTCCATCAGCAAAGCGGCTGCCGCGGCCGCGAATCGAACCCGCGACCTCGTGCTTAGCAGCGCAACGCCTTATCCACCGAGCCACCGCGGCGGTCGTTGAATGTACTATGGCGCCATCTGGGGACGACACACCAGTGGTAGTCGAAGGAAGTTCGCCGCAGCTGTGATGCGAGCGCCGACTACGCGCAGGTAGTTAATGGAAAGAATACACAGTAGCTATCTTCAGCTGTATCGATGCTACGAGATTTTCTGAACTACGCCTTCAATCTACGCACGCATCGATCTCCTGGCAACTAGGGAATAACAGCTACGCTGCAACAAAAGCGCTATCAAATTTCGCGACGCCTGTGGCTTTTTTACAACATGAAGAGTGACTTTTGTTATGCTCGGGAAGAGTTAACTGTGAAGTGGTCGTGCGTTCTTGCTGGAGTCAGCGGCAGTGTGTTTGCTGTCACCTGTAGTGCCCGGTGCACCTATACGGTTGTTGCAGTGATAGCTGTGTACGCCGACAGCATAGCTGATGTTGTAGCTACGACGCTTGGTTCGTTTACGTTGAAGAGAAATTGACGGCTGAATTTCTTAAAGACGATAGTCTTTCTTGGGCTACTTAAACGCAAATTTTTGTCTGTCTGTCTGTCTGTGTACAGTCTGTCTGTGACTCGATTCAACCACCCGGCCAAAGCGAAACGAAAGCTGCGCAATAGTCTTGTATACCCATCGCCTGATCTAAACATCTAAGTCCGCTGTCAGTGTTCATACTTGCCAACATTGTTGAACAAGAACAAGACATTACGCAAATATAAGGCAGCTAATCAATACATGAGTCATATTTGCAGCGTTCCTTTATTTAAAAAAATCATTGATGCTTTGTTTCTGCGATAGAAAATGAAACACTACATCAACGGCAGAAAACCATCGCCTGCTGTTGCCAGCACTACCTCTTGGCGCCATTTAAGAAATCAGCAACAGCAACAGTAACGAAAGGTTCCACTAGATGGAATCCACGTTCCGCTTGGAACGCTCGTGGAGTAGGGCAACGTGGTCCTATAAATATGGTAGTAGGGTGCCTCAATTCACGCGCGTCTCCGCCATACGGCAGAGCTGGCATCGAGAGACCCGACTTGCAGCAGTGGAACGCGCTAAATTTAAACTCAATTGAGCGACCCTCTATCGTGTTGTCTTAGAAGGAAGGAGACGGGAGAGGAACAGCATGAGAGGTGAGCGGGAGAGAGAAGGGAGGCATTTACTTTCCAGGGGTGCCAGTCGACCACCGTCTTTCGGCGACATTTGCAACAAAAGAGCAGATACGCGGCCATTTTTTTTTTCTCATACGTCGTTTAAGTCACTGGGGTTAAACTGGACTTTTTATTGCTTGAGCAATAAACCGGTCATGTCAAAATTTTGCGCTGCCTATCTGCTGGCAAAGAGCGAGGGGAACAGGGCATGAAAGAGCGCGTGCGTAAAAGAGTGCGTAAATTCGTGCGTTAAAGGCGTGCGTAAAAAAAAACTCCTTAGGAGTGCGTAAAGGTGTGCGGAAAGGAATGCGTACAGGAGTGCGTAAAGGAGTGCGTAAATTCGTGCGTTAAAGGCGTGCGTAAAAAGAACTCCTTAGGAGTGCGTAAAGGTGTGCGGAAAGGAATGCGTAAAGGAGTGCGTAAAAGAGTGCGTAAATTCGTGCGTTAAAGGCGTGCGTAAAAAGAACTCCTTAGGAGTGCGTAAAGGTGTGCGTAAAGGAATGCGTAAAGGAGTGCGTAAAAGAGTGCGTAAATTCGTGCGTTAAAGGCGTGCGTAAAAAGAACTCCTTAGGAGTGCGTAAAGGAGTGCGTAAAGGAGTGCGTAAAGGAGTGCGCGTGCGTAATCGAGCCGAGTCCGGAGCCGGTAGTGGCACTGGCTGCGGTGGCGACGCGTTCGCACCGCTGCAGATCTAGTTGCTAGAGGGGACGTCAAGTTGCACTGGTAAAGTCAGCCCGTGCGTGTTGTAAAACGGGTGCAGGACCGAGCAGGCGGCAAAAAAGGATAAAATGGGAATGACGGCGGCGAAAGGCCGATACTGGGGAACGACATTTGGAGCGACAGGTAGCCAGTGCGGCAGCGATAGCGAGTGAACATGACTTCTGAGACGGTTTGAACGCAAAGAAAGGTTGGCACTCTGTACGAACGACGTGCGAGAAACGCCATGTTGCGGACTTTGAAAACCAGAGCACGGCGCGGGCATCCAGTCGGCCCGGTTGTCGGGATTTTGCATCACACCAAGGGTAAGTAAGCCACGCAGCCAGAAGAAATAATCGATAGCTGCAATGCTCGCGCTCAGATAAAATATACACATTGTTGGAAACATATGGAACAGGTGGCATCATATGCCTTACTTTCAGTGAAGTGCTGACTGCCGAAAAAGACGACGAAGTGCCTCTTCTGTAGGACGCTGCTTCTTTTGTCTGCGACTTTTCGCGGTCTTTTTTGGTTTCAACCTGTGGGACACCGTTTTTCTCTGAGTGGAGATTGACGGGGATCCCCCGGAGGAACCGGGCGATGTCGAACCACCGGCGGACGCGGCCTCCAGGAAGCGCGCCAGCCTCCCAGCCGACACGGACACCGAGGACACCGAGCTGTACTCAGCGCCTAGGGACGGTGATTCTGACAATGGCTTCCAACTCTACCTGGGAAAAAGGGGGAAAAGTACGCTCCTCACGGCATCTTCGCGGTCGAGCACCTCGACGGTGAAGTCCATGCCTAGACGCCTCGTGCATACGATACTGTTCGTGCCGGAAGCAAAGACGAATAACTTGAGGATGCTCAACAAGCAAGCGGTCTCTGCGTTCCTCGAGGCCACTGTGCCTGGAGAAGTCAAGGACGTGAGGATAAATTCCCGGCGGAACATCTTGGCGATCGACGTGGAGCATCGAAGTGCACTGGAGTTTTTGAGGAAGATCACGTCATTACAGAACATAAAAGTGCGAGCTCTTGACACACCGTATGGAGACACGACGGTAGGCGTCATTTATGAGGTCGATGTATTGATTCCTGAGAAGGACTTGCCTATACTAGTCAAACCTGCGGATGAAGGTATTGTCATCAGACGAGTGAGCCGCATTGGTACGTCCAGATGCGTGAAGATAATTTTTAAGGGCGACAGCCTTCGCCCATGTTAAGGTGGGTCATTTCCGATCTGATTGTAGGGTTTAACGCGCCGACGCAACGCAGGCGATGAGGCGCGCCGTAGTGGAGGGCTCCGGATTTTTTTGACCACCTGGGGATCTTTAACGTGCGCCGAAATCTCGTACACACGGGCGTTTCTGCTTTTTGCCTCCATCAGAAAAGCGGCCGCCGCGGCCGGAAATCGAACCCGCGACCTCGTGCTCAGCAGAGCAGGTGGGTCATTTCCGCCAGCCTGTCCGACCTTATGTGGCCTAAACCCCTTCAGTGCCCCAAGTGCTTAAATATTGACCACGTAGCTGCAGTCTGCGGGAGCGCCACTGTATGCTCCAAATGTGCTGGGCCCCACACGACTACCGACTGCAGTGAAGGTACCCTCAAGTGCACCAACTGTGAGGGCCCTCACGATGCCTCATCGAAGAAGTGTCCACGTACGAAGAGAGAGGTCGCCGTCTTGAAGCAGATGGTGAGTGACCACTCTACGCATAAGGAAGCTGCTGCGACGGTACGACAGCGGCGCCGTCACCGGTCTTGACGCCGGAGGTCTTCATGGAAGGCTGGTCGTTCTCCAACCAACGCTTTTACGCAAGCGACTCCTCCACCAGTGCAATTACTACCACCACCGCTACCCCCGCGGCCGCCGCCGCCCCCGCCGCCTCCGCCTCCCCTGTCCCAGCAGGATTCGCTTAGCAGCCGTCGCAGCCAGCAGTACAACAGCCCCTGTCGGCTGACTCGTGGTCCCCACTGCCACCGATTGTACCGCCACCAGAGCCCTAGCGCTCAGTGCTGAAGAAGCCCATGCGATCTCCCGCCCCGGCTGCAGGCCCAGATCTGCAAGTCGTACCGGTCTTGAGGTGCCTCATGAATGCCATCCGCACGTTACTCACTAACATACACACTCCATCTGAGTTGAGTGCACTACAAGTATTGGAGGCCCTGGAGCCAGTACTCGCAAGCCTCGGGTGAGCAAGTGCAATGGCCAACGTGCGCCCTTCGTTTAGTGCGGATGTCAAGGACGCTTACATTTTTCATTGGAATACCAGAGGTCTGCTGTCACGCATCGCTGATCTTCGCCAATTTGTGTTCATGAAGTCGATTCCCATTCTTGTCATTTGTGAGCCGAACCTGCGTAAACCTATTAGACTATCTGGCTATGAACTTTTTCAATCAACCACAGACGGGGAGCCAAACAAAGTCGTAGTTTTCATCAGACGTGAGCTCACCTATGTACACCACCCCGTGAAAGCTTAAGAGGGATAATAAATACGTCTGCCTGACCATCAGGAAAGGCGACCTCACATTCACACTTCTGGGTGCGTATATACACCCGGCATCTCGCTTTAATCGAAAGAGGCTACAGGACATCTTAAGTGCAACGGCTGGTCCGTGGGTTATTACGGGTGATTTTAATGCACACCACTTGCTCTGGGGAAGCTCAAGCACTAACAGCAAAGGCCGGAACCTGGTGTCCTTTGCGTCAGACCATGGCCTATGCTTACTGAACGATGGAAGTCCGACTTTTCTACGTGGCGCAAACTACGGCAGTTGCTTGGACCTAACGTTTGTTTCGCGATGCCTGTCCGGACACACGCAATGGTTTGCAGACGTAGAAACTCATGGAAGTGACCACATTCCTACCTATCTAAAGATTAATGGACTACGAAATCGCATCGACCCTAACGTCATTCGGGTGACCAATTGGTCACAATTTAAATCCCAAATTGAAGATGTCTGTGGGAGTAATGAGTCTGGAGATGTGGAGTCTGCTATTGGACGCACGCTGGTTGCTTGCAAACGTTCCGTCCGCTTGTCCCCGAAAATCACTGAGTTCGACATTGAGCTGGAACACCTCAGAGCTATTCGTCGGCGCGCCGATCGAAGGTACAGACGTACGAAGTCTCTTCAAAACTTGAGGGATGCGAGAAGGACACAAAAGAAGATTCAACGCCGCATTATCCAAGTGCAAACACAACGTTGGAAGTCCTTTTGTGAATCTCTCAACCCTCGAAAGCCCTTGTCTGTAATATGGAGGATTGTGCGAGGGTTAATGACCCCCGTGCAACAGCGCTCTCTATTGAAGGCTTTGGCTTTTCACCAGAAGCGTGGAGAGCTCGAAGTAGCAAAGGACTTCTGTGTGCGGATCGCCAGTGGAACATGCCCTTCCGGCTCATCACTTGCCACTGTCATTCCCGCATCGCGGGATCCTCGGATGGACGTCCCGTTTTTGATGGAAGAACTGGAGGCGGCATTGGCTGTGTGCAAGCGGTCGTCATCACCTGGGCCCGTGGAATCACCTATACCACTCTCTGTCACCTTGGAAACGACGCCCGGCACGCCCTTTTGAAATATTTCAATTAACTGTGGCGCGACGACATAGTTCCTGAAAAATGGAGGTCTAGCCGCCTTATTCCTCTCCTGAAACAGGGGAAATCTCTGCAGGACCCTGCGGCATACCGACCCATAGCACTTGCCAGCTGCGTTGGAAAGCTGATGGAACGAGTTATCCTGGCACGTTTGGAATGGTTACTCGAGCACTACAACGTCTACCCTGCAGTCATGGCTCGTTTCCGTCGTGGCCGTTCGTCAATAGATTGCGTCATCGACCTGGTAACTTTTGTGCAGCAGCACAGACGCACCAAGCGCATATGCGCTGCGCTGTTCCTGGACGTTAAAGGAGCATATCACAATGTGGAGCACGATGCCATTCTTAAGGCACTACAGGCAGTGGGGCTTGGTGGCCGTCTCTACCAGTGGGTGCGGAGTTACCTTTCTGGGAGGTCGTTCTTTGTAATGACTCACGATGGCCCTACGTCAGTACACTACACCCACCGGGGTGTCCCCCAAGGAGGCGTCTTGAGCCGCACGTTGTTTAACCTAACACTCATCGGCCTGGCAACTTCGCTTTCAAGAACGGTTCATCTGTCGATTTACGCGGATGACATTTGCACATGGGCAGATGGAGTGACACGACGGCACGTGCGCGCGCGCTTGCAAAAGGCTGCAGACTTCACCACTTCCTATCAGCACACAAAGGGGTTGGAAGTGTCTACCAGAAAATGCGCAGTGCTCGCGTTTTCACGGAAGCCCATGTATGCATACCCTTCGTCAATTAATGGCGAAAAGGTCTCTTATGTGAAATGTCACAAGTTTCTTGGCGTGGCTGTCGATGTTTCTTAGAGCCCCCACGTGCGTTGTATGAAAAAGCGGCTGTCTGCAGTAACCAATCTTGGCGGCAAGACGTGGGGAGCGCCCATGAAATCAATGTTGCAGCTATATAATGCACTATTCCTGGGCTCCCTACAGTACAGCCTGCCTGTACTTTCAGGTACATGCCGCACAGGTATTCAGGAACTGCAAGGAATACAAGCGCAGGCCCTCCGAACACGCCTTGGCCTACCACGGTGCACGTCAACAGCTGCAACCATTGCTGTGGCCCGTGACCACCCTTTGTCCACCTACCTGACAATTGATACCCTCAGGACGCATTTGAGACACTTAAAGAGACTGCTTGATCACCACCTTGCAAGTATGCCATCGGAACGCCCCCATGCATCCTTCGCAAAGGTTGTAGCTGCCCACATTACTAGCCTGCCTTCCAAATATACGCCTGCAACGAGGCCGCTGCTCCCAATTTGGTGTACGCTGCAGCCACGAGCATGCCTTACTATTCCAGGGTTAACGAAGAAGCGAGATTTTCCGACGCTAGCACTACAGCAGCTAACTCTCATCTATCTACACGAGCGATACAGCGACCGCACCCATATTTACACCGATGGCTCGGTAACAACCTCTGGCTCTGCCGGCGCCGTGGTTATACCACGATTGTCGATGACCACGGAATTCAAGATAGCCAAACCCACCACTTCCACGGCTACCGAACTTACCGCCATCCGTTGCGCCCTTCACACCATTGAGCAAGCCTCATGCCGAAGATGGGCGATCTTCTGTGACTCCAAGCCTGCGCTCCAATCGCTCCAGTCAGCCCTGTGCCGCGGACCCCGTGAATAGCTGCTGGCCGAGATAAGGCTACTGTATGACCATGCTACTCAAGCGGGTCATGACATTGCCTTCCAGTGGCTTCCCAGTCACTGCTGCATTGTCGGCAATGAAAGTGCGGATGCTGCCGCCCGCTTGGCACAGCAAATGTCGCAGACCATATCTATTCCATTATCCAGGACGGACGCCGCCAGGACTCTCCGCAAACTTGCTCGGGAGACCACGATAGCCAAATGGACTACCCAAGAGTTCACGAGCTCTCGTATTCAGGCCCTGGACCCGCATCTTCGGCGTCGCCTTCCATTAGGCGTCCCACGGACTGATGCAACCGTTATTTGCCGTCTCTGGCTTGGAGTCGCCTTTACGAATGCTTACTCCAATTTGATTGGAATGGCAGACGATGAGGCGTGTGAAGTCTGCGACACACCAGAGACCATACGCCACCTTCTATGCGAATTTCCGCGTTTTTCATCGGCAAGAAGGCAGCTCTCCTCAACTTTACGGAAGCTCGATCCTCGGCGGCCGTTCTCTGAGGAGAAAATCCTGGGCCAGTGGCCTTCACCGTCATCTACGCACAAGGCTACAAAAGCGCTCCTGTGCTTCCTAAAATTAACAAACTTGCACAGCAGACTGTAGCGCAAGGGACTGCTGTCTATGAAGTTCATGAACTCTACCGCCTATAGCGTCGTGGCGCTGGCCACAACTCTTTACGCTCCCTCTTTACCTTCCCCTTCTTTCACTGCTTTTCATCTTTTTTCCCATTGTTCCCCTTCCCCACGTCTAGGATGGCAAACCAGGCCACAGCTTGGTTGACATTCCTGCCTTTCCTTTACCTTTATTCCTTCCTTCCTGACTGCCCCCATTCTTTCAAGGTTTATGCCAATGATCACCGTTCCTCTGTGGCCGTCCATTTACACCGGTATTTACTAAAGGAATGTAAGCATTTTGATTGCAATAAAAATGTCGCCACATTTGGTACCTTGTTAGAAAACACACGGAGTTGCCGTAAATAATTTGTTTGTGAAGAAATTTACCGTGTACTGGTCTATAATGACCTCTTGTTTTGAAGTTGTGCATAGCCGTAGCTTTCTTCCGAAACCCCGGCATGTGTAAAAGTTCTGCGGCTGCCTTATAATAAAGCAGACTAGCAAAAGCGATAGCAAAAATATCTTTTTTATGCCTTACGGAAAATTCATGCTAGAAGAGGTTACGTTCGCAAGGAAGAGAGGAGAAATGCTCACGCGTTTCTAAATACCCACCAATAAATCTACCATTAATGTTTTTCTCTCTGAATTGGCACTAAGCAACTCGCATAATGGGTTTTTCTTTGCTTAGCGCCGTACGTTCAGCGTGTGTTACTTTTGTGCAAGCGGGAGCACTGCTAAGCAAGTGCGCACTAACAGTACTTTTGTACTGCAAGCTTTTGATTCTCGAAAAAGATTGCACTTATAGCAAACGGCTACATCTTTCATTAAAGAAGATGGCGATATCGATAGCTTGTGAAAGGTGGATCTTTCTCTTCATTTCTCTTCGAGTTATCTTTTTTGCGACACAGCTTCTTCCGTGCTGTCTTCAAGCAAATGACAACATTACTTGAAGTCGATCAACTTTGTGGCGTTGTATTGTAACGAAAAGGCTCCTCGTTCTTTTGTCGTCAAGATGCGAAAAAAATGGGACGAAAGCCTGCTAACGAGGCGAGAAATTGCCTCGGTCGCTGATGCTCCGAGGATATTATTTTAAACGACATGGACAATACTGACGGCACCCCTGATTTTTCCCATGTGAAAAAAAAAATCTTTAGCATTATGGGTAGCACATGGACGTAATGTGAATTCTAGATGAGCGCGTTAAGGAACAATTCTTGAGCTGGTCGCCTTTGTCCAGATTAACTGCGCGATTATGAGGGATATTAAGCCTTTCTTAGTAATCGCCCGACGATCGCGATCGAATTTGCTTTGCTTGTCATCAAAATGAAAGGCCTCCTAAAATGAATCGGCCCGTTTGTAACACCCACATACAATATATATGTACGGCTGTTACGAGATGCTGAGCTTTACGAGAAATATTTGCACACACTCACAGTGTATTAAGTATTCCGCTGTAGGCTTCGGTTCTTGTGTTGGAATACGGTAGGGCCCGGAAGACTATTTTCCAACCGAGTTGACAGGGTGTCCGTATTGTCACGTTCTAGCTTTTGTGTCTGACGCAAACAAAATTTCGTCTTCCATTTTCGAGGAACTAGCCAAAAGGTCACTGATATATTGCACGCGACGATAAGCGCCTTGTTTTATCTCTTAAAAATACCTAATGGCAGCGCCACATAGATCTGACTGCGACGGAAAATTCGCAAACTTTCTCCCAAAGGTGTCTCCAATCTGCATTTCTTTTGTTATGGCGTTATTTTCGATGAACCGCTATAACGACGTCGGTGTCAATATAGCGTGCCTTTGAAAACGCGGATCAATCGACTGGCCATCGTTTCTGAAACGTCTTTTTTCGTATGCGCTCAGTACATAGGGTGAACCAATATTTAGCCGCAAAATGACGCGTGCGTGTCGCAATGTCGAGGAAGCAATGGCGCGCGCACCGTGACCTTGACAAAATAAACGCTTTAGGACCGCTTTATTTTAATGAGCATGTTGTATGACTAGCGTGGTGTCTTGGATTCTAATTTAATCAATTACAAAAAAAGGGATCCGAACGAAACGTCATTGCAGTTTAAACTTTCAATATATAACACTTTCAATTAACTCGTACTTAATTGAAACCCGAGTGCTTTTAGGTCTGGCGGATGATCCGCCAGCCCTACAAGGTGCACCTCAACAGCCCGTGCTGTACGGCTGGTGACCCACCTCCGTGTTCCGTCGACGCTACGGGATTCGAAATTTTAAGCGAAGTTTGTATGGCTAGGATTGCGTGTATTTTTGGTGTCTGCAAATGAACGTCCCCCAGGCGTTACGTGTTTCTGAAGCCCGAAGCGTTCTGTAGCGCGAGGCGTTGTTGTCGTCGTGGTTTGAGGGAAATGATAAGGAAAGGAAGTGCACTGGGGATATTATTGAGCTCAGCAGGGAGCTCACATGCATACAGCCCAATGCGAGGGAGGGGGAGTGGAGGGGGAGTGAAATGATAGAGCATAAAAAAGAATAAAAGATCGGACTAAGTCAGTCATTAGTACGTCAGTCGGGGCTACAGCCGCTGCGTGAGGCAGCTGGGCGAAGACTTCCCGTCGGGTGGCGGCAGGCCCCATCGGGAACAGGTCCTCCATGCCGGCGCAGGCCCTGACGCCGGCGTCAAGGCCGGCGTCAGCCAGCGTCAAGGCCTTCCGGCCTTGACGCGGAAGCGTTTGGTGGAGCTCTGCTCTCGGCGCCGCGTGGGGGTGGCAGGAGCAGAATAGGTGCTCCAGTGTTGGGAAAAGAACGTGCCGATGTGTATACCCTTATGTTTCAAAAGGCCTGTGATATGGCGAGCACACCAGGATGTTCGTTTTTCTCACGAAACGAGCTCGGGACTTGGGCTCGAGCGGGGCATACGCCCCGAGCACGTCGAGGAAGCATTTCTTTCATTCTTGATGCTAAATACAGTATAAGCGCGGGACGTACATGGGCTTGGGTTCCATGCATTTTAGGGCGCAACCTTTTGTCGCCCGTCTCTGGGCCGAGCCGCGTCGCCGTCGTCGTTACCGAGTGAACGATGGCAAGACCGACGAGCGAACCATGAAAAAGCGAACCATGAAAGAAAGCAAGGGAGGAGAGTGTCGCGAAATTGGGAGGGGAGGGCGGTTCGCCGTGGCAAAGCGAGCCAGCGCTCTCCGACAGTGTGCGGTGGGGGAGGGGAAGGGCAGTATACTGTGCCCACACGAGGCGCTCGAAGGCGCGATGCTCGTGGAATACGTGAGGGGGGCGTGCGCGTGACTATGATGTGCATTCGCTTCCAAAGACGCAGTTAGTGGTCCCTTCCTGAGACGCAGTTCGCGCCGCAGACATCATCGCTGCCATCGAGAAAACCCACGAGTGAGTTGCTGCCTCAGCGCACTGCGGCTGCGCCCAAATATCGCATTAGGGAGGATCATATTCGCCGGCCTTTTTTTTTTTTTTTGTTCTGCGTGTGCGCAAGAACGTTTTCCAGTAAATTCAACTTAATCGTGAATGCCCAACAGAAAACGGCTGTAACTGCGTGAGCATTCCTTGGGGATGACCGCTGTTAACGCTCACAAGAAATAAAATTTGCTCATACCTTTTGCCTAAATTCTGTCACCTTCATGCCGAGCGCAAAAATGGGTTGCTCGTCACCCACCTTGACGGAGTAGAAATGTTGATGGCTTTTCTCTCCAGTCCAGCCGTTTGTTTCGGGTGCTCTGTATGGTGATCATGGTCAAGGTTTTAATTTGCAGCTGGAATCGTTGCCTTTTCTGTTCAAATGCCGATGTTGCGACCCCGCAGCACGATTTATCATTTTTTAAACTCCCGTTTTCTTTGTTCTTTAGCTTTGAAGTATGCGTAAAAATTGTAACTTCTCGTTATCTGTCACCTGTCAATCTGCAATCTGGGGTAGCAAGTCGTGACAGGCAACCTCCACAAACGTGGACGGGCGTGTCGTCGCGAAGCGTATACGCAGCAGAAGGCTATTTTACGGTGCATGCTGAGGAAACGAAAGGCCGCGTTATTTTCAGGCGCTCAAATAATTTTCGTTCCCGTTTTTCTTCGCTTTAACTTGTCAAGCTTTACTCTTTCCTTCCCCCCCCCCCTCGTTCTCTCCCCATCAGAGCTAATGGCGCGTGATGACGGGGGCGATTATCAGCCGTACGGCCCCCTCTGTCATTAGCAGCGTTCTGCTCGGTCTCATCACTGTCTAAACTCCGAGTTTTTAAAAGGTTTACCCGTCCTGCCTTGCGGTCGTTCCCACAAACCCCGTCATTCAGCGCTTTACGGCGTAATTTTGTCAGTAACTATTCTTGTTACGGCTAGCACAAGTCTTTCAATCGGCCGTTTCCTGAAATCCAGCTTGTGTGCATCACTGTGCTCTTGCGCCTCTTTTATTCGCGATTTGATCTTTCACTTAATCCAACGGCGTGTGTGTTCAGCTTAGAAGGAAATAACAACTGAGTAATGCGGCAGAAGCCTGAAGCGCCCCATGGTGCGAAAAGCCGGCGTTGCAGTGGTCCTCCGGTACACAAAATGGCTGCCTCTTTAATAAAGAGAAATTAGAGACACATTTGAGTTCGCACAGGAACTGAAGACAGGTCTCCAGAATACGAGACGAGTGCGTTACCACCATGCCGCACAACATGTTGCCAGCGGCGCAAGGATAGTTGGCCTAGTGTGCGCGGCACTGACGTCACTGTAAATGAACGGAGTAGCATTTCGATTTGACAAATAGCACGCCTTGCTCGCATGTTGGTTTCTTTCTTTTTGATGATTGTTGAACGTATATATTCTTTTATGCGACTGACAAGGACCGGTTCTGTGCGTGTAAATTTGTTCGATATCTAGTGTCAGTTGATAGCCGGCAGTAATCTCTTCGTAGCACCTTTTTCGATTTAAAAAGTGAATACCAATGTGTCTAAACTCATCTTAAGCCATTCCGCCCGCTTCGTTATCGGCCCCTTACTACGCTCTGAATTCAGTCTATAAACTATTATGAATATCGGAGAGCGGTTAACTCTAGAACGTGCGCTAACTAACATTTGTGGTCAGACGAAAAAAATTCAGGGTGGATAGAAAGCAAATGAAATAGGAAGACTTTAGTGATAGGGGGGAGGGACAAGAGAAAGAGAGAGGTAGACAGAGAATGAGTCATTTATGGAGAGAGTTTGGTTAGGTCCAAGCTTAGCAGTGCTGGAAAGATTAAGAGGCTGCCTTAAGAAACCACGACGTAGTAAAAATCACATTAGAAATGGCAACCATTGAAAGACACCATTCGCACTCGGTGAAATTACCGTATTTACCCGATTCTAACGCGCCCCCGATTCTAACACGCACCCGATTTTCCTGGCAAAAAATCCGAAAAAGCTTGTACCTCCGATTGAAACGCGCACGGGACTTTGTTACCCAGACAAACGAATGCGAGAGAAACGGGCGATTTATTTCCCGAAGTAATCTCACTTATCTCACTCCTCGTCGCTCTCCGCTGACCACAACATCTCGTCCTCGGTGCCTTCAAGCGCGTTCGCGATGCCACACTTCTGAACGAACGTTCAACCATGGTCGACGGGATCGTTGCCCACGCCTCGCACGCCCATCCCGAGAGCTTCTCCAGAGGTGCACGCTTCAGCCGACCGCTCGTTTTGAAAGCGTGGGAGCCGCTGCAGCCATTGCTGTTATCAAGCGCGCAAGTGAAACGATTTGACGATTTGTGTGAACGAAGATAGAAAAGCGTAGGCGCCTAGGCTTGCTGCGTCCGAAAAATCAATGCTAAAAGCTTTGGCGCCATCTTGAGATGACGATGGCGATGGGTGGGACGAAATTTCCGCTGTTTCGGCAGTTTCGGTTTTGTATCCGATTCTAACGCGCATGCAATTTTTCGGCCTATTTTTTCAGAAAAAAAGTGCGCGTTAGAATCGGATAAATACGGTATGCTCTATACAGTTCTATATACACTTCTATGCTCTATACCGACATTTGTAATACAACGTTCTTACGTATATTGCGTGTACATACGTGCTATGGGAAAGTTAAGAGGGGAGCAGGGGTGGTGCAGTCGCACTAGTGGTACTAAAAACCGTGCTTAAACACAGTCGTTGCATCACGACTAACGTTGTTTGTGTCGCCCATTACACAGTGATATGGAGACAAAAAAAAAGTAAAGTCGGACTTGCTGCGCTTACTTTCTAACCCGCTCAGTCCTG
>NW_027526225.1:23768624-23886124 GCF_048455015.1 Haemaphysalis longicornis
TCGTCGAGCGTCTCTTGCCGACGCAAAGCTCTCCTTAGTCGGGAAACCGTCGAGCGCATGCGCTGCTCTACTGACACGCGTTCTGTTCTTCCGCAGTTGGTGAATAGATGAGAAGAGCGCCGCTGAGTTATACAATAGTGGTAAATATGTAGCGCAGAAAAACCACACGGGGACGAGAAATATACACACGGACGTGCGCTAACTTCCAACTGATTCGCGAATAAAGAATGAGTTGGAAGCTAGCGCGTGTCCGTGTGTATATTTCTCGTCCCCGTGTGGTTTTTCCGCGCTACATATTCACCACTATGAATAACCAACTAGCACAGTCAATAGCTTTACTGAGTAATAGCGGTACATGGTTACTTCTTGCGGTTAGTCACATTTTTGGAAAAAGCCTTTATTCATGCTGTTCTAATCTTCCTTCTCTCTCCCCCAAATGAGATAATTTTCCACAGCTACATGTTAGCGACATGTTAACTGTACGCTAGCAGCTTCTCGATTACGTGTCGTATCTACAAGGTATGTACAAGGTATGTATGTGTGTACAATTATGTGTAGTATGTAACCATGCACACTGAGTGTCCCTAGGTAGTCGGCATGTAATAGCGCTTGGCAGCTTTTCACTGGAGTATTTTTTATCGCGTGCGCGTAACTCCTAATATGACCCGGCTTCGTTGCCCATTACTAGAATTAATATGGCATATGTCCAGTCTGGCCGCCAATGCTGCAATATATGCGGCAGATGTATTGTAATTTTGTCGCTGTCGTATGGTCGATCAGGAATGTCTGGCTACTACCGAGGTGGGTCCGGGTAAACTAGCTTACACAACGAGAGTCGTGTACTCGTTACGAGCGTCCATGCACAAGGAACTAGAATTGCGCGTACCAGTGCGCCTCATTCGGCGCGCTAATAAACACCACGCCTGCTACGTAAGCGTACGGAGCTCTGAATCTCCTCTGACCGCCTTTTTTTGCGTAAGGGGGTAAGCAACTTCCATCCAACTCTCGTGAGATTGTTAAGCGCGGTCAACAGTACGCGCTAAGAGTGTATCATCTATCCGGTAGGGCAACACGAGTTTGGGAAGCTTTGTCTAGCCTAGGGGGTGTTTCTCCGGACACTGACCTTTTCGTCACCCTTCCTGTTTCCTTTGCCGGGCACCCGTCAGCGCAACTTTTGATGGCGACCTCCTCCCCTTTACATATCCTCCTTACGAGCTAACCGTCGTAGGGCGTTGTTAAATATTCGTGAACTACGGCGGCCAGCGTCGCGGTCATTTTGCGAAATGCGTACGCGAGATGTACTGCAGCGTGCCTTTCCGTCGTTCCCTGAAGTTGGGGCGGCTAATCCACTTTCTTCGCACGTCGTCAAGTTAAGTTTCATCGTCCGACTGCGTGTGTTGGCTGCGTGAGGACGCTGCGTCCGCCACAAGAGGTGCCATCACGCGGCGAAGCGTGGACGTTGGCCGGTTTGTTGGAGTGGTTAGGTTTACCTTGCGGATAGGCCCATCTGAACGTCGGGCCGTGGCGCGTTTCAAACGTGGGCGGCATCCATCGCTTTGAGCAACCGTCAGAGGGAATGGCGCGAGCGTAGGTGCGCTGTAGTGCCGTCTCGACTGCCACATAATGCTCTTGTACGGAGCTCTTGTGCTTTCGGGCGGTAATTACGCGTTGTACGCGAAAACGGGCTTGAATATTTAAGGGAGGCTGCGCCGGCGGGAATTGAGCTGTTGGAAGCGGATGACTAACGTCTAGCTTGCAGAAAATTGCCCGCTTGCGACAAAAAACGGAACTACATTTTATTCACGATGCTATGAGTATTTGTTGGTATGATGAGGCTGTTACCCGTGACTTCCGCCTTGCCAGGCAGGCACGCCCTAAGGCTCCGCGAGAATTCGTCAGTGAACCTCGCGGTTGCCTCAGCGCTACGGAAGTACGAGTATTTTTGCGACGGAAAGTCATCTGGACTGCATTTTGATCACCCCGAAAATGTTCCGAAAATACCCGATGACTCCTGTTACTGGTAGGAACGAAGAATATGCAGCCACTGTTGGAACTCACTCACTCACTCACTCACTCACTCACTCACTCACTCACTCACTCACTCACTCACTCACTCACTCACTCACTCACTCACTCACTCACTCACTCACTCACCCACCCAAGCACGAACGCGCGCATGCATACATACACATACGCTGGTACACAGATGAACAAACAGGACTAAAAAGACAGTATGATATATATCAGACAGGCTGGTACACACGAACACACACATACGCGCGCACGCAGATATATATATATATATATATATATATATATATATATATATATATATATATATATATATATATATATATATATATATATATATATATATATATATATATATATATATATATATATTGCGAAACAGAATAGGAAATGAGGGGGGGATGTGGTAGGTCATTGAAACAGATAAAGAATTGGGATATATATATATATATATATATATATATATATATATATATATATATATATATATATATATATATACATATATATATACATATATGTGCGTAGAGAGAGAGGAGTAAGGGGGATATTGCATTACATTTAAAAGATCATTTTTGCACCTTCAGTGACGGAATTTTCCCACCATGACTTCAAAGTAGTCAAAATATTTCCCTTTGAGAAATAATGATATCGTAGACACAGAAGTACAGCAAAGGGGTGAACTGGGGCGAGATAATCTCGTAATGTACGCATTTGTGTGTCCGTTCGTCCTATCATCCGTCGGTCTACCGCTCTGTTCGTCTGTATGTACGTTTTTATGCTTGTGACCCAATAAATTGCAAACAACATCACATTACAACACACACTATATCTTACTGTTCATTAACCCTGAAATTTCGATGGACTGACTCATTTCTAGCCCCCGCCCAGGAGACTTTCAAATAATTTTGTCAACTGTCTTTGCTTGCCTTTTTGCCTTTCTTCGAATCCAGGTTTGAACGTAAGAAATGACCAATAGTAAGGTTTTCTTACGGGGATATTTTCTCCCCAAGTACGCGGGCACAATGAGAACCCACACGCGCCTATCAACGTTACGAGATTACCACCCTTGTAGCGGCGCGGATCCGTTCGTTTCCACAACACCCGGATCTTCTATTCAAGTTTCGCGCCCAAAGTAAGAGGGGCGTTTCCTCGCCATCGAGCGAGCGAACCGTTCCCAAACTCTCCGCACACACGAGCCAGCTTTGCTGGACTACACATCTTCTATCATTGTTCGAGTTTATGCTTTGGGGCTCGCGTTTATGCCTAATTTCACCGACTCTTCTCGCAGTCCCGAAAAAATATTCGTGAGCAATAAGCGTGTATGTATTATATATACAAGCTGAGCTCTGCTGTTAACGCGCTAAAGCTTTAGCGAGCGCAGGCCAACACGTTTTCAGCGCGCTACACGGCCGAAATCGAGTTGTGGCGAGGGTAGGTTTTCCCTAACCTCGCGCGATGAAACTCCGTGCCGGCAAGTTTTTTTTTTTTTTTCGCTTTTCCTGATGAGTTAGCGCGCTCGGAGTTGCACCACTTGCTCGCGCTGACGAGCGCCCCTCCGGAGGGATGGCCGGGCTGGAGTTTTTGCGCCAGGCAGGCTAAAAACGCTGTGGAGTAGAGTGCGTGGCGTGCGATTTAGACAGTGTGTTATCGCTGAATTTGCATGAATACTAATTTCGCCGCCCCTGATGATGTTGAAAATAAAACTTGCTCTCCCAAAGACGCCTTATGTATATTCACCGGATACTGCCCGTCAGGGTTCTTTGATTGGGGTACTCTCGTGAGCGCATTCTTGTTTTTTTTTTGTCTTGGTGCGTACGTTGCGTGTGATCTCAAGCTTATTTTGTTTGGTTGCTAAGTTCAGCGGAAACAGTTGATACGCATTGAGCGGAACGTTTAAGCAGTAAGAGGCTCGCGATTTACTGCGGTGTCTTTCGAATGCGCACGAGTTTTAAGTTTTCACGTTTAGCTTAAACGAGCCTGAAAATATTTTAGGGATTCATTCGCAGCTAGCTAGGGGCGTGTTGGAAATACCTATTATCCAATCTGCAGCCCCGTTATTTATTTGTGTGAACAAGCGTTTAGTTTGGCCGTTTTATCTTCCCACTTCATTATTGCCCCGCAGAATTATGGCCATTGTTATTCTGTTTTTTTGTATTTATTTTATTTTGCTCAAAGCTTCTTTGTTGTTATTTTCACAAGAATCTCAAGTTATTCAACGACGGCACCTTGCTGAACGGAGGCTTTGCATCACGCAATTGTTACTCTGGTGTTTTTGTTTTCGCTTCATATATATTTTGTTTCTGCCGCGTGAGTATTTGGCTTTGCTTCACCGTGTTGCATGGGCGACGGCGTCCAAGCACGGCACTCCGTCATGTCTAGGTAGCGTGGTTGGCGAGTGGCTTAGTTGCTTCCGTTCCGACGACGAAGAGCCAAAGCTAAACGTTCTCAGCGGTGACCTAGGACGCGCTGCCCGGCTCTCGTAAGGGCGAGCATAAATACCCAGAATTCCTTACCTAGCAACTGGCGTTCATCGTTTCGCACGGAACCAGTAGGTACAAATACACAAAACCCCTTCCCCAGATTCCGTGATGCGTTCGCCAGAAACCGGTGCACGCTTTGCCGGAGAAAGGAACGGAGAAGGGGGGAGTCTAACACAGGGCGCTGTGTTGGATATTGGCAACGCCGGAGCACCTCGCGCTGATATGCAACAAAAGTAATCATGAATATTTTTGGTAATAAGTAAGTGGTTTAGCAAGTGTAATCAACCAGGCGATCAATCGATGGGACAATCAGTAAATCAATCAATCAGTCAATAAATCAATCAGTAAGTCCGCCAGTCAATTGGTCGGTCGGTCGGTCGGTTCCAGTTCCGTCGGTCCGTCTGTCGGTCATATCTGTCTGTCTACGTGCCTGTTGGTCAGTCATGCCTGTATTTCTGTCTGTCTGTCGGTCGTAGATGTCTGTCTCTCTGCCTGTCGATCATTCATGTCTGTCTGTCTGTCTGTCTGTCTGTCTGTCTGTTTGTCTGCTTGTCTGCCGATCTTTCTGTCTGTCTGCCTGTCTGCTGGTCATACCTGTCTGTATGAATGCCTGTCGGTCAGTCATGTCTGTCTGCCTGTCTGCCTGTCAGTCACCCATTTCAGTCAGTCAGTCAGTCGGTCGATCGGTCGGTCGGTCGATCGGTCGATCGGTCGGTCGGTCGGTCGGTCGGTCGGTCGGTTGGTCGGTCGGTCGGTCGGTCGGTCGGTCGGTCGGTCGGTCGGTCGGTCGGTCGGTCGGTCGGTCGGTCGGTCGGCCGGCCGGCCGGCCATGTCTGTCTGTATACATGTCAGGAAAAACACTACAGCAAGAAAAAGCACGGAATAAATTTGAACAGCCCAAATCACAGTTTCTAGCCCAACAACGCTTCGCATTCGGATACGCCGGCTCTCCTTTGTGTCCTAGTGCGGATTTACGAGGTCTGCAGTCTGCTCCTCGAGTTATCGGTTTTACCGTCAAATATATACCGTACTACTCACCAGAAGACAAGCGAAGCCCAGTGACCATGGATCCCTGTTATCCAGATCGCGTACCACGGGTACGACGCTCCCTTCATATCATCGCATATTCACCATTGCTATCCGGAATAATCATACCTCTCTTTCCTTTCGTTGAGCTGGCTTCGCCGCACTACCGCTGCATGCGCGGCAGAGCACGCTTCACAGGAGACTTGAGATGTGAAAGAAAATAGTCCAGGAACTGAACTTGCAATTTGCGTCTGTAGATGCGCTTTTAGATGCGAAGCACCTCATTCTCGGGGCTGTGTCTCTCCCTCTCTCTTTGTCGTTGTCCGCCGTCCGCACTCTACTGCGCATGCGCGTCTCTTCAGCCCCGTCAGCGTTTGGGCTGACGTCAGTGCAGTCCACTATAAAAAGAAATAGTTAGGCGGCGCCCGGTTTCGATCCCACGACTCTCTGGCCGCAACGGGAGGTACGTGGCGCTCTTCCCACTGCGCTACAAACCGGCACGGGAGCATGTGCTACGAACGCGCCTTATGTCCTTCACTCATTCAAACTACGTCAAGAAGCTACTGATAAAACGAAGCCAGGCGAAGCTGAACGTCAACGGAAACGACGAACTGAAAACTAATGGGAACTTCAGTCGACCCCATGGCTGCTTCGCATACTACTCAGGGTTCCCCTACGAGAAGATGGTGTACTTTTTTTCTTTTTTTGCAAAACGCAAGAACAGTGGTTTGGGGCGGAAAAAGTGTGGAAGTACGTGCCGACGCCACGAGTGGGATTTGAAGGACGCCGTAGTGAAAGGCCTCACATTAATTTCGACCACCTGGAATTGTTTAAAGTAGGCCTAATGTACATAGGCGTGGTTTTTTTTTTCTTGCGTATTTGCGTCTAGAATAGTAACCTCAAGGTAACGGGTACAAACGGAAGGTTGCAGACGGCAGGTTTAAAGGGGTTGAGTATAAGTATAGAAAAAATAGCAGTGTGAGGACAGACAGCTTGAGGGCTTAAGTATAGATGCATAATGCTACGGTGTATTATCCGCATTTGTTTCGAGACCAAATGTCAAGCCAATTCACAGTACCAGGCGTTACAAAAGTCAGCAAATGTCTGTGACGTGAACGATGACTATGGAATGCCAGTTCACAAATTGTTGCTCCGAGCGACGGATGGTTGAAGCAGTGAACGCGTTTTAAGGGGAGATCACGACCTTATCTAGGGGTGCTTCCAAAAGTAAATCAGAACATTCACTGTAACACTTCGGTATTTTTATACGATATATGTTCTGTATAGTGTCATTGTTATCCGTTCATTTCTGTCCGTCCCGCAATTTCAAAACATTGAAAAATCGTACGCGTAACAGAGATTGTGTGATGTCGCTTGGATTAGAACCAGTATTGTTGAGTAATTACTAGCGAATAAGCTATCAGTTGCAGTACGGGGGATTGGGTCCCATGGAGGCCTTGGTGACTGTTTTGCCTGTTTTCGGCACTTAAACACTTGAACTACCTGCACTAGGCGTGGTGCACTTCTGTTCAAATAACTACGCACACAGCTTCTGTCTCGAGGCGTGTGGTCCTCATTTTTAGCCGTGTATACAGCATCAGAAAAATCTGATGTTGGTGTCGTTCTCTTGATTCGGGCTTGCACTTCTAGTCAATACGTTTCACGCATGGAGCACGATCTCGCGGTAAAAATAAAGTTCGGGATTTCGCGTTGGCTGCAACGAATCTTTACTTGTACGCAAATATCTTGCGAAAACTTTTTAGCGCACTTTTCAGCTATAATAGGCGGGCAGAAGCATACCTTAAGGTGTCCTTTGATGCGAACCAGCGTGAACTCCCTCCCTTCTGGAGAAAAATTCCAATACGAAATGGGATTACATTGTGATTTTCAAATCTTGTATGTTTCTGTATGCTTCTCCAGCAAGTCTACATCTTGATTCTCGTCGTTGGTTTCTTTCTCTTCTTACCTAACCTCACCTCTGACTATCATCCGCCATGTACTGCTACAACATTCCTAATTGTTCATGACGTCGCATCCGCCTCTCCGTTAACAATTAATTTCTCCGCGACTTCCCATTATACTTTTCTTGTCCGAGACGCGTTCTAACTCCCACGCATTTCTTCATTGAGACGTTGCGGAAGGAATTTTCCGGACTTAGCGTAAACTGCCCGTCGGCCCCTTGCTTCGCCCGCGGCGCGAGTCACACGTTGAGAATGCTTAGAAAGACAAGCACGTGTAACAGAAAGGGAGGTTTGTTGGGAAGTCTGTCCTCCGGCGTTTGGTTATCCTGCTTTCTTCGCTTCGGTCGCAACTCTTGTCTCTTTTTTTCTCCCGTCGAGCGACACGGCGCACTTTCACGCCTCCTTTTGGAGCGCCCGTCGGCTGCTGGCGCCCGGTATTAACATTAATTAGGAACTTTATAAAGTAATTACGGCGCGGCCTTATACGGGCGCGACAGTCGCCGCACCGCTCCGGGGTTGGGCGTGTGCGTGCTGATTAATTAAATTAGTTGGTCACGTGGCGCGGTAATTGACTAGTGTAATGGAGTTGCCATTCCTGCGAGATTAAAACTTGATTAGTGAAGAAGTGGCAGCACGGGCGCGCCTTTCCTCACGCGTCCGCACCGCATCCTCTTTTCCTCTTCCACATCTTTTCAAGATGCGGAGGCGTAGCGGCGCGAGGCAGCGAAATGATGCGGGGAGAAAAGTTAGTTTGGTGGGGGCAATTAAAAATTGTCGCGCCGCATTGCGCCGGCAACTGCCCCGTCTTTTCCTCCGGGCAGTCTCATGCGTCGTTCGTGTTCTGCGCCTTTCTCTCGTGACCTCTGTTTCTGTGAATCAATTCTTTTTGCACTTCCTTAGTGCAACAGGCGACTTGAGAAATTCAATTCTGAGCTCTTCTTTGTACGCTTAAAAGGACCCTGCAACACATATTTTAGCTTTTTTTGAAATCTAAATGCTTGCAGAACGTGGTCGCCCAACACACCCAGTACTGATTAGGGGGTCGCAAAGTACCTCAGGCAAAAATTACTGCTCTATGCCCATCGGCTAACCTGGAAACTCGCTCAAAAGATTTTTCTCTCTTTCCCGGTCTTGACGTTCTTCGACCGCTCCAATTACGTCATTAAGGCCATGTAGCGGCTGTTGGCCGGTTCCTTCAGTTGCAGCAATGAACGCTTTTTCGATAGCAACTTCAAAAAAAAAGCCAAAAAAAAAAAGCAACGACGAAAAGCGTATCTGGTGCGACGAACAAATCACGCAGTGCGGCTCCGTGCTGGCGATAACTATAGATTTCGTAGTTGTTCCAGACGCGAAGGAAAGAGTGAAAGCGATTATCGAAAGTGTTGCAGGGCCCCTTTAATATTGCGCTCTCCTCTGTCGCCGCAATACGAGAGGAATTTTTGGCCCTGGTTTGAGTTGTAGTGACGAAGAGCTCTGCTCGCATTTCTTCGTTTAATCTGGCGAAACTCATGCGCACGTGCAGGTGGACTCGGTTTCTGGGCTCCCGCTTTGGCGAAGTTTGATGCAGGCGCGATGCTCTGCTCTCAAATTCTAAGGTCAAAAGTTATTTCACGTTGCGACTTTGTTCACTTGAAACTGCTAGACTAACGGAGTCGTCCTTGTTCATATTTTTACAGGAAAGGTAAATATTAAATGTAATTGATTGGTTATGGGGTTTAACGCGCCGACGCAACGCAGGCGATTTGGCGCGCCGTAGTGGAGGGCTCCGGATTAATTTTGAGCACATGGGGATCTTTAACGTGCGCCGAAATCTCGAGCACACGCGCGTTTCTGCTTTTCGCCTGCATCATAACGATTAAAAGTAACTTTTTTGCTCGGAAGCGCTATTGTGGACGTGGAGTATCGTGGTAATTGTAATGGTTTATTCACACTCACACGCACGCACATTTTGTTCTCATTGGTGTATCCACTAACGTGATACGCTGCTTAAGTACGGGGTTCATGATTCCTCTCTTCGCTGCACTTGACGACACATCACTGTCCCTCTCCTCCTCATGAGGCAACGCGGAAAAACGTACCTCAGCACCCAGGTACTCGTGACGTTAAAGCATTGCTGAACAGATATTCCTGTGAATTGGGGTTGCCACCATTGTGCCCGGGACCTCTGGTGACTGCTTCGCCGCCGGGTGAGGCAGATGCGTGGGTGCTAAGCTTGGCGCGGCCTGTGCTGAAATGACGTTTTGCCTCGGTATCATCCGCACTTTTTTTCTCCGCGTCTTTTTCTTCTGCTCTCCGTTACTGTGACTCAGAGTCTTGGCCACTCGCTCGTTAGCACTCTATGTCGTCTTAACGTTAGACAGCCGTAACGTTGTGCCTACGAAGTTCCAAGCAACGTCACCCTCGTTGCATGTAAAGCTGCGCGTACCGTTTGACGGCGGTAGTGCTGAATGAAAGCGCCACGTTAGGCCTAACTTCAGTCCGTAACATATCCGCTTTTACATCGCCGAGCAAATACATTTAGCGGGCGTCTGTAATGACGATTCTGAAATTACTCATGTGGGCCTAAGTACGCGTCTAACACACGCTCCCAGGTCGAAGCACACGTCACCATGTAATTCTGTTTTTCTGCAAATCGCCGTTCTGGAAGGAGGCCGGAAGTGCTGCCAGTGTTTCACTGGTATGTTCGGGATTGCCGTGGTGAACTTTTCACCACGTTAACCTAGCTTAGCCCAACACAGTGTCATGATGCGTACTGTGTCTCATCCTGGTTATGTGAACCTGGCTGTATTATATACACATTTCAGAGGTTTGAAACCTCTACAAACCTCTACAATTTGAAACCTGTACAGCCAGGAATGAAATTTCGATACTCATATTGGAGCGGTGCCCGTTTAGACGCATTTTTTCGCGGTAATAATATTGTTCCGCTACGAAGACCACATAGACGCCTGAACGTGTTTACAATTCAGCCGGTCTTGGTTCTTTGCGATTTCATTCATTTTAGATGCGTAGAGCCGCCCAGCCCGGCGTTCGATAGCCGACTGCGAGCGGAATTATGCATTACCAAAACACAAACACAAGTTTGACTCGCTCTATTTGATTACTTAGAAGGGACATTTAGGAGATGCTAAATATGATAAACAACCGCAGGCAGATGCGACGGGGCTCATATATTTTTTATAGGTTAGAAAAAGCGCTTTTTAAGCGCTTGCTTTTTCTCCCGATTTGGTTTTGTGTGTTTTTTTCACCCTACCTCTCGCGGGGAGAGCCAACATTTGTTTTGAGCTCGAAAGCCGTTTAACATACTGAGCGAGATGTCCAATTTCTCGTGCGACGATTTGTTGCCTTCTGCCTTTTGTGAGCCCATAAGCTGCGCCCCGTTGGGTTTATAAAAGTGAATTGATCGACGATTCCGTATCCGGCCTTTCCACGTTCGTCGGAGCTTTGAAAGCGAACTCAAACAAAAGTAACTTTAGCCCCGTCGAATGCGAAGCATAGGCCACTTTTGGTCGGGAAAGAAGTAATAGGAAGGGTGGACAGCGTTTGACATGTGCGCAAGCTTATTGACTTTGCTACGAGTGTAAACAAACTGGTGATTCGGGAGTGCTATTTTATATTCATCTCGTTCTCCTTCGCCTTCTCTCTTTCGTTTTCTCCTCCGGGAAAAAAAGCGCTTTTGCCCACTGTACTTTTTTTTTTACTTTTTGCCGACCCCCAGAAATGGTAATAAGCGGCCCTTCTCGGCCACGCGAAATCCTCAGACATGCATGAAACGAGACGAAAATAGCGAATCGTGCAGGCATAACCACGTGTGTAGTGGTCTCCTCATGCACAGCAAAGAGGCATTTCATCCCGTCTTTCAACTTCCCTTCCTCCTCCCGCCGAAGTCGTCGTCGAGCGCGAGTGCAAACCGCTCGACGCGGCCCGGCAAACACACAAACCCTGGCCGCTCGAATGGACAGGAGGTTTAACGGAAGGTAAATTAAATTTACATAACCTCCGGACGATGTGTTCCGCTTTATTCCCCACTCCACCCCACCAACACACGTGCTTGGGTTCCTTTTTTTTTTCGCGTATGCGTATTTCTTCCTCCTTTTTTTACTTTTTTTCTTCCGGCCCGGTTGAGAAGGCCGCAAAGAGGTTGCGTACAAACACTGCGCGAAAGGACGATTGCGTGTGTATGTGAGTGTGTACTGTGGGAAGTGGATTCTGCGGCTCCATGAATTGCAAAGGAGCGTTTGCAACGATTTTCAATCCTCATAACTCTCTGTCCCTCCTCCTCTCCCTCTTCATTCCTCTCGTCCAACCGTAGGGTGTTTTCTTTCTTTCTTTTCTTCTTTTTAAATCTGTCCAGTTTTTTTATCTGGTTGCCGGTGTTTGGTGCTCGCAGGTCAGCCGACTGGAAGGTTGGCTTTTTATTCTTCTTTTCCTTGGGCGTTGGTGCTCGTGCTTCGCTCCACATGTTTGCCCTGAGAATGCACTCGTGGCGTTTTCTGTCGCGTGTTTTCAGTTCGGGTCATTTGAATACTTTGTGCGTCGCACTGTGCATCTCTTCCTCTCGCGCTATAACTGAAGGTTGCGGCTTTCAAATTTGGCCTCTTTGCAATGCACATACGTTATCTCCTCGCTTCGATTCGTGATTCTGCTTCGCGTTTATACTGAACATCCTCCTCGCGCTGTAATACCTCTCTCCGTCGCACGCTGTTTTTTTCCTTGTTTCTTTGTTTTTTCTGGGGATCAGCAAGCGTTCCCCTTTTTTTTCCAGCAAGGTTCAGAGTGTCCTCTGCCGGGCTTTTCGGTCCTAATATTTGTTTTTCTGAGTTCGGAAACGGGAGTTTAGGTCGCGTACCTCCGGAAGTGTTTGTTCTACGCCCTTAGCTCGCGTGCTGCCGGGTACGGAGCGCATCTTGTGTTTTCGGCTTCTCTCCGTGATTGGATCCGAGGTATAAGAAGAGGGGCGAGAGAAGGGAGTTTGAAACGAGGGGTGACAAGTGGCAGAATGGAATACCGGTTCGCTTCCGGTTTATGTAAAAGGCCTCGCGTGACGGCGCAAATGGAATGCGAGTGACGGAAACGCCGCATTGCGGGCTCCATGAATGTTGTCGCGCGCTTTCAATTTTTCGCTGGTCGACATTGCGGGACGATCGAACTGTCGCCGAATGAAGGATTTCGCTTCCTCTGATCACGGTCCGGCATTATTTTTCGGTAGCGTATAAAGCGGAGAAGGAAAAAAAAGTTGCGTGACTTTGTAAATTTATGACTTGGTGTGCTCAGGCAGCATTGTTCTGTTTTATTTTATTGATTTGCTTTTCGTTTCGAGTACCCGTCAACGGCCTCTGGTTTCTTGCGTACTGCGCGGAGTGTGGTGTAGAAATTCACGAAATGAGGCCGGAACGATACTAGGGGCGGTTCATTAAAAGTCGTGCATAATTAAATGTAAGAATTTGAGGAAGTGAACGAAAAAATAGCCTGAGTGAAGCAATAAACTAACGGGAGAAACAAAAGAAAAAAATGGCTGCGGCTTAGCTCAGCTTACCTTGGATATGCAAAGCAAAAGCTTGGCTTAGTGTGGTTGGGTCTTGGTTTCGCTTGGTTAAACCTTTGCTGTAGCTGTATTGCCGCCCACGCCTCAAAATCGTTCGGTGCCGTGCAGCGCTCAAAGAAGGAGGCCGGACGGATGCGGCGTTCATTCACGGCGAACGCACCGTTCCTCTCCGCCGGGCGCGGGACGAGTCACATTGCCCGAAACGACCCAGCGCCGCATGCATGGGAGGCTGCAGGGGTGGTTGGCTGCCTCGGCCGCAACGGCGGTGAAGACCGCTGTCGGCGCCCGCAGGCGCCAGCAGAGAGCCCGGCGAATCACGCGATGCGCTTCGAGGGGTGTGTCGCCGGGGGTGTGCCTAAGGTCAAAAAGGTCATTTGCGCATCTTCCATGAAATCGCTGGACGAAAGTAGTAAAGCTTTGCTTGAATAAAGCCAGTTGCGTAGTTTCATGCCTGTGAAGTCTACTCAAACAGCGGAGCTTACTTCGGCACTCTGTTGGCCACCTCCCGCAGATCGAGGCGGCGGTCGCTCACAACGCCACTCGCCGCGGTGTGTACCTACTCAAAGCCCACCCACGGAGGTCCGGTAGTTTATCGGTGCATGTTGGGGTGAGCCTCGCGCTGGCGCACGAGCCGAGTGTACGGCCGTCGAGGTGATAGCGCCATCTGTCGGCCCTGCGGGGTACCTTCGCCTAGCGTGACGGACATCGATGGACATTGCGAGCCTAAACTAGGGGAGAACACCTGAAAATGCTGTGTGTGGGGATGCGAAAGGATGGGTGGGCTGCGGCGTGTTTGCGAGGTGCGTTTGCCAACACCACACGCATTCGGTTGCAGGAGCCGCCGCAGCCGCAGCGCGATGTCGAGGCACAGAAGCAGAAGTGGTCGAAGTGCGAGGCTCTATGCTCCGAGTGCTGAAAACACACGCCCTGTCGTCGTCAAACCCTAACAGTAGACCTAACATCAGCGCGGTGCATGCCCGCGTCTCCGCCCCCGCTGCGCCGCCAGCGGTTCGTTTGCATGCCCTTAGCAACGATGACGCGCCCGTACCGCCACGTGTGCACAATTCGTTTGCTTGTGGTAGAGTATAAAGCAGCACCACTGGTAGTGCGTAGAAAATATTAACTGCAGGGTCTTTTTTTTACCACCAATGTGTTCGTGGCTATTGTTACGGGGACTTTTCATGTTCTTAAGAAAACACTCCCGTGACGCTACTCCCGAGGCCCCACGTGTCCTGGAAGCGCGAAGAGTTCTGTAGCTCGTGGCGTTCGGTGTTGGCGTTTGCTTGTTTGTTCCTTTGCGCGCTTACTTGATCTTGGTTGGGTCCTCCTCGTATAATTACCTGAGAAGTGGTGGTTCCAAGCCCTTGAGTGCTGTTTCCTTTCCCTTGACTTTCCTGCGGTGGCGGGCACCTAACCCGCGCATGTACTTTCCGCCGGGTGGCGGGCACGTTGAAGCGTCATGCGTGTCTACAGTTTCCTCCGGCTCCTTGAGGAAGAGGTAGTCGTCCACGCGAATGTATGTAATAGCGGGAAGACAAGACGTAAGGTAAATGTGTGTCGCACCTCTTGTCATGATGACGACCGATCAAATCAACAAACAAGTGCTTACCTGTGTTCGAAATTCCGTGTCACTTTCGTGTCGTGTTGCTAGGCAGCTTCGCGGGTCATCCACTTTCACAGAGTAGAATGGAGAGAGAGAGAGACTTATTAAAGAAGAGTTTGGGTAAGGTCTTTGCGATGACCGACAGCCGCAGCTTACCGGTGACGTTGACAGCCCGTTCCGTTAGGCTCTCTGCTAAGTCTGGAAGTCCGAGCTGCTCAGCGCCTCCTCCCAGTATTCGCCAATTGATATTATGCGGAATAGGTCGTCGGGACAATTACACATGAGATGAGCGATGGTGTTTGAATAAGAACAATTTGAAAAGTAGTAGTAGTAGTAGTAGTAGTAGTAGTAGTAGTAGTAGTTATTGTTGTTGTTGTAGCAGCAGTAGTAGGAGTAGTTGTTAGTAGTAGTAGTTGGTAGTAGTAGTAGTAGTTGTTGTTGTTGTAGCATTAGTAGTAGTTGTAGTAGTTGTTGTTGTAGTAGCTTTAGTAGTTGTAGTAGTAGTAGTAGTAGTAGCAGCACTAGTAGCAGTAGTTAGTAGTAGTAGTTGTTATAATCGTAGTTAGTAGTAATAGTCGTAGTAGTTAGTAGTAGTAGTAGTTGCAGCAGTAGTAGTAGTAGTAGAAGTAGTTCGTAGTAGGAGTAGTAGTTAGTAGTAGTAGCTGGTAGTAGTAGTAGTTAGTAGTAGCAGCAGCAGTAGTAGTAGTAGTAGTTAGTAGTAGTAATAGTAGTTGTTGTACCAAATTTATTAATCGCCCTCGGTAGGTATTTGAAAAAAATGCTACGAAGACAACTCAATTATCAACGCTTCGCACTATCGGGCGCTTCCCCAATGGGAAGTTTCATAGCCACCTTAATTCAATCGCCGTTGGAAGGGACGGGATTTCAGTGAACCGACTTCGCTGGTGTAACGGGGGGGGGGGAGGGAGTAAAGGCATCGCGAAGACAGAGAGACAGGATGAGAAGAAGCGAGGAAGAGAGAGAGAGAAAAAGAAAGAAAGGGAAAGAAACCCCATTGCTGCGGGCATTTCGCCTCACCTTCTCGCTGTCAACGCGCGGTTCGTCTCTAAAACAGGATGCTGTTGTCTCGATGCGCTTCGGCAGCGCGCAGTCGCAAGCCCTTAATTTCCCGCCAGTCTCCTTCCGGCTCTCTTCGCTATAACGAATTTAAAATACGCTTTAATTAGCGCTCACTGCATGCTGCGTGCCAGGGGAAAACTAATCCACTTCCGCGCGGGGCCTTTCAGCACGCCAAACCGCCGTCCCACCCGCAACTCTCGCTGGGACCGACGGTCTTGTTCATTGTTTTTCGTAGTTCTGTCGGCTTATGCTGTTGTGGTGGCTGTTTTTCTGTAGAGGGCCCCTTTCATTTTTGAAATTGTGTCTCGCTCGCGTGCGTTTTTTCTAAATGTTGGACTTTCTTTTACTTTGAATCGCGAGTTCAAGAAGAGTGCGCCCAATCGGGCTGTGCTTTTTTCTTTTATTGTGTGCCCCTGTCTGGTTGCCTCAAGGCGCGCGTTTTTGTACTGACTTCTCCTTGAATTGACGCTCTCAGCTTATATCAACAGCCTGGTTCGCTGTCGTACTGGACGAGACTGCGCTTTCACAAGAGGTGTACTAATGTCAGTCACCGTTCGCGCTTGAATTAACTTGAAGGCCGTCATGACCAGCATCATCATTGCCAGTTCTGGCGCACCTATTTGGTGGGCTTGCCTCGTGTGGACGGGACAGCGTCTTCACAACAGACTTTCTGATGCCAAAGTGATGTTCGCGCTTGTTATAATTTTAACATCATGCCATCATATCATACTATATCATACCATATCATACCTTATAATAATGATAATATTGCCGCGAACCATACATTGGGTTTGTTTATTTGTGTTTTGCTTTTACCGCCCGGCTGCGCCGGTCTGTGTTATCTCTGCGCCAAGGGAAGCGCGTGTTCCATTCTTTCTTTCTGTGCCGCATCTGTCGTGATAGGGAGAGCATTCCGATCTAACGTGAACAGCCCAGAATAATCTTCTTGGATCTACTATGTTCTCGATGTGAATCGACGTTTCGAGAACCACGCGCACCGAAAGATAAAAAGCCTGCAGTGCGGACGCCGGGGCATTCGATTCGACGACACTCGCCTGTGCAAGTCACTTTGTTGACCGCTGCTTCGCCGCCTCTGTATTCTTTTGAGTTGTTAGGGGAGCACAAGTTCGCTCAAATAAACGTATTTCTCATTCAAGACAACTGCATCGTCCTTGTCTTCGTGACATCTGGTGGAGGTGCTGGGTACGCACCCTTTATGCCCACTACAACCTCGGGAAGCCGCCAAGCCAGTCCAACAAGAGCCAGACTACGCCTGCAAGATTTACCACCCGAGTTCGGTTTGATGCCAGAAGGGCCCAAGAAAAGGAACGCTGCAACCAACACCATGGTACAAGAAACAACGTCGCCAATCATGCTGCAGCAGCCCCGGGAACCGCCATCGTTCCGGGGAGCCCCCGCTGAAGATCCAGAGGAATGGTTGGAGAAGCTGGAGCGCGTGCGGATCTTCAACAGGTGGGACGATGAAGAAACCTTCCGGCATGTTTTCTTTTACTTGGAGGATGCAGCCCGAACTTGGTTTGAAAACCACGAGAGCGCCTTGACCGACTGGACGCAATTCAAAAGCGAGTTCCTTAAGACCTTCACGACCGTGGTGAGAAAAGAACGAGCTGCGATTTTACTGGAAACTCGAACGCAACACCCGAACGAAGGAGTCGTAATCTTCGTCGAGGAAATGAAGCGACTTTTCCGCCGTGCGGACCCAGGAATGACGGAAGAAAAGAAACTACGGTTTCTGATGCTAGGTGTGAAGCAAGAGCTCTTCGCGTGCCTTGTTCGCAACCCCCCCAAGACCGTGTCCGAATTCGCGTCTGAGGCCGCCGCGATGGAGAAGACGCTCGAAATCAGAACGAGGCAGTACGACCGCCCAATCAATGCGCTGGTTTCGGAGACGCTTGGTGCCAGCGCTATCAACTCCGACTCACTACGCGACACTATCCGCGAAATAGTGAGGGAGGAGCTGCGGAAACTGCTCCCGACGCCGCCGCAACCACAAGTCGCTTCTCTTACCGACGTCATTAAAGAAGAAGTGCAGCAAGCGCTGGGAACTTCAACGACGCCAGTAGCACCTCGCGAGCCGCAAGCCATGACCTACGCGGCTGCTGTACATCGCCCTCGCCCACCTGCACCCTATCGTCACGAGGCTCCGTACCGTCGTCCCCTCTCGCCGGCCCGACCACCTGCGGCGCAACCCCCTGCCCCAAGGAAGACCGACGTGTGGCGAACGTCCGACAATCGTCCGCTGTGCTACCACTGCGGAGAGGCCGACCACGTCTACCGTCGCTGCCCCTACAGGAGGCTCGGTTTGCGAGGGTTCTCCGTCGACGCACCCCGCCCCCGAACTGGCCAGCGCCCATCGGAGATCGAAGAGTACCTGTCCAACACCAGCCGTCGACCAGCCCGTTTCAACCGTTCGCCGTCACCCTACCCATACCAGTCGCTCGCCGAACCGCCGTAGCAATGCTGAGTTCTCACGTGGAAGGTCCCCCAGCCCACGCGGGGGAAACTAAAAGCAGCAACTTCTGGAGGTAAAGTTGCACGATCGCGGAAAAATGAAAACCCTCCAACGACGCAACGACTCGCGGAAAACAGTGACTCACAACATGCCCTCATCCCGACGATCCGACCCAGACCTGACGAGACTTCCGTACACGACGACAGCTATACGCCGCGACGCGCACCCGACCGGACCGAGACGTCCGCTGAGAAGACGATGACAACGACGACGCACAGTGCCCGACCGTCAACACGCACAAGCCGAGATGCGACGCCCCGACGCACCCGGAACTCGAGGAAGGCGGCATCCGACGTCAAGGTGTCCATCGACGGCTTTGATGTAGTCGCCCTCGTAGACACGGGAGCCGACTACTCCGTGTTGAGCGGACCATTTGCGTCTAAACTGAAGAAGGTTATGACCAGATGGGACGGTCCCCACATACGCACAGCAGGAGGCCACCTCGTGACGCCAAGTGGAACGTGCACATCGCGCGTCACCATAGACGGCACGACGTACCCTGCGGTGTTCGTCGTTTTGCCCAACTGCTCCCGCGACGTAATTCTCGGAACGGACTTTTTGACGGACAACGGCGCAATAATCGATCTGCAGACGAAGTCGATAACACTTTCCTCCGACCACTCCATGACGCCGGAATCGAACCCCGAAATCCGTGCAGCTGTAAGGATAGCCGATGATCATGTCACCCTGCCACCCCGCGCAAGTTTGATGATCACCGTCTACTGTGAAGGTGCTGCTCCTGACGTTGACGCTATCGTGGAGAGTGACCAAAAGTTGCTTCTTGACCGCGGTGTGTCTGTCGCAAGAGGCATTGCGCGCTTCAAGGAACACCAATCCCACATTTTGGTTACTAATTTCACCGAGGAGTACCAGCATTTAAACAAGGGCGCGGCAATTGCATTCCTCGAAGAAACGCAAGAAGCAAGTGACGTGATCGCGGTCGCCGACTTTGAACGCACCCCCGTAGAAACCTTCAAGCTCCCGCAGCCCTTCGACGTGAATCCGGCGCTACCGCAAGAACAACGGAACAAATTATTGGCTTTGCTGCGTCGCTATAGCGAATGTTTTTCGTCGAGCGCAAAACTACGTCAGACCCCTCTAGCGAAGCACCGAATAATAACCGAAGATGGAGCCCGACCTACCCGACAGTCACCGTACCGCGTCTCTTCACACGAACGGGAAGCCATCCGGACTCAAGTCGACGACATGCTCAGCGACGACATTATACAGCCATCGAAAAGCCCCTGGGCTGCGCCCGTCGTACTCGTAAAGAAAAAAGACGGCACATTAAGGTTTTGTGTTGACTACCGGCGACTGAACAAAATCACGAAAAAGGACGTGTACCCCCTCCCCCGAATCGACGACGCCCTCGACCACCTCTGCCACGCGAAGTACTTCTCATCGATGGACCTGAAGACCGGCTACTGGCAAATTGAAGTGGACGAGAGAGACCGAGAGAAGACTGCATTTATAACCCCAGACGGCCTATACGAGTTCAAGGTGATGCCGTTTGGGCTGTGCACAGCACCAGCGACGTTTCAAAGAGTCATGGACACTGTGCTAGCTGGCCTTAAGTGGCACACCTGCCTCGTATACCTCGACGACGTAGTGGTATTCGCCCGGACTTTCGACGAACACCTTGCAAGGTTGGAGTCTGTACTCGAGGCCATTCGTACGTCGGGGTTGACGCTGAAGCCTGAAAAGTGCCGTTTCGCATACGAGGAACTCAAGTTCTTGGGCCACGTCGTCAACGCCGCGGGAGTCCTACCTGACCCGGCAAAAACTTCAACTATCGCGAACTTCCCTAGGCCGAAAGACAAGAAGGGCGTGCGAAGATTTCTCGGGCTGTGCGCATACTACCGGCGCTTCGTCGCAAACTTCGCACGCATTGCAGAGCCACTCACGCGCTTGACAAAAGACAGCACCCATTTCAGCTGGGAAAACGACCAAGAAAAAGCATTCGGCGAGCTGCAAAAACGCCTGCAAAGCCCGCCCGTGCTCGTTCATTTCGACGAAAATGCCGAAACGGAAATGCACACGGACGCCAGTGATATAGGCTTGGGTGCCGTCCTTGTCCAAAAGCAAAGCGGCTGCGAAAGGGTAATCGCCTATGCCAGCCGTGGTCTGTCGAAGGAGGAGAAAAACTATTCTGCCTCTGAGAAAGAGTGCCTGGCTATTATATGGGCGATTTCAAAATTTCGCCCATACGTGTATGGAAGGCCATTCAAGGTTGTAACAGACCACCATGCGCTGTGTTGGCTCGCCAATTTGAAGGACCCCTCTGGCCGTCTTGGGCGGTGGAGCTTGCGCCTGCAGGAGTTCGACGTTACAGTCGTTTATAAATCCGGCAGGAAACACTCCGACGCCGACTGCCTGTCCCGCGCCCCCGTCGACCCACCACCACAAGACTCTGATGAAGACAGCGCGTTCTTCGGGATCGTGACGGAGAGCGACCTAGCCGCCCAGCAGCGTGCCGACCCCGACTTACGCGCCATAATCGAGTACCTCGAGGGATGCAACGTTGCCGTTCCTAGGACCTTCAAACGCACCTTACCAGCATTCAGCCTGAGAAACTCCGTCCTCGTGAAGAAGAATTTCAGCCCCGGAACAAGAGCGAATTACCTTCTCGTCATCCCCGCGGACCTTCGTGACGAAATTTTGGAAGCGTGCCACGACGACCCGTCTTCCGGACATCTCGGCACAGCCCGCACTATTGGAAAAATCAAGGCGAGGTACTACTGGCCCGGCCTTACCGCTGACGTCACCCACTACGTCCGGAGCTGCCGTGACTGCCAGCGACGAAAAACGCCGCCGTCAAGACCCGCCGGACTTCTACAACCGATCGCCGTCCCATCGAGACCATTTCAACAGATTGGAATGGACCTTTTAGGCCCGTTCCCTACGTCACGATCACAGAACAAGTGGATTGTCGTAGCGACAGACTACATGACGCGCTACGCAGAGACCGCCGCTCTTCCGAGAGGGACTGCACAAGAAGTGGCAAAGTTCTTTATAAGCCAAGTTGTGCTGCGACATGGAGCCCCGGAAGTCCTAATCACAGACCGCGGAACGGCATTTACTGCGGAGCTGATGCAAGGAGTATTACGCTACAGCAACACGGATCACCGAAGAACGACGGCGTACCACCCCCAAACGAACGGACTAACAGAACGTCTGAACAAGACAATCGCAGATATGCTGTCAATGTACGTTGACGTTGAACATAAGACTTGGGACGAAGTGCTCCCGTATGTCACGTTTGCGTACAACACGGCTATCCAGGAGACGACGCAGCTGACGCCGTTCGAGCTTGTCTACGGTAGAAGGCCGACTACGATGCTCGACGCCATGCTTCCGCACGTAGAAGACGACGACCTCAACGCCGACGTCCACGGATATCTTCAACGTGCGGAGGAGGCCCGCCAGCTCGCTCGAGTTCGTATAACGGACCAGCAGCTGGTGGATGCGGGCCGCTACAACCTCCGACGCCGAGACGCCGAGTACCAACCAGGGGATCGTGTGTGGGTTTGGACTCCCATCCGACGACGCGGACTCAGTGAGAAGCTCCTGCGACGGTATTTCGGACCCTACCAGATTCTACGACGTGTCGGCCAACTTACCTACGAGGTGATCCCCGATGGTGATTCCGGAACATCACGACGACGCACGCGGCCCGAAGTCGTCCACGTGGTTCGCTTAAAACCTTTCTACGGACGATAACGAATTTTATTTTTATTTTCGGACTGTCGCTTATGTTAGCATCGGGTCGATGCACTCTTAGAGGGGGGGTAATGCCGCGAACCATACATTGGGTTTGTTTATTTGTGTTTTGCTTTTACCGCCCGGCTGCGCCGGTCTGTGTTATCTCTGCGCCAAGGGAAGCGCGTGTTCCATTCTTTCTTTCTGTGCCGCATCTGTCGTGATAGGGAGAGCATTCCGATCTAACGTGAACAGCCCAGAATAATCTTCTTGGATCTACTATGTTCTCGATGTGAATCGACGTTTCGAGAACCACGCGCACCGAAAGATAAAAAGCCTGCAGTGCGGACGCCGGGGCATTCGATTCGACGACACTCGCCTGTGCAAGTCACTTTGTTGACCGCTGCTTCGCCGCCTCTGTATTCTTTTGAGTTGTTAGGGGAGCACAAGTTCGCTCAAATAAACGTATTTCTCATTCAAGACAACTGCATCGTCCTTGTCTTCGTGACAATATTCTTTTTCTTCTTCTTCTTATTCTTCTTCTTCTTATTTTCTTTTTCTTTTTTCTCTTCTTCTTTTTCTTCTTTTCCTCCTCCTCCTCCTCCTCCTCCTCCTCCTCCTCCTCCTCCTCCTTCTTCTTCTTCTTCTTCTTCTTCTCGTTTTTCTTTTCCTTTTCCTTTTTCTTTCTATTTTTCTTCTTCTTTTTCTTCTTCTTTTTCTTCTTCTTTTCCTTCTTCTTCTCCTTCTTCTTCTTCTTCTTCTTCTTTGTCGGTTACGATGGACCTTATTTGTCTCGTGGCACAAAAATGCCAAAATCGCGTGTTTACTGATACCCCGGTAGACTGCAGTCCGACGATGTGATGCGAGCTGTAACGCCAGCGGAGCAGGAGGAGAAAGATGCGCAGTAGTAGTGGTAGTAAATACCTTTATGTGAATATGGTTCCTCTCAGTCTAGCAGCCGAAGTGACGACATGGCGATGTCTGCCCTGGACACCAGTCATTGCTGGTCCTCCAGGTCGGCGCTGGTCGTGGTTCACCCACAGCTCGGGATGGGGAAGAAAAGAGGAAAAGGGTGGGAACGCTGGGCTGTCAGCCCACCCGATGATGATGATGATGATGATATTTGTAGTTTTGTTATCGAGCCCAATGGGGTTAAGATCAGACGTCCACCTTGCGGCAATTTTGAGAACAGTGGCACTGACTGACACTGTTGCCAAATGTGAGCAAGGATTCTGTCCGTGTCTTTCTAAACTGCCCGCTTGCAAAAACGGTGTCGGCGCCCTCTCAGGAGGGCTGGTTGCGTGCGTGCGTATTTGCTTCTCACCCCATCACTATTCCACGGGTGCCACAGTGCAGGGCGGCACCAACCGGGCTCAACTGCCAGTTCACCTCTCTGCCTTTCCTCTTACTCCCCTTACATCTTTGCTACGTGCCCTTTTGATTGCTGTTGATTGCGATGATGAGGGTGGTGGTAATGGGTATTGATTGATTGATTGATTGATTGATTGATTGATTGATTGATTGATTGATTGATTGATTGATCGATCGAAATAGCCAATGGAGCCCGATGTTCGGGCACCGGCCCTGCGTGGGTCATACCTATAGTTCATACCACAAGCTAGGTGCAGCACTGTGGGGGCTTCATTGTTGTCAACAGTGCTCCCTCTGAGGGCGCCTAACTTAGCGTGAAGGACATCCTGAAAGGACATTCCCTTCTACCCTCTCAGCCAGTGGAATCGCAAGGCGCCGGCGCCTTTTGTCGATTCCTTCGCAGTGAGTTAGGCGCCCTAAGGGGGTGGGCTGTTGACAACCATGTAGCCTCCACAGTGCTGCACCTAGCTTGTAGAATGAACTATAGTTGGGAAAACCCGTTTCTTGGTGTCAGTCCGAACCCTCGTCACCAGGGCTCGCTGCCGCTGGTAAGAGGAGCCGCAACTGGTCAGCCGGGTCGTCCAGTGGTCGTAACCGGGGGTTGGGATGACGGATGGAGTGTGGCGTTTGGGAGGACTCCCGTACCATGCTGCGGAAAATGGCAGGGCCCTATCACAGATTATTCTGGTTGCTGGGTAAAGGGTGTATACATAGCGTGTACTAAAGTGCTGCGAGGGTGGGAATTCGTAGCTGGCGGAAAATTGTTGCTTCAGCGCTTGTGAGGGTAGGATGGGTGGTGGACAAGTTCGGCGCTTTGACGCAGTAGTGAAAATTGAAAATAACCATCGATAACGATTGCGCTTACGGACAGGCGTCTTTTTTTCTGGCTGCCCTTATTCCCTCATTCCCTCTTGTTTTTGACATTTTTGACACCTCCCTCTGTATCTCCACCGCAATTTTATCCTCACATGAATTCTTCTCGCCTTGTTCCACCGCGTGCGCTTTCACATCCTAGCGGCCTACCTGATGTCACCTCCTAAAACTCCGCTCCCGTCTTTCTGCTGTCCTCCTTAGTTGCCTCTCCTTCCTCTCCGCCCGTGCCGGCATGCTCCCCCCCCCCCCCCCTCCCCAGCCCGCCCTTTATCCGCCCCCTTTGTGCCCCGTGTCATCGCCTTCCAACCTCACCGGAACCCCTCCCGCTTCCATTGTATGCCACCGACGTTGAATTGAGTTACACCGCTTCGTCTCAGCTCTCCAATCGAATTCCGTTTTCTCGGGCAAGTGAAATTTAATTTCGGTCTCACGCACGCAAGTAACGACAACGACAAAACGAAACGGATGAAAGGGCCGGGTTTGGGAAACCTAATTTGGAGCGAGAACTAAAGGAAAGATTGAATGGAACGCGGAAGAAAGTGTACCTCGAACGAAACGAAGGGCTCCCGGGCTGCAGCGTCAATTTTTGTTTTCCATTCCCTTTTGGCGGTGTGTCGAATCGAACGTGTCCTTTTCTTCGACTTCTCGCTTTTGTAACCCGTTTATTGAGAAATTTCTGCGGGAAGGCGGAGTTGAGCGATGGCTTTGACAGCGTAACGGTGAAACATAGAATAACTAAATTGATGCACCTCGACTGAGAAGGGGAATATTGAGAAAATGTCAGCGAAATTGGCCCGGATTCTCTTTTTTTTTTCTTTTTTTGTAGAACATGTGTTTTTTTACGTTTACAGAATTATTTTTTGCCCTGAACATTTGCGTTCTTCCTTCCGTTGGCCGCCCCGTTTCCGAAGGAACAGAACGTAGCAGATCAAATTGCTGCTATCGTGATGTTTGGTTCCATTACGTTACTTAATAAAAACTCGAGTTCAGCATGTTTGTATTCGATGTCTTTACATCACGGCACTTGATTTAATTTTTTTTGTTTTTTTTTTTTCGCTTGTGTAGGCGTTTGGAGAGTTCAGATTTCCGCTAAGCGTTACCGAAGGGTTCACTCCCGACGTCTTCAACCCTTCAGACGCAGCAGGAAACACAAAAAATGCCTCCCTGTCATGCTCTGCCGCTAGCTTTCCTTGTTGGATCTCCTGATTAGATTGTTGGGTCCCCGTGTACCTTCTTCCCCGAGAACTCTGATTTGTCGTTAGAGTTCACTATTTACGGTTTCCCCCGATCTCGCGATAATTTTTCATCTTGCGGGCCATTAATTTACCGCTGCCAATTTTAATGGCTCTGCCGTTTTTGTGTTGTCTTACTTTAAAAGACAATAGTCTTTCTTGGGCTACTTAAACCCAGACATTTTGGTCTGTCTGTATGTCTGTATGTTTGTCTGTCTTGAAAGGATAAATTTATTATAAAAAAATCCTGGTATCAATGATACAACGTAACAACCAGAAACAATTAAACAAGTGCAGCGCCTGTCGCTACAAAACTAATAGAGCGCGGAAGCTGCCAGTTGCAGACACTTACAGAAACACATAAACAGTTTCAAGTTAATTGTAGACAAAAGATTAACATACAAACAATTTGAAGTTGCTTACAACCAAAAGATTAACATGCGAGAAAAACAATGATACAAAAAGATTCGCTTCAAGAATGCAGCAATATACAAAACAGGGTTGGCTTTATGTCACAACGGGTACTGTACCGCACTAACACTCAATTCTAACACCAAAATCAATTGTTACAACGAAAATCCCTAAGGACACAGGTCTGGAAAACTGCCATGAATAATAACCCTTTTGTTCGAAACCTGTCTGTTTGTCTGTCTGTGACTCGATTCAGCCACCCGGCCAAAGTGAAACGAAGTCTCCGCAATAGTCTTATATACTCACGGGGAAATCTAAACGTCTAAGTCCGGTGTCTATGTTCATATTTGTCAACATTGTTGAACAAGAACAAGACATTACGCAAATATGAGGCAGAAAATTAATGCGCAAGGAATATTTGCAGTGTTCCTTTATAAAAAAAAATCCATAGATGCTTGATTTTTTGCGAAATGAAATACTACATCTACTGCAGAAAAAAAAAATCACAGTGCCGCCTGCTGTCGCTCGCGCACTATAGCTTGTGGCGGCATTTTAAGAATTCAAGCGGTAATAGTTACGAAAGGCTCTGCTGGATATAGGTTCCACGTTTTGCTTCGAACGCACGTGGACTAGGGCAACGCGGTTCTATAAACGTTGAAGTAGGGCGTCTCGAATCAAGCGCGTCTCCGCCGTACGGCAGCGCTGGCATCGAGGCACCCGGCCTGGAGCAGTGGAACGCGGTAAATTTATATTGACTTGAGCAAACCTTTAGCGTGTTTACCTTGGGAGAAGCGTGACGCAAGACGGACAACATGAGAGGTGAGCGTGAATCAGAAGGGAGGCATTTACTTGGCAAATGTCGACAAATACTATCGCCCTTTGTCGACATTTGCGACGAAATGAGCCATTTCCCCCCCCCCCCCCCCTCATCCCCGTCGAGCCAGTCTGTCGTCCCAGGAAATGACGGAGTGGTGTCAGGTTGTTCGGTTTCCCGTAAAGTATGTCGTAGGTGTTGTAGGCATAATGTCATCAGTATCACGTAATACTGTTTTTTAGTGTTATTGTTCTTGCAGAATTAGGTTCACTCAAAAGTAACCTGTAAGCATTCACATCCTTATAATTAACGTACTCGCGCGCATGCTACCTCGCTTACTTGCTTTTATTGGTTTCTTATCATTTAGTGAACGTAGTTCGGGCCGAACGCCTTATCACTCCGTCGCTACCTGCGCCGGAGTGAGAAGCTAACGGTTATTGTGACTCATCTGGGGAACCCTAGGCCAAGTTGCGACCCCGGATCCCAACCGTGAGGCATAGATAATCAGAAGGATAAGAATGGGGTGGAGTGCATTCGGCAGGCGTTCTCAGATAATGGATGGCGGCCTACCATTGTCGCTGAAGAAGAAAGTGTATGACAGCTGCATCTTACCGGTACTCACCTACGGAGCAGAAACTAGGAGGCTCACTAAGAGGGTTCAACTTAAACTGAGGACGAGTCAGCGAGCAATGGAACGGAAGATGATAGGTGTAACGCTGAGGGACAAGAAGAGAGCGGAGTGGGTCAGGAAACAAACGCGTGTTAAGGACATAATAATAGAAACTAAGAAGAAGAAATGGAGGTGGGCAGGGCATGTAATGCGAAGGCATGATAGCCGTTGGTCATTAAGGATAACAGAGTAGATCCCTGGAGAAGGCAAGCGTGGCAGGGGGCGGCAGAAAGTTTGATGGGCAGATGAGATCAAGAAGTTTGCGGGGATAAATTGGTCGCAGTTAGCACAGGACCGGGGTAATTGGAGATTAATGGGAGAGGCCTTTGCCCTGCAATTGGCGTAGATAGTGTTATGATGATTATGATGATGATGATTATGATTATGATGATTGTGATTATGATGATGATGATCTTGGTAACGTGGACTTTGGATGGAAGTAGGAACGTTCAGGTACTGTTCTTTCCCCTCTCATCTTCCACTCATCTCCAACTCCGCATGTTCCAGAACTTTACAGTGTCGCTAAATGTTACACGCCATTTGGACCGGGGCGCAAACTTTTCTAACCTTTCCCACTGTCGCATATCATCTAATGCACTAAATGCCTGAAAGGTCTAGCGGGCAAGCTGTCGCAAAAGAAAGCGCTGCAGCCAAAGCCCTGAGCGAAAAAACCCTGCTCAATCCCAATCTCTGAAAGGCAGAAGGGCAAAGGTGCGTACGTATAGCTGCATTTGAAATGCGTCGCCCCCCGTGTCCGGATTTCGATCGTTCTTCCGTTTGTTCGTGCTCGCGCGCTCGTGTTCTATGTAAATTAACAAACCGCAAGCGAATCAGGAGCGACTATGGCTGATGAACGTAAATAAACAGCCAAGCAGCGCCTCCCCCCTCCTCCAAAACCCGAACTCCTGCTTTGGTTTTCAGCCGTGGGCTCTCCGCGTGCTTTATGCTTTATGCAAATTTTGCGCCAGTCGTCGCTTACATTTGCCACCACTGCCATGCTCCCCATCCTCTCTCTCCTCTTCCATCCCGCAGGAGTTTCGAATTAGCGCGAAAGCCGCAGCCCCCAACCCCCCCCCCCCCTCTTCCATGCCCCGTTTCCAGCTGTCTCTTTGGATGTCTCTCTTTTTTTGCGCGCGTGTTGTGAACAGCACCGTAGCTGCTTCAAACTCGGTTAGAGTTTCCCGCCATTACTCCATCTTGTGCAAATGCGGAAGTCGAGAGATTGCCTATAGAAAACTGGGGGAGACCGGGAGAATTAAAACACCAAACCTACTTTCGCCAGATAGATGCTCTCTCTCTCTCTCTCTCCCTTTCTCTTCCATTCTGTAGTTTCGTGCATTCGCATACGTGCAGTCCTTGTTTGCATTTCCTCCTCGCCTCTCCTCACCCTCTCTTCTCGTTATTTTTCTCGCTGCCTCTCCGTGCCTTGTTCCGCTTTAGGCTTCTTTCTTTACGTTACGCTTGCGAATCTGGCGTATAGGAGCTCGTGTTGGGAGCGCTGCTAATTTCTTCATGCAAATCAGTCTTAGGAATCAATCAAAAGGGGAGGAGGAGGAGCGCGCTTTGAGTTTAGCACTGCAATTGAACTTCTCTGGCACCTTTTCGCTCTCCCTCTCCCACACCTCTCTCACACCCGTTTCTTAAGGGATGTCTTCTGACTGCCCTCCTCTCTTTTTGCTTCTCACTTACTCAATATTATGTTAAAAGCGGGCTGTTTTCGTTTCCGTCGGCATTGGAACTGGGACGAAACTGGAAAAGAAAACGTCTAAGAATGCGAGAACAAATTCAGGAGGTATGTTGAGCATGGTGTATGTGTGCGGAGACACAGCGCTTCTGATTTCTTCGCGGGGAGGGCGAAGTTTTTTCTGAGGCGACCGCGTCTGTGCGTGCATTTGTTAAGGCTTCGACTAATTAACGAGTTTATCTGCTTGCGGTGGCGGAACTTTGAAGAAGAGTAGGATTGAACTAGTCTGGTGGCGGTTCCCGCAGGGGATGGGAGGAAAAGAAAGCATCAGAACCTATTGAATTCCGAACCTGGAATTCCCCGCCGTCTTCGCCGCGGTGGCTTAGCTGATTTATTCGTTTCTTCCCGTCCTCTTCGCTTGTGCCGCTTTTGAAGCTTAGCTGCTTGGTGAGAGGCTGCTTTTCCTTCGTTGTAATGCCGGCAGTTTAGAAAACGTGGAACTTAATTTGTGGCATGATTATCTAATCAGGAAGCGTGGCGCTTTTGTATGTTGTTCGTTTACGTGTTCATTTCAGATGTAGACGGCAATAGTGCGCTAGATCTGCTCAGTTGTCTTTTTTTTTTTTTTTTGGTGGTGAACATTCCACCGCGGGTAGCGGTCTTGTCAGAACGTTTGGATTGGAGTTCGTTCGTACGTGCGGCATCATACAATAAGTAGCTCTCGTGTTTTAAATGCAGAGCATTTCTTTAACTCACGATGTCACCCGGCGTTGTCGGCGTGCCTCGGCGTCCGCAACAGCCGTTCCAGGTGCGCCCTCTCCCCCACTCCTCCTCTCCCGCATCACGCTACCCTCCTCGCTCTCAACAACAGGTCCGCACCCCTCCCCCTACACTACATGAAAAAATAATACTTACCGGCGCCTGGTTTCGATCCCACGACCCTGCGGGCGGAACGCAAGGTACATGGTGCTCTACCCACTGCGCCACAAAGCCGACACAGAATGGAAGGCTACGAACGCGCCTTATATCCTTGACTCATTCAAACTACGTCAAGAAGCTGCCGATACAACGCATTCACTACCTGTGGGCGGAACGCGAGGTACATGGTGCTCTACCCACTGCGCCACAAAGCCGACACAGAATGGGAAGCTACGAACGCGCCTTATATCCTTGACTCATTTAAACTACGTCAAGAAGCTGCTGATACAACGCATTCACTACCACCAACTCCCCAAACACTAAACGTTAACGCAATACACCCACCCCCTATGCGACGCATTTACTCGAGTCCCCCTCGGCTGGAGATGGGCCCTTTTTTGCCTGTGGGCTTTAAAAATTACACACGATAAACCTTTTTTGTGATGAAGTCACAAATACTCGTGGGCCGGAACTTCCCCGTTCGTCTGGAGTAGTCAAAAACGAGAGCCGTATAAGCGGCCTCTGGCTCCTTTGAGAAAAGGAAGAAGCCGCCACCGGCTGTTACAAAAAGCGGCATAAGCGGCCCCTGGCAGGGAGGGACCGCGGTTGTACCGGGCAACGCTCAGCGAAAGCTCATATGTACTGCGCCACAAAATTACATTACCAGCGTTGCGGATTAACCACCTCTTCGCCGCTGAGAGTGTCTCGAAGCTTGTTTCTTCCGTCGGAAATTAAGTCGAACATTCGACATCCCGGCCTACGGAAGTAGCCAACAGCGGAAATTTTATTATACATCGGCACGCTGTCGATCCTGTTGAGGGGACCGATTTACACACCAGTCGTATGGCGTATCCCACACAGGCAGCAGAACATTTATAAGATGTGGCGGATTGAGATGGGGCTTTTAAACCGTCGTACGTTTGTTGTCCATCTCATTTCCTTGAAACCGCTCTTGCCACTAGTGAAAACGGCGGGACACTCGGCTGTGCGCAACTATACGAAAACTTACGGGTACCTGTACTATATGAATCTTGTTTCTACCATCTGTGTCCTCACCAGACCGCAATGTAAACATTCATTATTATCTCCTCACAACGCAATGTGGGACCTTTTAAATGCAGAGCACTTTAGGCGCTCGTCTTGTCGTCGTAGCTCGCTCGCTGGATCCAAGTAGAGCAACAGGTCGTCCCGTGGTAACGCTGTCGTTCGCGGCGTACCCCAGGGGCCTCGAAAGCCAAGTGGTTTATATAGCCATAGGCATTCGAAACTCTTGGACCGCTGGTGCTTGCCCTAAATCTCCCCGTTGTTTAGCGCAAAGAAACCTACAGGTAGATTTGAGGCAAAATATACGTAATTAACCGGCAGCGCTCGCCTTCGTTTAGTTAGGAACTCTCGTTGGGTTGGTTTTTAGCATAGTAAGCGGAAAAAGCGGCCGCGCAGGAAAACAATGGCGCGTTCGAAATGACGCAGAAAGGCTCCAGCGGTCCATAGGTATAGCAGTGAGCGGATAACGGCGGTAGAGCCCAATATGGTGAATCACTGTTCTGCACTTCCGACAGCTTTCACATTGAGTGGAACGCCTTTAATTTTTTCGCTAAACGTTGCCTTTTTTGTGGTGTAGATAATCGCAATTTTTTAACATTAAAAGTGGGAGGCATGCTCCTTATTTCTATCGTACCGTGTCCGTAACAAAAGTCGAGATTGACGAAGAAATAACATTCTAAACACATTCCGCAGCCTCTGCGGATGAGCCACACTCCCGCGCACATTTTGAGCGTTTAGAGCTCAATATCTTCACCATAGTTTTCACTACCTTTCTGTTACAGCCCTGTAATTGAAGCGTTGTTGAAGCACAAGCTGTGAGCGGATTTTCTACTCAGCTTTCGAGGCGACAGCCTCGAATGGCTCGTTTGGCAAAAAAGCCGCCGTCGGGCCCCCGTAACAGCAACGGCTCCTTCAGAAGCATATAATAGAGTTTTACTAAAGCGTAACCGAAATAACTTAAGTAATACCAGAGTCCTTCGTAACCTAAGCAAAAGCGGAACGCAGCTGCGCGATGCGCGAAAGAAGTTTTAGTAAAAGGGAACTTGCACGCTTTGCAAATGTTCGTTAACTACAATCGCGCCATCTGCGGCAGGAAACGCGAAGCACTTCGCGTGTGGCTACCTGAAATCATTAGACAGCAAGCGAATCCGCAGAATATTCGTCCGCATCGCGAGATCCGTGTTATCCGTGCGCTACATTCCGCATATCCGAGGTTAACCGGCGTCTGTACGCCCTGTGCATATTCAACGTTGCTGCGGCGGCCGCTTTTATGGTGGAGGCGAAAAGCAAAAACGCCTATGTGTAAGAGATTTCGGCGCACGTTAGAGATCCCCGGGTGGTCGAAATTAACACTGGAGCCCTCCACTACGGCGCTCCTCATCGCCCTCGTTGCGTCGGCGCGTCAAAGCCTACAATCAATCAATCAATCAATCAATCAATCAATCAATCAATCAATCAATCAATCAATCAATCAATCAATCAATCAATCAATCAATCAATCAATCAATCAATCAATCAATCAATCAATCAATCAATCAATCAATCAATCAATCTTCAGCGTTTTCTCCGCTCCTGTCGCCATGTTGCTCTTTGAAGCGGGTCTCGCCCTCCGTGATCTCTCGATAGTGGCACGGAAGCGCCTAAACGTATACGCTCGCTATTTTGCGGAAATAGTGTAGGTACTACTAACTTACTCTAGGCGCAAAAATAACGTAGTGTACTGCGCTTGTGCAGTGCAGCGACGTAAGAAAATAACGTACGCTATTTCTTAACGCAGCCCTCAGTACGATACACTAAAGCTCTCTAATACGACGAGGTGTTCGATACCACGAGGCTTTCTATAGCGCAAGCTATAGACAAGCTAATAGATAGATAAATCGTCGCCAGCTCTCCCATTCTCACCGGCACGAACGAGCACCAACGCAATGCGTGGGAGACGGACCGAAGCCATTTGGAAGTGTTAAAGGGACCCTGGAACACTTTCGATAAATGCTTTCACTCTTTCCTTTTTCATCTGGAAGCACTGCGAAAGCTACAGTTATCGCCTGCACAGAGCGGCACTGCATGATTTGCTCGTCGCACCAGATACGCCTTCCGTTTCTCCTTTGTTCTTGTGACTCTATTTTTAAAGTTGCTATCGAAAAGCGTTCATTGCTGCAACTGAAAGAAAACGGGCCAGCAGTCGCTCCATGGCCTCAGTGACGTAATTCGGGCCGTCGAAGAACGTCAAGAGCGGGAAAGAGAGAAAAAATTTTTTGAGCGAGTTTCCACGTTATTTGGTGGGCATAGAGCAGTAATTTTTGGCTAAGGTACTTTGCGACCCCCTAATCAAAGTACTGGACATGTTGGATGACTACGTTCTGCACGCATTTAATACTTAAAAAAGTTGAAAAACGTGTTGCAGGGTCCCTTTCAAGCGGATCGCAAAGATAGCGTCCCAAGCGACAAGATTACAAACCCATTCTACAATGCCAGGCGTTCCATGCTGGCATTCACAAACCGTAAAAAGTGCTTTAGGTGTCCTCGGATTTTTTTTTTTTTTTTTTTTACCCCGTGGGGGAAATTTTCATTACTCTTTTAAGCACGTGCTCGGCCTTCGCGTTCTCCTCCATTCTGCCCTTCTTATGCATTGGGGGCAGCCTAAAGAAGTCATTAAGCACCGCTGCGGGTTGTTTCGCATTGTTTCCGGGCCGCTGAGCGTTTATTGCCGGGAACGGCACGTGGCGGTCTTATTAAAAAAAGGGGGAGCTGCAGGCTCCGCGCTTCACTGCCACATAGAGAGGAGAGTCAGGAGAAAAAAAGCAATGAATAAAAAAGAGCATATAAAGTGCTAAAAAATAAACACGACGTTTTTTAGAAGCACACAACCCACAAGAAAAAAAAAACATGAAGAAAAAGTTAACCCCAGAGTCATAAATAGAATACAAAAAAAAAAAAAACGGGCGTTGTGTATCACTAGGATAACCTTTTTATCGGGTCAGGCGAGACCACGTTGTATTGAGGGGTGTGATGTATGTTACGTTTTTTATTATATTAAAAAACGGCTGTTAGTTAAGTTAGTTAGTTAGTTAGTTTGTTTGTTTGTTGTTCAGTCAGTCAGTTAGTGGTGAGTTGGTTAGTTAGTTTTTTTTTACGATTTGCGCGTTCACCGCTTCACGTGCGCGTATAATATTTGGCTCAGGTATTCCTGGCAGTCTAACCTAAACGTCGCGCAGGTTTACTTGCACTGCTAAGAGTTTTGCAGGGTCCCTTTAATTTTAAAGAATAGGCCTTTGGAGGTAAAATAGTTTTTCTCGCGCCAAGTGATCATGAGCCGTGGCTGGCGCTATAAAATGGGTTCCACGTGCTATTTAGGGGAATAATTAACGAGTCTTTGTTAATTAACTTCTTAATTATTCTAGTTGGGGGCTTTGTTGCAATTAGTAAATTATAGAGAATCATGAGTCCATCAGGTATCGATTACAGCAGACTCTCGATAAACGGAACTTCAAAGGACCTAAAAAATTACTTCCATTTAACAGGAGTGCCGTTTAGTGAGAGAGATGTGCAAAACTGCGAATTTGTCTGCGAACATCACGCTCCTAATACCATTTCATAAAAATAACCACTAGAATGATAGTTCTTCACAAGAAAACAAGCAAACTACAAGAGGCTTAGGCACGACATTCACAAAGTTTATTTCGCAACAGTTGGTCACTGTGCCCTAAAAAATGCACGAAAATCATCGAAGAGCCGCTTTCGAAGTGAAGAATGATGTCCTTTCTTTTCTAACATGAGCGCATGGTCGGCACGCCTCAGGCCTCAACTTAGCGAGTGCTTACAAGCCACCGAATTTAGAAGACGGCAACGTGGCAATGAAGGACGAATAGCACAACGATGGCACGAACGAGACGGCAGGAGCTAAGCCCTGTAACCTCGGCGACCTGAATCGAGTCCGAACGACTGGAACAAGAACTATGATGTTGTATTCGTCGCGCTAACACAGCTGACTAATAACGAGACGAGGCCTACGAGGGCAACGAGCCTAAAAAAAAGAAAACAAGAACTAATTAGCCGGAACCGAAAAATGCTGATTCGACAAGAAGTTTTATTTTTTGTTCCGTTTACACGGTGAGACGGAAATTTTAGTTCCGATTACCGAAAGTTTTGTTTCTTTATCTGAATACAAAACCAACCAACTTACAGGCTACGATTCTGCTTAAGCGGTAGTTCCGTTTAAGCGATATCCGTTTATCGAGGTTCTGCTGTATTAGATTCGCGAATTTGTAATTGCGTGCAGAGCTGCAGCGCTTAAAAGCCTCAGATCTCCAGATGCGCGCAACGGGCTCCGTGCGGAGGCTGAGTGCGGCAAAGCCACGCCCACGCGCTGCTGTCACTCAGAGCTGGACACGTCACACGCGCGCCTCGCTTTCTCTTCGGGCCGAACCAAGCAAGGAGTGTCGTGTTCATAATCCGCTAGAACCTTCTCGCCCGCCAAAATGTGAGTTTTCATCAGGATTCCCGAGTGCGGCCGCAACCTGCCGCCGTTTGCGTGCGGCGGCCAGGATGCATTCGTAACTATAATAAAAGAAAATAAAAGTAACAGAAAATGAGAACTTTTGAATCTAGAAACCCGGCTATAAGACGCCTTTCGCCTGTTCAGATAACGCTTGCCTCGTTCGGGCCGAAGATAACATGCGGCGTGCGTGTGACGTGTCCAGCGCTGAGTGACATCGGTGAGTAGGCGTGGCATTGCGGCACTCAGCTGCCGCACAGAGCCCGTTGCGTGAATCTGGAGAGCTGAGGTTCTGAGCGTTGTAGCTCTGCGCGCAATTACAATGTCAGCAATCTAATAATTGATTCCGGATGGACTCATGATTATCTACAACTTTCTCATTACAACCAGGCACTTTTAACTAGAATAATTAAAAAGTTAGTTAACAAATGCTTGTTAATTGTTCCCCTAAACAGCACGTGGAGCCAGTTTTATAGCGCCAGCTTTCGCGCCGCCGCCTCAAGGTCACTTTCCACGCCATGAATGACCTTGAAAGATGTAGCCTAGTAGAGCTCTCGCTCTAAAACCTCCATGAAGGTGTGCGTGAATTACAAGCGTGAAACTGAGAATTACAGACGCTGCGGTGTTTTGTTGTAAATGTAAGTACGAAGAACAAACGAAGTACCGCACGTGTTCTTTCCGGTGCCGAAGACAACTGCGCTGTACACGTGCGTCGGCCGCTTTCTTAAAATGGGCTAACCATGATGCGGATGTTTTCTTGAACATTCGGCTTCGCTCCGAGGCGTCACATCGCTGTCGTGCCACTTCAGCGATCGACGGCAACGAGAAGCTTGAGTGAGAAAAGTCACTGAAAACGAAATTATTTTCGCGCACAAAGCGGGAAGTAGCAAAATGATGTTGAGGGGTAGACGATCTGTCAACATAACCGCGAGGGTAAGGACGCTAAGAGCACTCTGTGTGAGGATAAAGACGCGGGAGATCTTAGCTTCGTAAGGGCTTACACCTTGGTTACACCTTGGTTAACTTCATCCCTTTGGTTGGGCTGCTTATTGTTGCTTTTGTCAAAGTCGGACCTACCAGACCTAAGCAAAGTGTAACAAAAGTGAGTGAGTGAGTGAGTGAGTGAGTGAGTGAGTGAGTGAGTGAGTGAGTGAGTGAGTGAGTGAGTGAGTGAGTGAGTGAGTGAGTGAGTGAGTGAGTGAGTGAGTGAGTGAGTGAGTGAGTGAGTGAGTGAGTGAGTGAGTGAGTGAGTGAGTGAGTGAGTGAGTGAGTGAGTGAGTGAGTGAGTGAGTGAGTGAGTGAGTGAGTGAGTGAGTGAGTGAGTGAGTGAGTGAGTGAGTGAGTGAGTGAGTGAGTGAGTGAGTGAGTGAGTGAGTGAGTGAGTGAGTGAGTGAGTGAGTGAGTGAGTGAGTGAGTGAGTGAGTGAGTGAGTGAGTGAGTGAGTGAGTGAGTGAGTGAGTGAGTGAGTGAGTGAGTGAGTGAGTGAGTGAGTGAGTGAGTGAGTGAGTGAGTGAGTGAGTGAGTGAGTGAGTGAGTGAGTGAGTGAGTGAGTGAGTGAGTGAGTGAGTGAGTGAGTGAGTGAGTGAGTGAGTGAGTGAGTGAGTGAGTGAGTGAGTGAGTGAGTGAGTGAGTGAGTGAGTGAGTGAGTGAGTGAGTGAGTGAGTGAGTGAGTGAGTGAGTGAGTGAGTGAGTGAGTGAGTGAGTGAGTGAGTGAGTGAGTGAGTGAGTGAGTGAGTGAGTGAGTGAGTGAGTGAGTGAGTGAGTGAGTGAGTGAGTGAGTGAGTGAGTGAGTGAGTGAGTGAGTGAGTGAGTGAGTGAGTGAGTGAGTGAGTGAGTGAGTGAGTGAGTGAGTGAGTGAGTGAGTGAGTGAGTGAGTGAGTGAGTGAGTGAGTGAGTGAGTGAGTGAGTGAGTGAGTGAGTGAGTGAGTGAGTGAGTGAGTGAGTGAGTGAGTGAGTGAGTGAGTGAGTGAGTGAGTGAGTGAGTGAGTGAGTGAGTGAGTGAGTGAGTGAGTGAGTGAGTGAGTGAGTGAGTGAGTGAGTGAGTGAGTGAGTGAGTGAGTGAGTGAGTGAGTGAGTGAGTGAGTGAGTGAGTGAGTGAGTGAGTGAGTGAGTGAGTGAGTGAGTGAGTGAGTGAGTGAGTGAGTGAGTGAGTGAGTGAGTGAGTGAGTGAGTGAGTGAGTGAGTGAGTGAGTGAGTGAGTGAGTGAGTGAGTGAGTGAGTGAGTGAGTGAGTGAGTGAGTGAGTGAGTGAGTGAGTGAGTGAGTGAGTGAGTGAGTGAGTGAGTGAGTGAGTGAGTGAGTGAGTGAGTGAGTGAGTGAGTGAGTGAGTGAGTGAGTGAGTGAGTGAGTGAGTGAGTGAGTGAGTGAGTGAGTGAGTGAGTGAGTGAGTGAGTGAGTGAGTGAGTGAGTGAGTGAGTGAGTGAGTGAGTGAGTGTAAGTACAATACAAACATTGAAATCTCTGGCTAAATGTCCTTGAAGGACAGTAGCAATAGTAGAAACTTTTATTGGGCCCGCAACGGGATTAAAAAAGAAAGTAATCAACAATTTTTTTTTCTTTCCAACCTCACGTGCATGCCCGGCAATAAACACGAGCCAGTACAGCAAAATCAGAATTCAGCGCAGAGGAAGTTGCGCACGTGCCTAACATATTGGTCAGGACAAAAAAAAAAAAGAAAGAAGGAAAAAACAGTTTTGTGGACAAAAGCGCGGCGCAGGTAGGAAAGACGGGCGCCGCAGGATTGACTCGCGAACTAAACTGTGACGGGAGAGCTGTCGGGTTCCCCATTATTAAGAATTATTTTGTTAATAAAGCAGCCTCCGCCGTCAGCACTGCGGTTGCCCCTGACGCGAGCCGAGTTTTTTCTCTCTCTCTCTCTTCAGGCTTCGCCTCCTCGGCAGTTTGGACGTAATGAGGTCGTCGTCGCAACCGTATACACACACACCGCGCACTTTCTCGCCTCGCTAGGCGGAATATACTATACGCTCCTCGGCTGCCGAAGTCGCCTTGGGGGCCAGAAAAAGAGGCGCCCCTTCGCCTGCAACAAGCTTGGTAGCCCGGCTTGAAACTTTTCTGACATAATTAAGCGGGATGGAGAAAGGGCTGTCGAGGGAAAAGGCTGTCCCTGGCCTGTCTTAAGCGTGCACTTCGTTTTTTCGTCGTGGAAGGACGCGTGAACCGAAGGCCGGGCTGTAATTGCCGGCGGCGGTGGGTAGCGTCACCTCCTCCGGAGTTTTTGTGAGCTCGGTTGATGAAATTCGGTAATGACGGCGCCGGTTCACGCGGCTGCCTTTGTTGCGAGGCCCCGAGCCTCATGCGTGTTCTGTCTTGGCGTTGTTGTTGGCTTGTGCTTGATGTATACCTCTCGGGTTTTAACTTGCCGCCCTCTATCTCTCTTGCTTGTTTTGCACGCTGTCTTTGTGATTGGGCTTCATCCGAACAGTCGCCGTTGGCCTGGGTAGGCAGTCGTGTTTTTTTTTTTTTTTTTTTTTTTTCAGTTTGTCTTTGCTCTTTCAGCGCTTTCCTTGAAGTGAGAGGGTGTGGAGACTTTACCTGCCCTGTAGCGTGTGCGAATAGTTTTTTTCTCCTGTTTGTTTTCCCAAAAAGTCGTACTCTCGAATCAGGAGCTGTGTACACTTGATTTTCTTCCTAGACCTTCGTCCGGCTGTGAACACAAGCGGGATGATGATGATGGTGATTATGATTATGATGATGCATAGGTAAAGGCACTGCATTCTTGCCTAATGGTTTTGGAGCCGTGTTATTTTTCACTGTATGTTAAATAATCCCGCGTAAGCACTTAATCGTAAATGTGCGTCTGAAAAACATTATTCGTCCCTTTCTTAAACGAGAAGGTAAAACACGCGAAGCTGGATAGGAAACACGCGGGGCACAATAACCGAGGCCTTCGTCACTTGTTGGCCACCACTTCAGTTTGACGAACTTCATCGTTAGCACGAAGCCCACGAGCACGCTCACGAGCACGCTCGCGATTAAGCTGACGATTGTTCTTACGAGCGCGTGCCCGCATAAGCGCCTGATCCTCGGCCGAACGAATCGGCCGTGGCCTGCCCATGGGCCTACGAACGGGAATTCAGGTGATCACCATCATCAGAGCACCGCAAGGTGGTCTTTACTGTCTTGCGTGTAGATCGAACATCGCACGTTCAAGTCCGTTAAATCAAGCTTCGCTTGAAAACTGGTACAACCCTTTACTGCTCTCTAGACTAGGCCTTAAAGTTCGTGTGTGTCCGTCAGGCGGTTCGATTTGCCTCACGCGTAATATTCTGGAGGAGCGGCTGGTACGAGTGAACTTTCCACCTTGTTTTGTTGGTTGGTGGTAGCCAGAGACGTGCTTTTTTCCGCAGCTTTTTTTTTTCGCGTTTTCCGATCACCTACATAAGGACTGCCTGGGAAGCATAAGCAGCTGGTTTTGTGTACGTACGTCGCCATCATCATCATAAACTTTATTTAGAGAGGCGGGGCGGGACGTTACAGGGGAAGCTAGAAAGGACACGTCTTTCCAGAACCCCTGTGGCACTTGCCCCGGTCCAGGCCCTGTCGATCAGCTTGCACTTATCGTCCGGGTGCTCGCTGGCCAAGGTTTCCTACCATGTTTCTTGGGAAGATGTTACATCATTAGACATCATCATCATCTCCGCCATTGTCATCGTCCTCGTCACTGTCATCATAATAATACCCGTCCCTCGCATTGTCGCTGCTTGGCAGATTGACAGCTGCTTTGGAAGGTGTCAATTGAGCGTATGGGGTTGACCCTTTCATTTCAAATTATATTATCTATTGGGGCAACAAATACAAATTCGGTATGAGCAAAAAAAAAATATATATATATATATATATATATATATATATATATATATAGATATATATATATATATATATATATATATATATATATAGATATATATATATATATATATATATATATATATATATATATATATATATATATATATATATATATATATATATATATATGTGTGTGTGTGTGTGTGTGTGTGTGTGTGTGTGCATATAAGAAAAGAAAACTTTCAACAAGGTAAATTCACGATTGTTGCCAACGTTTCAGCAAAGAGACTTGCTTTCGTCAGGGCAATCTCTCGCCTGGCTGGCACCCTTTATATAGGGGTAGGTCCCCAGATTAGAGGGGAGAAGGAAAGAAGGAAGTGAAATTGAGAAAGCGGATTGGTTTGGGAGTAGGTCGGGGGAGATATTTAGGGGCAAAGAAGGTTGTCTAGTTTAAGCCGCGAAGTAGGTCACATGGAAGCCAGCTGGTGGTTGATATTCCTGGAATGTTTGGAGATAAAGGATGAGAGGATGTTTGTTGAACCGCCGCGGGGCATACGGTAAGGGTCTCAGAACCGCCGGAAGCAGACCAGGCGGTGAGGGTGGGGTCCTTATCAGAAACTATCTGCAAGCCTCAGGTCAAAAGAAAAGATAGAGAAGGGGGGGAAATAACTAGGTCAAGGAAAAAAGAACAAAAGGAGAAAAAAAAACAGGGAGGGAAACCACATAAACCGACACACAAAAGAAAAAGCAATGACCCGGCAACTGAAATGGCACGTGTCACCTGCGGCAACATTCCTGGAGCAGGCCTGTCCTGAAACTCAAAAACGAAACGATAAAGTTACAGTGACGTACGGGGCACAAGACCACGCGGAGTAAAAAAAAGAGAAATAAAATAAATAAAATTGAATTCCAAAAGCAAAGGTTGGAGGGATGCGGGCGAGTATTAAGCTAGACGCTAAGGAATGAAAAAAAAAAGAAATTAGGTGACCAGGTAAGGACCAGAGTGAGCGGTAATAGTCTTTGGATAGGGTATATGCAAGACATTGCCTATTTCTGTATTCCCGGTGAATATCGCAAGGATTCCAAGTTGCCCCTAGACGCATTAATTCCAGTAGGTTCCATGGAGTTGAATTTGTGAAATAAATAGGATTCTCGGTATTTCCTGTCCCTAGGAGACCTGAAGTTTGACTGAAGTATATACAACTTAAGGTCATCAAAATTGTGGCCTGGTTGGTTGAAATGCTGCGCTACAGCTACTGAGGATTTGCTAAGAGTATCTGCCCGGTGACCATTAAGACGTAGGCTCATAGGTTGACTCGTTTCGCCTATATACTGTTTGTGGCACATTGAGCATTCCAACATATACACAATGTTGGATGAAGTGCACGTAAACTTGAATTAATCTTGTGGACATAATTACTGGCGGTGCTTTTTACAATGCAGTCGGTCTGCAGGTGCCTGCATGTCTTGCATCTGGGGCGGGAGCAGCTGGCTATGACTGGTTGTTTTGAAGGCCCTGTTTTAGCATGCACTAAAATATCTTTTAGATTCCTGTTTCTCCGGTAGGTAACCCTTGGGGCTTCCGGGAAAGTCTTTCTAAGTCGGTCGTTACTGGCTAAAATGGGGTAGTACTTGCGCAGTATATTGTTTACGTTTGGGAGGGCGTTTGAAAATTTAGTTATTAGGGCAGGCGGCCTGGCGCTTTCGTTTTGTCGCTGTTTGTTGAGCACGTCATCCCTTTTGAGATTAGATGCGCGTTGGTACGCCTGATCGAGCCAGCTTTTGGGGTGGTTCCTTTTAATAAGGGTGGACTTCAGTTCATCTAGGTGCTCTACGTAGTCACTGTCATCACTGCATACTCTTCTAAGCCTGGTGGCTTGTCCTACAAAGATCCCTTGCTCGCAGTGTCTCGGGTGATGGCTTTTATAGTCTAGGTATTGTTGCCTGTCAGTTGGTTTTCTAAAAAGCGTGGTTTTAAGTTTACCGTTGTCTAAAATGACGGTAGTATCTAGGAAGTTCACTTCTTTTTCAGAATACTGGCAGGAGAATTTAATAGTCGGATGCGAAGAATTGAGGTGAGATATAAACGTTTCTAGAGTCGCGCGACCGTGTTCCCAAATCATGAAGATGTCGTCTATGTAGCGGAGGTAAACCTGAGGTTTATGCGGAAGAGAGCTTAACAGAGTGGCTTCAAGTTGCCCCATGAAAATGTTGGCATAGGTCGGCGCGAATGGAGTACCCATGCTTGCTCCAAAAACTTGCAAAAAGTAAGAAGAATCGAATTCAAAATAGTTGAGAGTTAAAACTAGTTTTAACAATGTTATGTACACTTCTGGCGCATGTTGGTGCGGGTTCTCTGATAGAGCTTTTGAAATAGCTTCAATTGCTTCGACGAAATGGATGTTTGTATACAATGCGGCAACGTCAAGAATAACAAGGAGGGTTCCACTGGGTAGGCGCCCACCCTTATTTATCTCTTCTATTATGCGGAGGAAGTGGGGGGTGTCCTGAACGAATGAAGGAAGAAGAGTCGGAATGTCAGATAGGTAATGATTCAGAAACAGAGGTAATGCTTCTGTTGGGGTATTGTTATTCGAAACTATGGGTCTGCCAGGAATGTCGGCAGTGAACAATAATTCTACGGGGACTTTGTGGACTTTTGGGAGGAGGTAAAAACGGCCTGCATGCTTATTATTCGGTTTCATGAAATTTAAGTCAGTGGTCGTTATTAATTCTCTAGATCGCAGATCTGTGAGGCTCTGAAGGATTTTTAGGCTGTATTCCTGGTTCGGATCGTTATCTAAGGGCTTGTAGTGGCAAGGGTTATTGAGCTGCCTATAAGCTTCATCTTTGTATCTGGTGTAGCAAGCCTTGTCCCTAGCAGGGCTGACCTCACCAGTTCACATTAAAGAGCATTCTCTCTCTCTCTCTCTCTCTCTCTCTCTCTCTCTCTCTCTCTCTCTCTCTCTCTCTCTCTCTCTCTCTCTCTCTCTCTCTCTCTCATCTTTGTATTTCCCCATAGGTAAAACAACTACGCTACCACCTTTGTCGGCTGGCTTTATGACTATGTCTGTTCTGGCTGATAGGCTATTCAGGGTGACTTCTTCCGACGGACTTAGGTTCTTGCGCTTGTTTGATCGCTTGGTTGTTGTCAATATTTCTCTTGATACTGATTTTAAGTACAAATCTAATTATGGAGATTGATCTACATCTGGAGTCCAAGTGCTAGGAGGGTGGAGGGTGCATTTGTTAATGTCAGATTGGTCCTGCTTTTCCGAAAAAAAAACTCGCTTAGTCTCATTCTCCGAGAAAATTCAGTGAGATCTTTATGTAACTCGTATTCATTCGCATGGTTATTTGTGGGACAGAAAGTTAGACCTCGTTCTAGGATACCTTTTTCGTCGGCCGTTAGTGTTTTGGAAATGTCAATGACGTTGCTGGGGCCGGTAGCGAGGGAGCTCGTTTTTTCTATAGGATTATTGGCTTGGGGATGAGGTTCTACTAAAGCAATCTCTGTATCGAAGGGCAACATTGCATGACCTAATACTCCATTACCCGGGCTATTGCGAGGCTGATTTTCTACAGTGCAAGCTGTAATTCGCAAGAGAAGCTGGTCACGTTGAAACTTAACCGCTTGCCTATTACTAAGATCATTTTCCTTATGATTTATGAAAATATTGAGATCTATTTTCTGCTGCTCAGTTAGCGAAAGAGCTTCAATCTGGTCGTTGAAGAGGCTGAGTTGGCTAGTACAGTGATATCTAAGAATTTCTAGTAGGGAAAGCGAAGCATTATTGAGAATACCTTGCCACCTGGCAGCTAGTTCAGGAGGGAGCTCACCAAGGGCACAACTAACTTTTAGGCGGAGGCCTTTTGGGATCTTTTTGCTTTGGAGATACGAGGAGTACGTTTTCAGATGAAATCTGTAGTTGGTTTGTTTGCCGGCTAGTTTTAGAGCTTTGAGGAAAGAGCGGGATTTAGGGGTTGGAGCATCCGGTCTACTCGGTGGTAGTCAGTTGTGTTTGTTTCGAGCAGACCTCCGGGGTGACACTTTTTTGCTTGGAGTCAGTTGTTTAGGGGGGCTGCTAGGGGTGAGGTCCACATCGATGCCTGTTTGGGTGCCTGTTTGCGTTATACTGCGTGTTGGGGTCTGCGTGAACCATGAGCGTGTTGTCTTTGGTGGGTCGGGTTATTGTTCGCCTGCGTGCTGTACAGCTGGTGTTGCGGCCACGTCCACGGTTTGTGTGCTAGCGTCACATGTGGTGTTCTTAGGTGGACATGACATTTCGCTACTGTTGGGGGTGTTGGGCTGGTTCTGTTGTTCTGTGCTGGCTGGAGACGGGAGGCTGATGCGTGAAGTTGGGAGCGTCACCTTAAATGAGTTCCTCAGCCTGCGTTTGATGTTTTCTGAAATCAGTCGGACGCTCTCTACCATCTTCAAAAGTTCAACTGCTCCCTATATATATATTTACATACACTCGAGTCACGCCCCGGGGGTTGAAAGAAGGTCCCCTTCACCCCGAGTAGTCCGCGTGGTGCTGGCTACCACCCCCAAGCGCAGGAAACAAAAATACCTTAACATAAATACCACAGAAAGTGGAGGAGAAAATAGCCCCGCCGGAAGCGTAGTGGTCATCGCACCAGACCTGTATTCTGAAGGTCGTGGGTTCGGATCCCACCCGGCGGGCATTTTTTCTCCACTTTCTTTCTTTCTAAATTCTTTATCTGTTTCAATGACCTACCACATCCTCCCCTTTGCTTTCCGAGGTTTTCTTTTTTCCTATTCTGATTCGATATATATATATATATATATATATATATATATATATATATATATATATATATATATATATATATATATATATATATATATATATATATATATATATATATATATATATATATATATATATATATATATATATATATATATATATATATATATATTTCCAAAGGAGACATTATTAATGGGCAATAGGGGTTTTTATCATAGCGAGCATTCATTCCGCGGCCTTCTTTTTCTGCAAATGAATTAGTCTTTTCTTGTCCTATCGAATCACGATCCGTGGTTTAGCCCTGGCCAATCCCCCCTTGGTGGCACAAGCCAAAACATTGAGTTGTCGTCATCATCATCTTCATAATAACTTTGTGACGGTCGTGCCGAATTATACAGCGGCGCCGCATCCCATAATCGTGGGGTGTAGAATAGCACTCTCATTGTTTACCGGGACGCACGGGGGCAAAACTTTACTTACCAGTGAAGCCGAGCTGGTTTGTAGGCGGGATCCCTATTTCAAGACTCCGTTCGGGCGGCCCGCCGTCTTCGCCCTTTTAGCCAGCCAATTCCTGCTTACTGAGCTGGCAAAGTCTGGGTTGGACTGGCGCGCCCATGGACGTGGCTACCCTAGAGAGCACAGTTCCGACCTTGTCCCTGCGGAGCGGAAACACAGTTTCGCCCCTCACTTTTCATGGTGGCGCATGACTTGTCGTCGTATTGAGTGGAATAGTCCGTATAGCGTAGTTCCTCCCCGCATATGAGGTCGTAACGAATCTTCATGTACTCCTCACGCTAAGGATTTGAGTGGACGTAGCAGGAGTGCGTGCGTGATTCCTGGCGCGTGAATAAACCCAACACCTGTCGTCGTGCCATACGTTCTTACCTATTTCTTCAATGGAGCAATTAAGTCTGAAAGGCTTTTTACCAGCGAAGCTGTTAGCAAATCGTAATTTTTCGCGTCCGCTGTTAAAAATACTAAGAAATCGCTGAGCGCGCGAGTGTACGTGCCTCGCGGCGACCGCCCTGCGTCGCCGGCGCACGTCTGTCGAGCCAAGCATACCAACTTAGAGAAGTTAGCCAAGATTAGTCAAAAAAGAAAAGCTCGAGCGTTCGCCGTACTCGTGTCAACACTCGCTCGGAACGAGAAAGACACGTCATAGCGTACTCCCCTGCAAGGTGATATCCAATGATTATCTCTCAAAAAAAAAAATGAAAGAAGCTCACACTTATAGCAACAATAATGCACTAAAGGTCGCTGCGGCAGCGAATAATAAACAAATCGGCTGCAATCGTGGACTTAAACCGACGTGATGGTAGTGAATGTGGCGTACAGCTTCGCTACCTTCAAGTCTTACTCGTTAGTGTGAGCTTCCTTTATTATTTTTTTTTTTTGCTCTCTCAAATTTCGCTCTCTCAAATTCAGACTCCGAGGCGCGTTAAATATCCCCAGCCGCTTTAAGTTAACCCGTATCCCTACGTTGTGGACCACCTCCCAGTTCAAGCGCAACTGCGACGCGGGAAAACGAAATTTGTGTTTAAAATTTGAAAATTCCGGCAGATTTTCTTCCTATGGCTGGCATAAAGGTTCCCGGAAAGCCCCGAATTGTCTCAATTTCTCGCGTCATCCGTGTTTGTGGGTTTGTAAAGACTGAAGCAAAAAAATAGCAGTGGCTTAGATCGGCTATGCCAGGATATACTTAGCGTCAGCTACGGTTCAGCTGGTTATTCTTAGGTTTCCTGGTTCTCTAGGATTAGCTGATCATCATGCTTACTGCTGTTAAAACGATTTCTATCCAATCCATTCCAATCCAATCTAATCCATCCAGTCCAGTTCAGTGCATTCGCGGTGGCGTTGGCGGCGGCTCCGGCGCGTCAGCTGTGCGCCTTGAGGCGGCACTGCTCCTCGTGCATGCGCAGCACGGCTCTCCAGGAAAACTGCTCAACCTTGGCCAGTGTAGCTCACGCTACAAAATGTGTATGTAGTTTACCTTGGTTGCCAGGTTGAGCCGTTTACTTGTTTGACTTTACGTGTGGGGTGGACGTTGAGGGCGAAGGGGTTGCTCTGCTTTTTCTCCGGGAGTTTCCCGCTTTATCTTCAACCCTTTATTTTTTTTATTCATTCGCAGTTCCGCTCATTACCCTTTCCGCGCCAGTACGGGCGTACGCAAACATGGTCGGCAACGACAGGCAACTTTGAAACACATTACAGAACCATTAGGAGAGCGAAAACCCTCGTTTACGTAATTAAAGCAGGCCCGCTTTTATGGCTCGAATTTGCAATTTGTCATTCCCGGCCGCACGCGGGCGCGGCGCTGTTGTGGGTGCAGGGTACCAACGGGCTGTACTTTCTCGCTTGCTTCGCTTGCTTTTTTTCTTCTCGCCAGCTCGTGGCGTGGTCACCCGGTGCTCAAATACGGACTCGCGGTCATTTCTCTGAGCGTCGGTTTCCAGATGTTATCTGCCCGGCGGGTCCCTATTTTCCCGCCGGAAAATTGGGAAAGACGCGCTGTTAATTCGCGGAACGTACGAGTATCCAGTGAAAGTTGGTTGTTGCTGGGCTCAGTGGTGGATATCTAGAAAGAATGAGTTCCATATGCACCGTGTTTGCGAGCGCCTGGCTTGAATGCTGGAGCCTTACAATAGTGACGACTTAGGCAGTGCCTCGTGCTGGTGCAGCTAGTGTGTACTGCCTGCTCTATGTGATGCCGGGTGTGCGCAGCGTTTCACGCGGGCTATGTGCTTTATATGTCCCTGAAGAAAAAAGTGTATGAAGGCAGCATCTTATCGCTACTCACCTACAGGGCAGGAACTTGGAGGCTCACTAAGAGGGTTCACTTAAATTGAGGACGACTCCTCGAGAAGTGCAGTGGAAGATGATAGGTGTAACTTTAAGGGACAAGAAGGGAGCGGAGTGGGTCAGGGAACAAACGCGTGTTAAGGACATATTAGCGGAAATTAAGAAGAAGAAATGGACGTGGGCAGGGCGTGTAACTGAAGGCAAGATAACCTTTAGCCATTAAGGGTAACAGAGTGGATTCCTAGGGAAAGCAGGCGTGGCAGGGGGTGGCAGAAAGTTAGATGGGCAGATGATATCAAGAAATTTGCGGGGATAAATTGGTTGCAGTTAGCACAGGACCGGGATAATTGGAGATCTATGGGAAAGCCCTTTGCCCTGCAGTGGGCGTAGATAGGCTGGTGATGATGATGATGGTGGTGGTGGGGGTGGGGGTGGTTATAAGGGTGGTGTGCTTGATATGCCCGTACAGGTATGTGCTGCCTTGTATGTAAGATGCATCTTGGCGTGGTATGGTATCCGCTTGCTGTTGCGCGCCAGCAGAGGGCTCAGGCGAAGTGGCGCCTATCGGCAAAGACCAAGACCATTAAAGCAAATACCATTAAAGTATGCACAGTGTTTTATTCAGTAGCAGTCCTCGTCATCCCTTTCGTCGTCGTCTTCCGATGACAGCCGCGTAGGGCAAGACCTCTTGTAGCGCGCCCTCACCCCGGTAGACCGCCACTTCTACGTCAGCTGTTCCGGTGGCCACCTCCACGTGTGGATCGTGAAGGGATGGCTTGACAGACTCGCCGGCATCGTCTTCGGCGCGGCGGACCGGTGGCGCGCTGGTCGCTACACGGCGACGACGACGAAAGCGGGAGCTCCTCATGGTGGCGTAAGCCCACGCGCAAGCCTGGACGACCGGGCGGTCGCCGCGAGGCACGCGCTCACGTGCGCTCGGGGTTTTCTATCTCCGCCGGACAGATATGGGTCGGCCTAAACATCTCTGCTGTTAAAAAAGAAGCTGCTACCTCTTTTTCATTGTTCCTCCACCTTTTTTGTTTCTTCAATATTCCCCTGGGAAGATGTAGGCCAAATCTCCACAACCTCTTTTGCTCCGCACCAATTCCCCCTACTCTGACCACGGGTCCTCCTGTTCCGTATTAATAGTGCTACTACAACTACTGCTCACTTTTGTTCGTCCCACAGCTGACTCGTTCATCGAATAAATTAGACACGTGAAACGGTCCACCGTATTGCCGTGTGGCGAAACCCTTCTGCGAAGTTTACAAAGGCCTCGGTGAACCAACGCCGATCAAGGCCTCCACTTCTACACGCGCGCGTACAATAAACCCCACGCCCCTTTCCGTCATCGAGTTGGCGCAATATACCGAGCGCTCTGCGAACGCGTCCATATTAATGAACCCGCGCGAAGGGGGGCGCCGTAATTTCGAATTCGGGCTGGTCTCGCTCGGCTGATGGTTGTACGAGGACGTCGCGCACTTTTTGTACTCTACAATGCTCGTCATTTCGGATTCACCGCCGCCACAACGCCCCCGCGGCGCGAAGGGGAACGGAGGAGGGAGCGCAAAAAGCACTGACTGCGACGAGTGTCCGATATGAATGCTAAGGCGGGAAGTAGAAAAAAGGGAAAGGGAGGGAGATGGGGAAAGGCTGCCGTCTCCTGCCCGAAATGAAAATGGGTTCAGGATTATTCACCCGTGTGACAAGCGTGCCGCGACGGACATTAAATGTCGAGCCGCGGTCGCCGGTTCGTTCTGGTCGGTCGCAAGACGGACTGGTCACCCTCGGTTGGTCCTGTACGGGCCTTTGCCTTTTTCGGTCGAAAAGTGTTTGGGGAGGTGCGTCCTGCTGACCGCAGCTGGAGCGGCGGCTTGTGAATGAGACTTGGTTGCTGGCTTGTTGCTTGAGTTGAATCGAGTGAGTTACCAAAAGATAGTAGCTTCAAATTAAATATAAATGAGATTGAATTTTGTCACCATGACCTTTTCTTCTCGTGTGAGAAACGCACCCACGTGGACGCCGAGACAAGGTGTGTCTGGACAGTCACATAGCAGTGAGAAGATTGATTGATTGATTGATTGATTGATTGATTGATTGATTGATTGATTGATTGATTGATTGATTGATTGATTGATTGATTGATTGATTGATTGATTGATTGATTGATTGATTGATTGATTGATTGATTGATTGATTGATTGATTGATGCGCGTAAGGGCTTTCTTGACTTGGGGGTGTTGGGCACATGCGTAATTTAATCGCACGTCGGAAACAGAGACAAGGAGAGCGTGGTGACCAGCGGTCAGGTGGCCGAAGCATGTGACGCCGTCACGTGACACGCTTTTGTTTGTTTTCGAGGCTGCACTGATTAATCTCAAGTTCTCAGTCTCCACGATGTCTGGTGGACTTAATGGGTACGTGAACCCTATATACCTTAAAGTCGTGTCAGCCGCCGACGGCAAAGTCTTTCATCCCCATTCTATGCCCTACTGGTAAACGGCGCGCAGGGTGATGCCCCCGAAGAGTGGCCGAAGCTGTCACTTCACCCGTTTTCTGTCACTGACCTTCTGGGGATCCATAAATGTTTCTTCAAGGGAGCTCGTAATGGTCACTAATTTGTGGGACGTCGAGGAAACCTAGTGGAAGTGTTTTTCTACCTCGGATTTAGTACGGGAACCGTGAGGCCTCCCTGGCGTCCTAGTCTACATTCAAGGCGGAGTTGATGAAGGCTGTCACTACTGTCGAGCGGAAAGAACGCTTCGATCTATTGTTGAGTGGACGCGCACGCTGCACCCTACTGAGAAGGTCACCCGCGCATGCGCAAACTCATGCGGTGGCCCACTCTCCTAAGCGTCGCGCTACTGAGCACGAGATTCGGGATTGATGCCGGACTGAGCCGGCACTTGTCATGATGAAAGCGAAAATTTAAAAAAAAAATGCCAGTTTGTACGAGATTCCCGCGCACGTGAAAGATCCCATGGTAGAGTACGCTGATCTGCAGCCGTCAACTACGGTGCGCCTCATAACCCGCGATTGGCCTCGGGGCAAGAACTGCCATTTGAACTAAAACGCCGACAGATGTCGGATTGAAGGAAAATGTCTTTTCGTACATTCTTGGACGCGTTCGCCACGATGCGTCGTCTAAGATTGTTGACCACGGTAAGTGGGTGGGTGGGTGGGTGGATGAGGGAATGAGTGAGCGAGCGAATGAGGGAGTGAGGGAGTGAATAGTCAGTGGGTAGCTGGGTGGGTAAGTGGGTGGGTTGGTGAGTGAGTGGGTGGGTGAAAGGGGGTGAGGGAGTGAAGAAGTGAGTGAGTGAGTAGGTCGGTGGGTGGGTGAGTGGGTGGGTGAGTGAGTGAGTGGGTGGGTTGGTGAGTGAGTGAGTGAGTGAGTGAGTGAGTGAGTGAGTGAGTGAGTGAGTGAGTGAGTGAGTGAGTGAGTGAGTGGTTGAGCGAGTGAGTGAGTGAGCGAATGAGTGAGTGAGTGGGTGGGTAAGGGGGTAGGTGGGTGAGTGAGTGAGTAAGTAGTGGGTGGATGGGTGGGTGAGGGAGTGAGGAAGTTGAGAGAGCGAGTGAGCGAATGAGTGAGTGAGTGAGTCAATGAATGAGTGAGTGAGTGGGTGGGTTGGTGAGCGAGTGAGTGAGTGAGTGAGTGGGTGAGCAAGTGAGTGAGTGAGTGAGTGACTGGGTGGGTCGGTGGGTGAGCGAGTAAGTGAGCGAGCGAGTGAGTGACTGAGTGAGTGAGTGGGTGGGTGAATGGGTGAATGGGTGGGTGGGTGAGCGAGTGAGTGAGTGAGTGGGTGGGTAAGGAGGTGGGTGGGTGAGTGAGTGAGTGAGTAGTGGCTGGATGGGTGGGTGTGGGAGTGAGTGAGTGAGTGAGTGAGTGAGTGAGTGAGTGAGTGAGTGAGTGAGTGAGTGAGTGAGTGAGTGAGTGAGTGAGTGAGTGAGTGAGTGAGTGAGTGAGTGAGTGAGCGAGCGAGTGAGCGAGCGTGTGACAGAGAACACGTCCATTACTTCTAGTCGTATGCTGTGTCCTTATCAATTTCTTTCAAAGAAAACCTAATCACGCAATTTCTCTCTCTCGTGAGCTCGACTCCCGTCCATTGGCTGGGCTAATCCCTCCCGTGGCATGGCCGCTCGTTTTGAATGCGAAACTCGTTCGGAAACAGCATGCGGCCAGCACTGCGTGTAATACACTTCACGTTTAGCATACGCCTTTGCTCGAGCACCTACGTGCGCTTCGGCACTGATGGCTTCGGGGACCCCGAAGCGTGCGCCACGCACAGCGGCCTTTGACATAAATACACACACATTTACGACTCCGAGTCCCGCCCTCAATCGCACGGCCACCTGAGGGGAGGGGGTCCTCTCTCTGAGTTTAGCCAACGCAGTATTCTCTTTTACTTCTTCCCTCTGTCGCCGTTGTGTCTCTGTATCTGCGGTGTATGCGCTTTGCATAAATAATGGTTGATAGGGGTACCGCAGTGTCGACTCGGGTCTATTTTTCTGGCCACGGCACGGCGGGCTTGAGAACGAACTGCGTGCTGTGTGGGCTTCGAGAGTGCACACTATTTTGAGTGGTGAAATCCCTGGTAAAGCACGCCTTACTAGACATCGTCGAGCTGTCTGCCTGAAGAAGTCTCTCAGCCGCCATCAAATGGTTACAAGCGTTAAAGTTGCGCAAGTCAGATCGAAATTTAGAAATTGGACCTTGTTGGGTGAGGTTTCAATGCGCACTTAACAATGACAGGAAAGAGAGTTTCGGGAAAAACAATCCCGGGCATTCTCCACTAACGTAAAACCTGGGGTGGGGCGAAGTATGCAGTGTGTAACTGTAATCTTGGCGCCTTGGCGTTCTTGCCAACTGAGATGAAACCGTTGGGGGTAGAGGTATACATCTTAGCTGTAAAAGTCTCTTGTATTTAAAGAAGCACGAATCTCTCTAGTGCGAGGTGTGAACGAGTGTCCCGGTGTTTGTTATTACGCGTTACGTTCTAGCGCGAGGCGTAAACGAGTTTCCCGGTGTTTAAGTACCGTGACTACATAAGATGATGATTACGACGACGACGATGAGAGGAGACGCCAACAGCCCCAGCCCCTAAGTGGCTTCCCCCCTAATGTGGCGCGAAAAGTTTGAGCGCTTGCGCAAGTTCAGTCCACATTATAATGGTTCTGTGACCGCCGCGGAATTAAGGTCAAAATTAAACGCTCGCAATAAATCGGGCAGTCTTGTGTAGTACTTCATTCAAGCGTCGCGCCCTTCCATGAGGTGTCTCACTAAGATTCGCCGTATCATGTAATAGAAGTGCAACAGTCATTGTTATCAGATAATTCCGATTTCGTCCGCAAATTGGTGCAACTCCGCCGTTCAATGCAGTTTCTTGTAAATGAAATATCTTGTCCCCTCTCACGGGCGAAAACTGTATTCCTTTAAAAGAACCGACTGATTTGACGTATATTAATTTACCTTCGCGTTGGAAATTGCAACCGTCCTGATTTTAGGGTTGAATTATGGTTACGGGAAACACTCCGTCCGGACTTAAGTTCTACTGGTATTCAAGAGCATTCAAGACATCGCAGATCGTACTTTTCAAACCTGCGAAGATAAGCGTCGAAGGTTTTTACAACGGTTTGTTTTTCTCTCGGGATGATTTCTTGAGTTCACCCTCTTTCTCTAACGTTTCAAAATTACTTGCGCAGTTGATATGGCTTGCTTAAAATATTTCTCTTTTTTATTGTTGCTAATTTGCTGCCTGATTGCGTTAATTTTTCTTGTTCCGCCTGGTGGAGCGCATTCCCTCCCTCGCACTCTTTAAGTGGCAGAGCACGCTTTACAGGAGACTGGGAACGAACTTTGTAGGGTGAGGGCACCGAAGGAGGAGCGTGCCGACTTAAGGGACGCGAACGGTGGGATCATTATGTCGGTCCAGTTCTCGCTTCTAATTCTTGCGTGTTGCGGGATGCAACACCACTCTCCCTCATCGGGAGCGGAGCAACAATCCCGTTCCCCTACAGCGCCCATCACGCTGGGGATGAGCACTGTGAAAGTCCGCTGTTTGTCATGGAGTGCTCAATCGTAGTCAGGCCGCTCGTTGATTGATTGATTGATTGATTGATTGATTGATTGTTTGATTGATTGATTGATTGATTGATTGTTTGATTGATTGATTGATTGATTGATTGATTGATTGATTGATTGATTGATTGATTGATTGATTGATTGATTGATTGATTGATTGATTGATTGATTGATTGATTGATTGATTGATTGATTGATTGATTGATTGATTGTAGGGTTTAACGCGCCGACGCAACGCAGGCGATGAGGCGCGCCGTCGTGGAGGGCTCCGGATTAATTTGGCCACCTGGGGATCTTTAACGTGCGCCGAAATCTCGTACACACGGGTGTTTTCGCTTCTCGCCTCCATCAGAAAAGCGGCCGCCGTGGCCGGGAATTGAACGTGCGAGCTCGTGCTCAGCAGCGCAACGCCTTAGACACTGAGCCACCGCTGTGTGTTCAGGCCGCTCGTTAAAGCGAAAGCTTTCTTAGTGTGTCAGATGGCTTCCTGTCAAAACGCTAATGCGTTTCTCCATATACCGCTTGGTCGACCGAAAATCCGTGGTAAGATGTCTGGACAAACGGCGCATGCGTAAAACACGACTTCCGTTGTGTCAAAACGGTTGCTCGAAAATCGCGAAAAGGAACGGTTCTAGATAAGACAATCCACGCGTTGATCCTGAAGAAATAGTACTATAGTATACCTTTATCTCATAAACCACGTATCGGTATACATTTAGATCGTTCATGGATGCGTTTACTTAGTGTGGGAAAAATCGTTTCGTGGGTTCCTTCTTCTTTTGCGTTTTGGGTCTTTGAAGGTTTGGCGATCGACTGGACGCACTTGCGGCGAAGGTTGGACGCACTTTTCGCGAACATTTTGACTCCCTTTTGACGCATTTTTGATGCCATAGAGGTTTCACGATTCTCTCATCTTTATTTAACTAGGAATGGTTAAGTTTTTTTTTTTACCACTTTTGTCACAGAAAGTGGTGTAAGAAGAAAATGCCGCTCTTACGCCCACTTTGGGGTAACACTACCGGAAAGAAAAAATTAGCAGTTGCTTCGCTCGGCTATTCCAGGATATACGTAGCCTGAACTAACGTTCAGCTGGTTATTCTTAGCTTTCCTGGTTGTACAGGATTACCTTGATTTTATCATGCTTACTATTGCTTGAATGACACACACACACATGGTATATGCATTATGTGGCACATGTATATTTATTAAGCGGCTCCGGCGCAGCGTCACCAATCGCCACAGAGCAAAGCTGGCTCCACAGGCGCGCGCCGGTGTTGCTGCGACGCCCGAGCCATCGGTTGCACACCCGGCCACCTCTCGCGTGATCATCAAGGGGACCGGGCCGCCACGTGCGTTGGAACGGAGGTCGGCGAAGACGCTGGGTGCGTGGGGAGTGTCAGAGACGCCGGGCAGGGAGCAACGTTCTGTGCGCCGGGTGACGTCACTGCTCCTCGCGCATGAGCACACGGCTCTCCAGGAGCAACGCGAAACTGCTCAACCTCGGCCAGTGTAGCTCACGCTACAAAAAATGACAGAAATCAAAATGTACAGCGTGAAGGAATACCTGCTGAACATTTCAGAGAGGAAAAAAAGAAGTATGATTGGTGCAGAAAACAAGAATTAGGCTAAGTCAGAGAAGTACACCGAATGAAGTTAAATCTTCCGTTAAGATGTTCGAGCTTTATAGGCTGTGAAGCTGCTTATTTACCTGGTTCTACCTCACTCGTTTCCGCAAATCTGAAAGACTTGCTTCAAGTGCAGAGGTAGCGTTTGATAAATCAATCACGTGAAGATTCAAGAACCCTCCATGTATGTTTTCGCTTCAACCCTTGCTCATTTTGTGAAGCGCTAGAATATTTCTCGGAGTCTACGAAAATACCGCAAACTTTTTCTGTCCGGAAACCCACCTCCTGCGAAGTCCCATTCGAGTATCGTTGGCTTTATTTCGTGGGCGCATCGAAAGTTACGAGCCTTCCGTTTACACAACGTCACCATGTCTGCGGACCACTATACGTGATAATTGGTCAACTGAAGGTTGTTCACGAACGTGCCTTCATTTTCAATGCGTTGTTAAGTCATCGCGTCGTTCAACCATGCGTCACACAGCGCTACGCTTGAAAGAACGCTCTTTTTTTTTCCTATCGTAATGTACAATTAAACAAAAAAACAACGCGTCGGTTTGAACGAGCTCTGAAATGACGTTCGGTGCGTCGCTAATTGTTCGGAGGAAATGAGCTCGAGCTCCTCTCGGCGTTTCACCCGAATTGTAGTTTAAGCGGAAAACAGTTGTAGAAACGAGTGCTCCGCGGTTTCCTCGCCTGCGCAAACCGCTGCTCGAGGAAGGGGAGAGTGAGGGAAAGAGGGGTGGTGGATTGGATGGGGATGAGAGGGGGAGGACCCTGGGTGAGAGGTGTCGAGCGTTTGAAGGGCCGGAAAGCCACGGCGCGTTTTCGATGGAAAGCTCTTTTGTGGGGCCCTAGGCAGGAAACGCGTCGCTGTGCTCCAGCCACGAACCTCACCCCGCACCCCTGCCCGGTCTTTCGCCCTCTGTCCTCTTACAGCCGGCAGCTTGATTGCAGTTTAAAATTCCAGCGAATGAATCAATTAGCGGCCCGACACGCGGAAGTAATCTTTCCGTGGGCCTCGACAGCCGGCGCTGGTGAAGTGGTGAACTCCGTTGAAGGTTTGCTGGGCACTCGCGATTTCGGACTCCTACAATTTCGGGCAGTGCGAAATGTTTCGGCGTTGTCGAGCGCGGTCTCTTCGGTACGCACGAACGCCGTTGGGCGTAACGGTGTGGTGAGCTGAACGAATGGCTGTGTTGAATGGGATTTTTTTAAGAGCCTACGCAGGCTTTGAAAATGGACTAGCTCGGGGGCTAGGGTAAGTAGTTGATTTATGGTTTTCGAAATGTGACGTGGGTTTTCTAGGATACAGCGAAATGTCGGTGCATGCACTTTGCAGTGGCGCTGTCACAGGTTTAGGTTTAGGTTTGCGTTTGATTTCGTGTAAATATATACGGCCCCTAAGAGCTTTTGCTTATGCGTCTATCTTGAGTCAACCTTGGTCTTTGTAACCCATAATTAAGGGTTTTCCTTATTCTATGTCCCCTCTGGATAGCGTTGGGCTACAAATAAAGAGGCTTAATTAAAGGAACCCTCGCTTTTGTGGGAAATATTCTGCCGTGCCGGCGATTTTTATATGTAGTTATTGCATTCAACTTCTATTTTCCTCGCGAAGTTTTTTTTGGGATATTGCCCCCAACACCCCTGTGGTGTTTGCATTGCTGTTTCGCGATGATAAATCTCCCTTAGCCGGTACAACCGAGCGCGGGAAAAGTTTCCTCCTTCAAAACACTCTCCCACTCGCTTCCCGTCGACTGTCGCGACAGCGGGGCCTTCCGCGGTTTTGCCGGTCATTGGACACCACGTGCCAACCGCGAGCTTGGGCGCGTCGTCGTCGCGACGCTGTTCCCGGGACGACGGTAGGCCGTCCGCGCGCGCTCCGATATCGCGCCGCCAGAGCTTGCGACGACAGCGCCGCAAGTCCTACTGCTACTTCTCCGGCGTGTGGCAAAACTGCCTGGACGTCGACTGACTAATGGCTTCGCCGACCTGGGCATGCCACACCATGCATCTGTCCCCGGACTGTCTTGAAACTTTAGCGAGGCGTGACGCAGTAATGGACTTTGGCTTTCTCCCGTAGCAGTTATGGCCTAAGTACGCCTCGGATCGTTCTTCCGTCTCTTTTACTTCCTGCCTCCCTTCCTCTGTGGTTCTATACCTTTGCTCGCTTCGCTTCTAGGCCACCACCGGGAGGTAGAGGCTTTCGAAACACGCTTTGTGTGCGCTCCGAGGAATTTCGTGTTCTCGCCTTCCAGAGATAAAAGTCGCCGAACGTGAGTTTCCTGGTGGGTCTGGGAACATTTTGCTGTCGGACTGGGATGAAAGAAGAGCGTGTAAGAGGTAATTATGAAATACGAAGCGCTCGCGGTTCGTGACAGGGCGACCGAAATTGATAATGGCGGCAAATTTAAGTTATGGCGCGGAATTCGAGTCGGCTGGGCCTTGGCCGCGTGATTTATTCCTATCATTTTTGTACCGTATCATATAGCCACCCGGGCGTACGTCGGATACAAAGTCTCTATTCATGGACCGCTTTGTATAACGGTGACAACAAACAGGGAGCAAATACGGTTCTCGCGGGCGTAAGCTTTCCGACGTGAAAGTAAGGTAATCTTGGTTTAACGCCCGACATCAACACACGAACTCGAAGGAACTCCTTACGTCTGAAAAGAACTCGAGTCTGCTGAGGCGGCGCGCTGCGATCTTTTCCGCAATTCATCTGAACGGCGCCGTAAATATTCGCGAGATCATCAGAACTTCTTCAAGGATGAAATCGGAGTCTCACTTATCTGGCAATATTCGAAAATGACGCGGTTAGCAGCAGCACCTCATCGGTGTTCCGTTCCCCCTTTTCCGTTTCGCGCGGCTTTCAACGTTAGGGGTATGAAACCATAAACGCCGTCCGTATTGCCGAACGGCAGGAAATTTAATCCCTTTTTAATGCGCGCGCCGTTTTCTCACCGACAGCGCGTGTATATATGGGCTGCGCGTGCCTAGCGGGAACCTTAATTAACGTCGCGCTAATAGGAAGACTTCTCAGCACACCCGCTTCCCTCTCGCTTTCCCTTCTTCCTCTTCCGGGCCGATCGGAAATGTAGCGTCTCGGCGCCGATATTAAAAGCTCGCCGCCTTCACTACGGCGGGCCGTTCGGACGCAGGGAAGAGTGGGGACTAACGGGCGCTTGTTCCTGAAAATTCTTGCTTTGGAAACGCCGTTCAGGCTTCGACCAAGTTCCACGGCGCGACAGAGAAAGGGTTTGGAACGTGGAGCGTGAGAGCGGAAAATCACGTTGGGCGCCAGGAGAGAGTCAGGGGGTGAAGGGGATGACGACAGAATATTAATTCAATTCATGCCTCATTAAGGACGCATTTTAATGAAATTAAGCAGCCGTAACGTGCTGCGCGCACCGGCGTCCTCCCTGCGTCGCTTTCGCTTACCGCTCCTGTCGCCGTCGCCTAATGAACTCGGAACTCCGCGCATGCGCATCTGCGTCCGCTGCGCTTCTTGCCCGCAACACGCTGTTTTTTCACTGACCGCTTTTTACTCGCTGCCCTTTATTATTACGGCGTGCGCGGATGTAATTTAATGTCGTTCATAATTGAGGAAGAATTCCGGAGCTCGACGGACGCTGAAGGTTTACGTGTGATACGGGTAATCAAATTGCCCTCTCTTTTTTTTTTTTATTTGTGTGCGCGCTTGCTTGCAGGCTTGCCAGTTTTAGCAATATCCTCTAACAGCTCCTCGTGTTCGTACGTCGCGCCTGGGTTACTCGTTCGCCACTACATTTTCCATAAGTATCGCACGAGTACTGAAGTTTAAAGGGACCCTGCAACACTTTCGATAAGCGCTTTCACTCTTTCTTTCGCGTATGGAACCCCTGCGAAAGCTGTAGCTATCGCCATCACAGAGCGGCACCGCGTGATTTGCTCGTGTGTCTTTTTTTAAAGTTGCCATCTAAAAGCGTTCATTGCTGTAACTGAAGGAAAACCGGCCAAGGGCCGCTACATTGCCTCAGTGACGTAATTTGAGCCGTCGAAAAATGTCAAGACCGGGAAAGAGAGAAAAATCTTTTGAGCGAGTTTGCGACCTATCTGATGGGCATAGAGCAGTAATTTTCGGCTGAGGTACCTTATGACCCCCTAATCTAAGTACTGGGTGCGTTGGGTGACTACGTTCTGGAAGCATAGAACATTTCAAAAAAAAAACGTTGAAAAATGTCTTGCAGGTTCCCTTTAAGGGAGACCGTCCCGGTCTCGCCTGTTTCGTGCATCACGTTTTTTGCCTGTAATGTTGAGTGCTGTTCTTTGCCACAAGGATGGGGTGAGTGCTCATATGCCCGTGACGATATAATTAGTGTTAGGGAAGCGAGTGCTGGAGTACCGAGCCACCGTCGGCGTGTTATCGTGATCGGTGTCGAACATAACTTTGGATGTGGGCCTGCTATCATCGCCTGGCTTCATGGGGAAGGAAGATTTACGAGCTCCGTTTGATAAGTTTTAAGTTCAATTCTAGCTCAGGGGAGACGTTATCGATAAGTGTGGTATACATTTATTCTGGCATACCTTCGAAGCGAGATATGAGTCATGAGTAAAGACTGAGTACTCATGAGTAGATTTAGTACGATTACTCGTGGGTACAGATGAGTTAGTACGAGTACTTGTAAATACAAATTGGGCATGAGTGCGACTGAGTACACATCGAGTATGAGCACAAATGAGTACAGAAGAATTGAGTACTCATGAGTCCAGATTGGGTACGAGTACTGGCGAGGACAAATGAGTTTGAGTACAAGTGAGTACGATTACAAATTACTATGGGATGAGCACGAGTGATTTTCAGAACAGATGAGCTTTTTGAGTCAGAGTTTGAGTGAGTACAGCGTGAATGAAAATAAATTGTGATTGAGTTTGAGTGACTTCTTTCTGTTTTGCCGACCTACATATGTTAGCTGCTGTCGCCGAAATGAAAAGGTACGAGCTGCGTGCAGTGATAAAAAATAATGGATGAAGTGGTTCACTACGCAGGTGCTCGTGTGAGATTACATCTTCACTCCTACTCAGCATCTAACAATGCATCAGGCTTAACACTTGATTGATTGTAGGGCTTAACGCGCCGACGCTACACAAGCGATGAGGCACGCCGTAGTGGAGGGCTGCGAATTAATTTTGAACACCGGGAGATCTTTAACCTCCGCCGGATTCTCGAAGACACGGGCATTTTCCTTTAGGTATAACACTTGTAAACTTAGTTATCAGGAGTGGAAGGTCTGTCTGGCTTGGTTTTGCGAAGACTGTGCGCACAGTGTTTCGTAAACGTTAGGTTACACCTGCCCCACATGCGCCCCGGCGCCGGCGCGCCAGCCACGGCGAGATTGAGTGACCAAGCGCTGGCGAAGCAGCCGTTGCACTTTCGCCTAGTCACGTGGTACCGCAGCGGCGAGGCTGCGAGGGAGCAGAGCTGCGGAACCTCTTCGCCGAAAATCTCGTGGCGTGGCGCCATTCTTGCCACACCTGCACTCCAGCGGCTCAAGGTCATTGCGACGTGATGAATGACTTTGCAAGATATGTCTTAGTAGAGCTTTCGCTCTAAAAATGTTTTGCGTGCTGCAAAGCATCAAAAGCGGAAATGCATCAAACCTACCGGGTTAACCGCGGACGAAAATTCGTTTGAAGGTAATCACTGCACTGTTTGCAGCGTTTAAACGGGCCATGAACGCAAAGAACAGCTTTGTTCACTTTCAAATACCTAGCCTTTGGTAACTCTCTTAGCTCCATTCCAGCGAAGAAAGGCGCTCTTAGATGCGACGCATCTCTTTAACTCGCCTTCTCCCTCCATGCATGCATCCGGCGTCCATCCGCACGCCTCTCCCCCATTCTCCTCGCCACGACAGCTGCGCGGTAACGCCGCTCTCACCGCTTCGCCATCTTGCATTAGCGCTCGCTCCCCTCGCCATACCAGCTGTGCGTCAGCGCGCGTTAGCGCTCGGTTAACACATGCGCATTCGCTACTCTCTCTCATTCCCCTCACCGTTAACGCGCGGTACATATAAACGCGATAACTGCACCGCTCCGCTCAGTCGCTCCACCGCCGCCGCTCCGATGACATCCGATGACCACCGATGATTTGAATGGAGACTAACAGGTCCACTACCGCGATGGCCGGCGCAACCGTAAGAAGCACCGCCCAGATGCGTCGCATCACCCCATGGTTTCCCCCCGCGGAAAGACGTGGTTAATTTTTTTAACCGAGAAATGCGAAAAATACTAACAAACTTCTAGATTTTACCTCACAGTGACGTAATACAGTCAAAACCTATTGTAACGAACCCGGATAGAGCGAATTATGCTATATATTGATCAAAGAAAGATCCGTTACGAAAATACACGCGGAACATATTCCTCATAACGAAGTTCACATCTGATATATCGAACTCGGCGCGCCTAGAATTGCCACCAAAATGCATGGTCTCGGAGCTGCGATTGAGATGTTGATTGGCTGAGATGGAGATGTTGAGCTATCCATATAGTGAGGTGACTCCCGGCACTTTCCGTAACTGTTTCCGACGCGCCTGACTCCCGATTAAACCCTCCCAGTCAGCGAGTCCGGACCAAGATGGAAGCATCGGCTAGCTGTGGGAAAGAGCACTCCAACGTGCCCGATGTTGTGCTGAAAGGAGTACGCTTCGATGATTGCCTGAGTGTCGACGACGACGTTGCCCTCACTGTGAGCCCCTCGCACGCCGACACCGTCGCCGATGTCATGGCTGCTGGCGCTGCTGGAAGCATCGAAGAGGCGGAGGATGTCGCGAAGGAAAGCCGTCCGATGTTTAGTGAAGCGCTTTCGGCAGTCAATGTGCTCCACCAATATTGCTTCGATATTGAAGGACACGAACTGCAACTGATGCAAATGATGTCTCATGTAGAGAATGGTGTGCTAGTTGACGCCGCCAAAACGAAAGTGAAAACAAGAATCACCGCTTGGGGAAGCAAGTAGTAACGGTGGAAAGTAGCTTTATTGCTTGCAATAAATAGATAGTTTTGTGTATTGTAATGGCATACTTTATTGTGTTCGTTTCTGCATGCCGGGATGGCAGGAAGAGGGGGGTGGGAGTGAGGGGGTCCTGCGTATTGCGAACTCGTAACACAAGACTCGTTATAGGCGTGTTCGGCTATTTCGAACTATTGGATATATCGAACCAATCGTGGCGCTTATTGCAGTTCGCTATAACCGGGTTTGACTGTATGGGAAGGAATCGTATAAAATTGGCCAGCAATAAAAAAATCTCAGCGTGTAAAGTGCCCGTTAGCATTCCTGTGATACCATCAAACGGAATTAGGGTTCCCACTACAGTCGCCAATTTATGCTTCTTGGAGGGGTGAAAGGGGGTGTTAGGTCGGCGGCCTCCAAACCAGATTCTGTGACGTCATAGAGAAGTCGCCGGGCAGCGGGTGGGGAGTTGGCACTCGTTTATCTGCTTTCCTTAAAGGGACCCTGCAACACTTTTGTAGCGTAAGCTACACTGGCCGAGGTTGAGCAGTTTCGCGTGGACCCTGAAGGGCCGGGCTGCGCAAGCACGAGGAGCATTGGATTGGATTGGATTGGATTTGGATTGAATTATTTTGATTGTGATTGGATTGGATTGGGTTCTATTGGAAATCTAATTCAATTGGAGTACGGGTGTGTAGAGAATCGGGTCTGCACATTCGCCTGTTACCGCATTCCAGAGGAGTGGCGTCATGGCCGCGGCAGAAGCACTGGCGCTGGCGCGTGTCCAGCTGTGCGCCTCCGTTGCGCAGTAGCCAAGTCTGACGCTGCGCCGGAGCCGCTTGATGGCCGTTTCGCGTGGCTCCTGTAGAGCTGTGCTGCGCATGCGCGAGGAGCAGTGACTGGACTGGATTGAACCGGACCGAACTGGATTGGATTGGATTGGATTGAACTGGACTGGACTGGACTGAATTGGATTGGATTGGATTGCTGATTGGATTGGATTGGATTGGATAATGGAGAATACCTCAGTAACCTCAGATTTGCTGATGACGTTGCCTTGCTTAGTAACTCGGGGGACGAATTGCAAAGCATGCTTTCCGCACTGGGCGAACAGAGTAGAACCGTGGGACTGAAAATTAATATGCAGAAAACTAAAGTAATGATCAATAACCTCGGGAGAGCACAGAGGTTTGACATAGGTGGCGAGGCAGTGGAAGTGGTAAGCGAATATATCTACTTAGGCCAAGTTGTGACCCCAGATCCAAACCATGAGGCAGAGATAATTAGAAGGATCAGAATGGGGTGGGGTGCATATGGCAGACATTCTCAGATAATGAATAGCAGCCTACCATTGTCGCTGAAGAAGAAAGTGTATGACAGTTGCATCTTACCGGTACTCACCTACGGGGCAGAAACTTGGAGGCTCACTAAGAGGGTTCAACTTAAATTGAGAACGACTCAGCGGGCAATGGAGCGGAAAATGATAGGTGTAACATTAAGGGACAGGAAGAGAGCGGAGTGGGTCAGGGAGCAAACTGGTGTTAAAGACATATTAGTAGAAATTAAGAAGAAGAAATGGACGTGGGCAGGACATGTAATGCGAAGGCAAGATAACCGCTGGTCATTAAGGGTAACAGAGTGGATCCCTAGAGAAGGCAAGCGTTGCAGGGGGCGGCAGAAAGTTAGATGGGCAGATGAGATAAAGAAGTTTGCGGGGATAAATTGGTCACAGTTGGCACAGGACCGAGGCAATTGGAGAATAATGGGAGAGGCCTTTGCCCTGCAGTGGGCGTAGATAGGCTGGTGATGATGATGATGATTGCTGAACCTTAGCTCACGCTACGTATATCCTGGCATAGCCGAGCTAACCACTGCTTTTTTTTCCTTACTTTTTTTTTTTTTGAAGTCTTCACCGCTTGCAGAACGTAGTCACCCAACTGACCCACTACTTAGATTAGGGGGTCGCAAAGTACCTCAGCCAAAAATTACTGCTCTATGCCCATCAGATAACCTGGAAACTCGCTCCAAAGATTTTTCTCTTTCCAGGTTATCACGTTCTTCGACCGCTCGAATTACGTCATTGAGGCCATCAGCGGCTGTTGGCCGGTTTTCCTTCAGTTGCAGAAATGAACGATTTTCGGCAGCAAATAACAAATAAAGCCACTAGAAAAAGGAAAAATTCCCCCGCATTTCCCCGAGGGGGAGAATGTGAAAGTGCGAATGCACGGTTGTCGGCCCGCTTGCGGCGCTTGCGCTCGGCCCCCGCAGCCCACCGCCTCGCCGCCTTCTCTTCCATCTCTTCCATCGGGTTTGTAGTATCACGTGTACACCACGCAGTTATCAAGCCGCTATAACGCCGCTGAGTCGCCAACGCACGCCGCTGACGACGTAGTTTGAATGCGTTAAAGATATAAGGCGCGTCCCTAACACTGATATCACCGTCGCGTCCGTGGCTTGGTCGGTAGAGCGTCGCGCTGCGGCCGCAAAGTCCTCGGATCGAAACCTGCCGCCGGATGCTGTTTCTTTTTTAAATATAAAGGAGCACTGCGGACGCCGCCGCCGCCGGCGGTGGATGGTTTGGGGTCGCTTATAAAGTGCATTCGCACTTAAAAACGGAAGGCGTATCTGGTGCGACGAGCGAGTCACGCAGTGCTGCTCCGTGCTGGCGATAACGATAGCTTTCGCAGAGCTTCCAGATGCGAAGGGAACGGTGAAAGCATTTATCGAAAGTGTTGCAGGGTCCCTTTAATATATCCTGTAGTTGTTCGAAGGTTGCAATAAAATTTGTGCCATTGTTTGTATTTTGTCTTCGTGGCCCCTTAAAAGAAGCTCGTGCTGACTGCGCCACGTTATCCGACGCCATCGTCAACAACCGCGGTTTGGGAGCTGTTTTCAGGCACCCTTCCCTAGCCGTAGTTCATTACAATGCCAGCACGGAGCGCACGATTCGCTCAAAGCGCGTTTTGTGTATACCCAGTAATGCTTACCGACCGTGCTCTCGTCAGTCGAGGACTCCCCGGCGGCAGACGCAGCCCATCGCCGCTCCCTGTCACGCCACTGTTTGCGACACATGCCGCATTTCCACGTGTGCGTGGGAAATAAAACAGTGAAAGACTTTATAATTTGATTGGACGCCAAATCTGGTTGCACCCCCTCCCCGCTCCCCGAATCCCTCCCGGCCTTCATCTCTCGCCTTCTCTTCACTCTGAGATTCACTCCGGTGGAAGCGCGGGTAAAGCGGTAGCGCGAAGCCCATCCTCCTGATCCTCATCCTTTTCTTTTTATTCCTCTTAATTCCAGCGTCCCTGTCTCGGCGCTTTGTCGCCGCATCATTCCATCGACTTCATGCATTTACTTCATCCGCAAACGAACGCTGATGCTCCTACGGGAGAATGCGACGCGCTTTTCATTTCCACGAGTTTGACCCGGCGTGTTTGTTCTTTTCTGGGTGTTTGGAGCGTTGGAAAATTTTGTTTGTTTGAACGAGGATGAAGTTGCGAGTGCGGAGGAGACGCGCGTTAATGTAATTACGCGATCCTTGCAATACGAGCCTCTTGCCTCAGTGTGGCTGTGTGTGACGTCAGAGCTGGACGTTGTTCTGCGGGTATTGATTTCACCGCTTCTGTTTACAGCCTACGCTGCCGTTGTGGGAAGTAACTTTCTTTTCCGAAGCGCCGGGTAGCGGGAATTGAAGGTGGTTCGGGTGGTGTGCGCGGTAGAAAGCTCTAGGAACAACATTGAAGAAGCAGCTAGTGTTCTGCCTTCGCTGTTTTAGGGGTGAAGCCCCGTAGAGGCTGGGGCTGTTGGCGTCTCCTGTCGTCATTGTAATCGTCGTCTCATGTAGTCACCGTACCAAAACATTGGAAAACTCGTTTACGCCTCGCGCTAGAACGTAACGCGTACGAAAAGAACACCAGGACACTGGTTTACGCCTCGCGCTAGAGCGTTTCGTAACGCGTTATAAAAAAAACACCGGGGCACTCGTTTACGCCTCGCCCTAGAGAGCTTCGTGCTTCAAAGACAAGAGACTTTTACAGCAAAGCTGCATACTTCTAGCCCCCAGCGGTTTCATCTCCGTTGGCAAAAACGCCGAGGCGCCAAAAATACACTCATACACTGCATGCTTAGCCCCTCCCCAGGTTTCACGTTAGCGGAGATGGCCCGGGAGTCACAAAAAAAATGTGTGACGTGAATTCCGCAATCATCATCATTAACTCGGAGTTCTCACAGCCAATTTCTAACAAATTTCAATTTAAGCTGGATTAAATTCACGAAAACGTCTCTTTCAATATCCCCGCCACGTTCGACTCGAGCGTTTCCTTTCCCGCGGTGTAATTGCTCGAACGAATTTCGACTTCGTACCTCAGTTCTCGGCCCCGCTAATACGCGGTGACAGGCGCACCTGGAAGGGTTCCACAATTTCTTGCGCGGTTAGAGTTCGCAGGTACAAACACGCAGTAACCCTTCCTACTCCTTTTTTTTCTTTCGCCATTTTTCAGCTTCATCCGATTACGTGATTGCCGTTGCAGTCGGCGGGCGCGACAGGATGTTGTTGACGCGTCGCTCCGCTGTCTCGCACGAAGGACTGCGTCCTCGTAATTTTGCGCGTCTTGCCGCTCGCGCCATGTGTGCTTGTTTCTCGAGCGGTGGAGAGTTTTGACGATAATGAGGCCGTTTCCAGCCGCCCCCCATTTTTCGCTTCCTTCCATCGGCGCCCGGTAACCTCTCTTCCCCATTTTCTGCCCCCGTGATTCGCCAGCCTCGTTCGTTTGTCGGCTGCGGCGCGCGCTTATTTCGTTTTGCCGCGACGCTCAAACTCGCCGGAACACGGGAAAAAGTTGGGCGGGCAGGGAGGATGAGGATGAATTGAACGATCCCAAAATGAAGGATGAAAAGAGAAATCTGGAGTATGGGGAAAAAAAAAGAAAGGGGCGAGGTTTGTGGGAAAGTAATAAAGTGGAGACTGCCAGAAGATGCGGCCGCAAAGATGGAAAATGTCCCCGACGGAGCGTGATGAGCGCCGACGCAGCGACGCAGAAATATCGCCGGTTTGCTGCGAGCGTTCCGAACAGCGCTTGCGCGGGTGCAGCTTGCACACGCAGCAGATAAGCTCACTCTTCCCGCCTTTACCGTGTCTGCTTTTTTGTCACTTTTTTTATTTCTTTCTGGTAGGTTGTCGTCGCTTAAAGCTTGCTCCTTGTCTTTAATAATCTCACTTTATTTCTCTTTATCGTCTCCAGTTTGGTGTTCGCTGTGATTTGTCGAGCCGGGGAACGACGTGGTATACACGCCGCTTCGGTGGTTGCGACCGCCTTAATTCGTTTCGCTGTTTCTGCGAAGTCGCCTGTTCCGCCCCGGTAAAGTTTCATGCTGTTAACGTGCTCAGCAGTGTGTTCTTGCGTACCGATTTGCGACGGATGTAATCCCTTACGCGGCAGTTCCTCTGAGGTAGTTTGCCGTCGAAAACGCGGACAATAATGTTTCGGTTTTTGCGTGCCAAGCTCCGATCCGGCTACAAGCACTACCTCTGTGGTATACTTTAGTTTGGACCGTCTTGGGGGTATCCGCTGGGTCATAAGCGCACAGCATTCTGCGGCAGGGAGTCGAACCGGAGACTTTTTTTCGCAGCAGAACGCCTTAGACAGAACTGCAACCCGGCAGTTAAAGACGGAGTGGGCACGTTGGTAGCACCTGTCAGAACGATCGGTTCTCATTCGCTGTGCAGGCGACAGCCACTTGACGACGGGGAGCGACACTAAAGCTCCGTGCTATCAGCTTCAACGTCAAGAGCGATGGTCTGGATGTGTTGCGTCCCGTCTTGTCTATCCACAGCAGTCAGGGCCACTGTGCTTGTCTTGGATTGGCTCGAAACGTCCGAACATATCTAGGGTGCCTTCGTGTCATCGTACCGGTTGGAATTTCCAGTGTTCAGCAGATTGTCCGTGGTGCGACTTGTTCCTGCAGCTGCGTTATGGCTGGTTTCTGTTGAGTAATGAGCGTTTCCTGTCATGGTGGAACATGCCTATCTCGATTGTGAGGATAGCTGATGGCAAATCTTGGCCATCCTTTATCATAACACCGCCTCCTTGCACTTTTGGTGGCGCCTGTGTTGGACGACTTTTACTTAGGCCTTGTAGGTCATTTCCTGTATTGAAAGCTTCTGGTGCCGGTAGGGCTGCATGACTACCCTGTGTCGTGGTAGTCCCGCGATGACTTGCAGGGCAGCTCTGTTGCCTATGATGTTCCGTCAGACGAAAGCAAGCAGACCCCCCCCCCCCCCCCCCGAAAAAAAAATGGCCCTTAATCACTAGGGCCTAAAAATAAACAAGTGTAAATCACAAAACCACGATTAGTAAAAGTAGTAACTGCCACATATCTATGCAAACCATGGTAGGGAAAAGTTTAGTAGGAAATGCTACTACCTCTCCGGGAGGCGCTTTAGACTTGTCACCGAACATCACACTCCAAAAATGAGGTCCACCATGGATATGGCCATTGGCTCCTTTTTGATTTCACCATTTCTGTCCAAAGAATGCTTAGAACTTTCTAGGATGATGAAGGCGAAAGCATTGTTGGACCTTCTGTTCACCTAAGTTTCTGTTGTACTTTTCGATGGCGCCTATCATCAGTTTACCATCCCCCTGGACTGAACCCTCCGAGGCTTGTTCCACTCACTTGTCCTCGCCAGTAGCTTCGTGTTGGTCTGCTGTTGAACTTTCTTTTGAACTTTGTGGCCGCGCCCGTCACCTTTTCTTTGAAACAACAACGTAATGTGCGTAAGTGAAACATATAGATTCACTGCTTTCCCCTTAAAACGGAAACAGATGCTTATGAAACAGATGCAGTTTTTTTTCTATTCTATTCTATTCTATTCTATTCGGTTTGCGCTTCTGAGGACGGGGTCGCGGGTTGGATTCCCGGCTGCAAACAAAATGGCCGACGACATTTTCCCACTTCGCTGCAAATGTCGTCGAAAGACGATAGTCTTCTGTCGTCCATGCAATGTAGTGCGCTGGCCGCGCCCCTCTGCCCTTAGGCTCTTTCCCTACCCTCTCGCTCCTCCTATGTCAATGCAATACCCGCCGCAGTGGCTCAGTGGCTAAGGTGTTGCGCTGCTGAGTACGAGGTCGTGGGCTCGATTCCCGGCCGCGGCGGCCGCTTTTCTGATGGAGACGAAAAGCAAACACTCCCGTGTGTACAAGATTTCGGCGCAAGTTAAAGATCTCCAGGTGGTCAAAAATTAATCCGGAGCCCTCCACTACGGAGTACCTCATCGCCTCTGTTGCATCAGCGCGTTAAACCCTACAATCGATCATTCTATTCTATTCGATTCTATTCTATTCTATTCTATTTCAAAGATATTCGCGTTCACGTCCTCCCGTTCGCCGTAACGCAACAGTACGGTAGACCCAAGCGCTGACTACAGTGTTAGCGACGCTCTTTGTTCCCGTCCAAGCGCCCGCAGTTATCCAACGACAGCTTTGCACGATGAAAGCGTCCGAATAGAAAAGGTGCAAAGGATTTCGGGAAGTCTTGCGCCCGGGCAGTGCACTTCCTCAAACAAAATGAAAACTTCGCTGGTTGCGGATTAGCACTTACCTACTCCGCCTCCCGTTAGACGCTCCACGGCGAACTCTTTTGCGTAACGGCGAATAATAAAGTTCCAAGGTGTACGCGGCAGTGAAAGCTCTACTTTTATGGACCGAGTGACAAAGCTCCGCCGCGTACTTAACACTCTCTGTTGAGGCTGGTTATGTCGAGCGAACGGGAAACTTTGTGCAGGCCGTGGCTGAAGAAAAATAGAGAAAAAAAAAAAGAATGTCCGGAAACGCGTGGTAGGTGAGTGGGCGGCGATACAACACTTTTTCCCCGCCAAAACAAGCGGCGACGCTTTCCCGCGCAAATCTGGCCTCGCAGAGATGCGCAGGCGTGCGCGCGCAGGTCGGCCCGAACAAAATTTTGGATTAATTCGGTTTGCGCGGTAACGCGATTAAAAGTGCGCGCGCAAGAGCGCGCGCTTTCGTTTTTTTTTTGTCTGTTACTCGTTCGGGATCCGCCACGTACCTCCCGTACCGCTTCCTCGTCCCCTTCTCGCCGTTTTTGTTTTCCCGCGCACGCGCGAGCAGTGGAATTTCGCGCCGCGTTCTTCGGCGCGTGTCGTCGTGTATAATACGTACAGTGGTGAGGAAAGCGCGCGAACCGTAGCGTTGGCGCGCTTTCTTGGGCTAGTCCGCCGCCACGCGTTTTGTTTTCCGCGGGGACATGTTAAGAGCGGGCTTGAAGTGGGCGGGGGTCTTGTGAACTTGTTTGTCTGTTTCTTGTAGCAGCTACAAACTGGGGTTTAGCGCGGTGGAAACGACACGATAATAAGGGAAGGAAAAAAAAACAATACTGTCAAAGGGAAGGCTAGTGGAAAGAGGAATAAAGGTTGTGTGGGAGACATACCTCGCCGCTGGGAGCTCTAAGGCTACTGTCGCGGAAGTACGGCGTTTTGCGCAGCGCTGTGTAACAATTCTGGCGAACCTTATATTTAATCTCGTTCACTGCAGGGCGATAGAGACTTCATGTGCAGCTTTCCCGCTGATGTCAGTCCTTTCAACAGTGATTACTCAGTAGTTATTTAGCGAAATGTAAAATATTCTCGCGCAGATAATATTGGGGGTAAAAACGTGCTTTGTGCACAGTTTCAAGTCTTGCACGTTGCGTGACTAAGTTCGAAAGCCATGGAAACTATCTCGTACAAATGCATAGAGAGTAAGATTTGACAGCGAATAACACAAGAAATATTGAGAATGCTGGAAAATTCTTTGGGAGTTTTCATCTTCACGTTGACTTCTTGCTTTCACGTTGACTTTTCCTATGGTGGTTTTTCTAGGTTACTAAGAGGTCGGAAGTTTTAGCGAGAAAGCAGGGTATATCGGCAGGCATGTAGATAGCGTCTAAGACTATCTTAGTACAAGTAATTTAAATTTGCCATCTTACCCGCCGCGGTGGCTCAGTGGCTAAGGCGTTGCGCTGCTGAGCACGAGGTCGCGGGTTCGATTCCCGGCCGCGGCGGCCGCTTTTCTGATGGAGGCGAAAAGCAAAAACGCCCGTGTGTACGAGATTTCGCCGCACGATAAAGATCCCCAGATGGTCAAAATTAATCCGGAGCCCTCCACTACGGCGCGCCTCATCGCCTGCGCTGCGTCGGCGCGTTAAACCCTACAATCAATCAAATTTGCCATCTTGTTTCCCTCGTGCTCTTTATCACCGTTCTCCCTTGTTTTGGTGATAGTTTAAGATGACGGAGTCAGCCCCTACAACAATATCTTTGACACTCATGAGGTACCAGCCATACACGCTGAATCACGCAGGAATCGAATCGAACGCAAACGCCGTAAAGCTTAGTTTTTCAATCAAAGGAACCACTGATTAGTCAAAACGCTGCGGTTTGCGTAGGCGCTCTTTGCTCGTGGTGCGAAACGGTGAGACATCCCCACCAGGTGTACGCTTGCACACAACGACTTGTCAGTTCAGCACACAGCCGAACAACGACTACAACAATAAAAATCGCCCACGCGCGAGTTTTCGAGTTGTTCCGCTTGAAGGACTTCCGCGCCGCGCGCACTCCTTCTTGCGCGACTCGCGCGCCGTCGCAATGCGCAAGGTCGCGTGCCGAAGCGTCGTTTTGTTTTCGACGACGCGCCGTCGTCGTCGTCGCCTGGCTTCTCTTTTATTCGAGCGCGCGCGCGGCGAAACTTTTTCGGGCGCCGTCAAGCGCCCGCTCGTCGTCGCTGGTTCGACGAAGCAGAGTCCGAGCATCGCTAACTAGCTGAATCTTTTCTTTCACTCTCGTTCGCGGTAGACTCCTTGTGTACACAGCCGACGATGCAAGTTAATTTTGCGCCTCCCTTCTCGAGGCCTCCTCGAGTATGTCTGAGCCGCCGAGCGAAAAACGGAACGGCGACCGAAAAGTTCGTCCTCGTCGTTGTTGTCGCCGCCGCCGCGTCTTGTTGTTCGTTGGCGCCGTTTTCTTGTTGTTCCGTGCTTAGCCGCGAATTAAGCTCGCCGCCTGCGTGGCCAAGCCTGCACGCTCTCGTTCGCGTCCTTGTCGCTGCGTGCGAACTCGGGTGGCGACGAAAAAGTTCGCAGTCGTGGTTGTTTTGTTCGCCGCGCTGTTAGTGTTATCTTTTCGCATTCGGCAGCGAATTACGCCGATGATGTCTGCCTGGTTAGGTCTGCGACGGTGCTTCTGCTGCTCTGCGGACCCCTTGATTCGCGTTAGTCGCCGGGCGGGAAAACTCGCCGCGGCGAAAATTTTGCGCGACTATAACGACTAGCATCGGCGCATCTTTTCTTAACTGGATTTTGCTTTGCATTCAGCATTACGTAACCCTCGACGCCTGCCCATTGAGGCCTTTTAGCTTGCTCATTTCGCAAGCAGCAAGAGCGCTCAGCTGAATTACCGGTACCTTCGAGTGTTCTGTCACAAAAGAGGAAGTGTTATCGTTAATTTAAAGTAGTTTTCCAGCTTATAGTTAGGCTTAGGGGGCAAACTTTGACGATGTCGTTGCACTGCCGCGTATCACTGCCCTTTCCTTGACTGGGCATTTTGTCATCGGCGTGACCAAAACAGATCTCGGTTCGATATCTTTTCAATTACAAGACTTCTTCCGTTTATTGCTCGGTGTCTCCGTCGGAGCGCTTCGTATGCGCTGGACAAGTGTTGTTGGAGTCTTATCAAGTGGAGAAGGCATAAATCTTCTTGCCGGTTACAACTACCTGTGCCCAAGAGCCTTCAAGGAAATCATACGTAGGTGTACGTGCGAAGATGAGTGCCTCGTAGCAACGTTCACGCACTGTGCAGAGATTCCAACTAGGGAGTGTCCTCAAAGTTTTCTTTGTTTCCTTTTGATTTGCATTTAGTTATTTGGCGCCCTTGGCAACCTAGACAACGTCCATTTTATTGCTGGTAGGCCTCACTACACTGCATGAAAGCCGTGTGGGAAATCCAAACAACCAAAAGTGCTGGTCACTGTTAAGAACACCGGTCGAAAACTTTTTAGACGGAGGGCCCAGTTTCTTGAAGCCCACACGGCGGTGGCCGGACGACAAAATTTGGAACCTGTGCAAAAAAAGGAAGTGAAGACGTCATCTGGCTAAATGTGAAGATGAGGGCGACGTCAGTTGGAAACAAACTTGATTTGTTCCTGTCTAACCCTATTTGACATCAAAACTGACATGTCGGCCTTAATTTAGGAAGTTGCGAGGGGAGGAGTGGGGCTCTGACGTTGGAGCGGGGGCCGCATAGTACTCCCCCAGGACCGCATGCGGCCCGTGGGCCGCAGGGTACTGACACCCGGTTTAGTGGTCTTAACTGCTACGTACCAAACCGCTGGAAGTCAGCTGCACTACTGTAGAAACGAGCTTGCTTGGAAGACACTTCTTCGGGAACAACCTAAGCAGTCTTACATCAATAAGTGAAGGACCTTACGTATACCTATGGAACGAAACGCGCTACGTTACGGGCGGACGCACGATTTTACCGCGGAACTAATCTTAGCATGCTTACGTATTAACAGTGCTCAGGACGGGACTCGGAAGGAGGCTACAAACGCGCAGCTCTGAAGTTCTTGAACCCTGCCGACATTTCGTAGTACAGGCACAATTAAACCCATGCGGTGCCGCCGGCGTCCGATTCGTCTTCCGAATCGGACGCAGGCGGTACCGCATCGGTTTAACAGTCGACAGAAGTGTCGAATTCCGGTTTTGAATCCGGAAGCCGACAGCACAGCAGTGTCGACTTCCGGGTTCAAAACCGGAAGTCGATTCTGCTGTGCTGAGAACGCTTTTATTTTGAGCCTGGGTGTTCCTAAGAGGATAAGAAGACATAAGCCCGGAAACTTGGTTTTAGCAACGCAACTGCCTCTGAACACGGCGTTAGCTCCTGGCCACTAATTATAGGGGCCATGAAGACAAAATACAACTTTGGATCATTCAAAAGATGGTTTTATTAGAATAACACCGACACCACTTTTGGCGCAAGCTTCACTAAAATGAGCTATATAATTGTAAAAATAGAAAATAAGCATGCAACACCCTGGCTACTTTTCCACACTAAACGTATGACGTATTATGGGCTGCTCGTTGTGATTGGCTGAGGCCGACAAAATTCAACGCAAATTAAACCGGGATTCTAAGCTTGCAGAACGAGCTGTTTTTGCATAAATTTAGTGCACACTCTTTTCATACCAGTAAGAATGATGGGGTAAACTATCGAAGTTACGAACGAACACGTCACATGGAGCACCAGTGCGTACGGCGCGCACTATGCCGGTCGAAGCTGCACAGCCGTCGGACGCATTCGGCTTGTCTGGCATGACACTGGTCTACCGGCATAAGTGACACCGCCATTTACGTGCTCCTGTTTGTCGAGCAAGCACAATTTTTATATGAACGGTGGCTATCAACAGTAACAAAAGTAAACCAGGTACAAATCCGGTCAGAAACACAGCAAGGGCGGACAGCGGAGTGGTATCCTGGCGCCATCTATGAAGGCGGACGGTAAACAAGGCAACGAAAGATGTTTAGCCCTTCGCAGCAGCCTTAGTCAACATCCTAACTTTCCTTTTCGGGTACCTTTCCAGAATACATCAGCGCTGACGTCGCGAAACGCGCAATTTAGCTTAATAAAATTTTGGCTTAAAATCAGTGAATCGCTTGCTGTGCTACACAAGCGCCAGGGAAGTATAAAACACTAAGTCTTTCCATTGAACAGATTTTTATTTTGTCTTCATGGCCCATCTATGCCCTTTAGGACCATTCGATGTCCAGCATATAGGTAGAAAGATTACTGCCAGATCGGAAAATTGGGCTGTCACATTAACGTAACCGGTTTGGGGCCAGTGAATAGGTTGGGCTTGCAATTTCCGTTTATATTTGTAAGATCGAGAGTTCGTTCATGGCAGCCATCGATAACTCAACGACAAACCGTTTGGGCACAAAGTGACGCGCCCGCGCGAGTGATTAGTGGCGGTCAGGCCAGCTCTTTGAACATGTTTGTTAGGGGCTTGAATTGTCGAGCTGCTGCAAGCGGAATTTCAAAACTTGCCCTCTACCTGGACCGAATTCTTTCGGAAACGGTTCCATCGCCTGTTGTGAACGAGCTTGCGCAGATGGCCAAATGTATACCTTTTATACATCCAACCTTGGGGGTTCTTTCTCATTCCATTTGCTTCAAATGTCTGTTCTTCCATGCTTTGCTGTGCAAACCCCGCGGCTCTCCCATCGTTCTGCAATTTAACTGCATTCGGAGGACGCGAATCAATTTTCCTACCCCTTTTTCCTGTTCGCCTGTCCCCGTTTCCTTACTTCTACCTTTGCATTCCCCCTCCCTCCGGTCCCCATTTCCCCAAGCGTAATTATCGAATTGCGGGAAACACGACTGCGTTTTCAACGCAAAGCGGGGCTGTTCTGTTTTTTGTTTATTTCGTTAGTGGGTGGTTCCGCTAAACTTAACGCTTGTACCCTCCCGTCCACCGAATCCCGTCATCGTCAGCACGGCCGCATATTTGTAGCCTTCTTTTTTGTCATTTCACCAGTCATCATCTTCGGTCTTGAGTAACTACCCTCCTCATCCTTCTCCCTCTCCTTCTTTTCCTCCATCGCGCGAATCCAGAACTTCCGAAAGCTTCACTTCAGATTTGCGGACGGCAGTCGTCGTTTGCTTCGGCGCTGCCGAGTTGATTCGCTTCCGTGTTCGTACTAAACCGTACCAAGTTACTTGCTGCTCTTTTACCTTCTATCTCTCTCTCTCTCTCTCTCTCTCTCTCTCTCTCTCTCTCTCTCTCTCTCTCTCTCTCTCTCTCTCTCTCTCTCTCTCTCTCTGTCTGTTATTAAGTGCTCGTTTTTTCGGCGAGAGGAGGAGCGGGAAACGACGGAGTTCCCGGTGAGTTAATCTTAATCCGAGCTGTCGAAAAGGGGGAGCCGCAGCTTTTGCAACGCGCGCTTTTACTAGTTGCCTGTCGGCGCCCGAAAATTAATTCTCGGAAGCGCAATTTGTGTTTCTCCCGCCCTCGCCTCGATTTGCGCTTAGAAGTTTGTGTTCTTTCTACTCTTTTCTCCTCTCCTCACGACTTTACAGAGGCTGACCGCAAACCTGTCGCAGGAAATAGCGGCGAAACTTTTTATCCGACTTTTTTTCATGAATTAGGGTGGTGTATTTTCTTCAACTACTCCAAGCAGATTAGTCACGCAGTCGATGTAGTTGCTATGACAGCTGAAGAAAAAAAAAGAAGCCTTCGTGGTTGCGCGTTTCCGTCTTTTGACAGACATTGTTTTGTAGAAGCTTCAATGCATTTGATGAAAACCCCGAGACAGTATCATCAACGCGTTCATTGAAGTCTCTAATGATCGGTTTACGTCTGGATTTTAAATTCACATTGTCCTCGTTTAACAATCGGGCTATATACGCCCTTTACGGAGGTTGCCTATACACAGTTTCACTGCAATCTTCCCGTATTTTCAGGAGAGTACAAAAACTGAGGCACAACATTCAAAGCGAACGTATGTCGGACTAATAGCATCCTGGTGTTCCCTGTAGTTGGAGCGGAGTTTTTTTTTCAGTTGCTTGGTTTTATTTTTTCAATTAAAAAACATCATTCGCAATTCACCCTCCGCGGTGGCTCGGTGGCTAAGCCGTTGTGCTGCTGAGCACCAGGACACTGGTTCTATTCCCGGCCGAGGCGGCCGCTTTTCTGGTGTTGGCGAAAAGCAAAAACGCCCATGCGTTCGAGATTTCGGTGCACTTTAAAGATCCCCAGGTGATCATAAATTTAATCCGGAGCACTCCAGTAAGGCACACCTCATAAACTGTGCAGTCTCGGCGCGTTAAACGCCATAATCAACCACTCAATCAATCATTCATTCGCAATTCGATTTAATGCTTCTGGGATGTGACTTTACGTCCACTTTGCCTTTCCTTGTACGAACACTCTGGCACAAAAATAATAACGGCAGGCACGTAGGCAGTTCTGTATCTTTCGTGTCAAAAATATTTTGACACATTATGCTCAAAATAAACAGTGCGGGAATTTTGGGAAAGTTCACGTCCGATTCAAGAAAATTAGCCATATTTGTGCGTTTTGAGGTCTAACGTCGTCAGCCAGTACCTCAAATTTGACGTACAATGAGTTCAATGTTGCTTGACTGGTCGTTACGTTAAAGGTTGAGGTCACCTGCGATTAAGGCTGGCATAGGCCTAACAACACGCGCACTCAGCTGGCGTCGCCAGTGACGATGTCAGCAGCCGTCAGAAGCCCACGTGTGATTCACCAATTTCCATAGACTGCGGCTCCAAGATACCCACCGGCACATGCTCTTTCACAACTCAACAAGAAGCGTTGCTCACTCATTATCATATCACAATACAAAGCCTAGGTGGCCTCTTGCCTCCTTGAAATAAAGGAAGGGGGAAGGGGGGGGGGGGGCAGGTATGTGAATGCTCGCCCGAAAGATTAATAAACGGGGGTTGAGCATATTTTTAACTCTTTCTACCACGTGTTCTTCTACGAGTGTCATCCGCATTGATCACTGGGCGATCGGAGCTCATATTGCTACGAAGGGGAAGAAGTCGCTTAAACATGACCTTTCCGCCACTTCGTCCTGCGCGGCTCCAAGGACCTCAACGATTCTTCTCGGCCATGGTGGGCATCGCTGTTCTGGGACCTTTTCATGCAGCTCATCATCTTCATCCGCGGCGGCAAAGACATCGTGACTCATCGTTTTCACCTCTCTGGCCTTTCACGTTTGCTGTCCCTGTTCATGGACTGCGATCGGGACTTCGACCGGGACGTTCGCCTTTGACGGGGTCGGAAAACGCTACGAGAAGGACGAAGTCGGCAGTGGCGCACGGCACCGTGAAAACCAGACTTAGAAGGATACGGCGAACTAAACGGCGCGCACGTACTCGCGGCGCTGGTGCTATCATGGCCGCCATTTAAAGTCATCGCTTCATCTACCACGGTTCATATGTTCAGTCTTGCCACGCCGTGTAACCATATGGAGTCTTTTGGAGCTGCGAACTTCTGCACGGCCTTACTCCTCAATTTAGCAAGCTCAGACGTTCTTCCTGGCATTCGCCAGTTCCAAGTGAACCGGCGCGGACTTCAAGCCCATGTATTCAGTCATCCCGCGCGTTTCGGTATCGTGTTTCTGCTTGGACTCGACGTGGCCTTTTCTTTTCCCTGGGAGCTTTCCGAGTGTTCATCATCACCAGCGTAGTAATACGCCGATGCCATTATACTCCACACAGTACTGGCTAAAGCGTGACCAGCATTTCAGTACCTCAACCATTACACGGCGCCTGCGGTCGACTCGCGCGGGGCCTCTTTCATTGCTATTCCCTTTGAGCTACGCATCTGGACGAACCTTTCTACTATCTTAGTGTCCTCTGCAATATAGTGTGATACATTTATGGCTCGTTTCCTTCATGTGTAGGGTTACTGGTAAAAGAGCCGCTGAGCCGTCGATTGCTAAAAACTCGAGAAACGAGCCCGCGGCCGAGTTTTGTAGCGTTGTCATCAAAAGAACAAAAAAAAACAAGGAAGCGGTAGGTAACCAGGGCTGAAAAATGACGACCCAGCATACCCCCCTCCCCTCTATTCCGGCATTTTCATGTGGCGCCCACAGGCGTAGCGGAAACGCGGTGAGGACCGAGCTGACGGTGCGCAAACTTCGAACGGGCTGCGTGTTCGCGCCTAGTCGCGTGCTTTCCCCGCAACGCAGGCTTCTTCTTCTTCTTTCTCATTTGCTCGTCTGTTTTAACCCGCGCCGCAAAAGCCAGCTGCCTGCGGCGTCCCCCAAGGTGTTGAGGAATTTGCGTGAACTTCATTACGCTTCCCCCCCTGGTCCCCCCGCCCCCAACCGCTTTGGCCTTCGGCCACGTTGTTGTGGAGGGGAAGATGGTGCAAGCTACAGCGTTTTCCAGCGGAGAGCAGTCGTTGCGCGGGGCTGGTCGGGGCCGCCGCCTCTGGTATAATCCTTCAAATTCGGCTTTTGTTTACCCCGACGAAAATTTGTTTGCGAAGCTCGCGCTGTGTGCCCCGTTTTGCTGCAAACTGGCTAATTAAGGGCCGGGCACGTTTTCTAGGCGCACAAATTGGCGTGCGCTGGCACGCTGGAGAGGTATGCGCCGTTGTGTGGCTGCCGCGGGTCGCGGGGACTTGACGTGGCGAAAAAAGGCGCATTTTTCTCCGGCTTCGAAGCGCTGAGGTGGGCGCTTTTTGCTGAAATGTGGTCGGGGCTTAGCCGCGCAAAAGTCGGGACGCGCGGTGTTCCTCTTCGGCCGCGGTGAAGAAGAGAAATCGGGTGGGGTGGTGGTGCGTGGCTGTTTGGTTAACGGTTCCGAGAAGGATGCCTTTGTCACGAAATCGATCAGATGTCAGCGAAGTGGTTTTCTGTCTGAAAGGGAGTGCGAGAAACTTACGCGGATGAATATTGTGGCTAGTGCTGATAGTCGTAACTCTTGGCGAAGTGCGAGGTTTTGACTTTTCTTCCATCGGGAAAACACTGTCGTCGTGAATGCTAATTCAATCTGCAGCCTAGCGCTGAGTAGCTCGACTCCTTAAAGGGGCCATGTAGACGAAACACAAGTTGGGTTCTTTCAAAATATTGCCTTGTCAGAATCATACTGACACCACTTTTAACGTAAACATCGCTCAAATAAGGTATACAATTAGCAAAAAAGGGAATGGCCACGTGACCCACTAGCTCATTTTCCGCAACAGAACCTATGATGTCATACCAGCCAGCTCTGCGATTGGCGGAAGCCGGCAAAAGCAAACGCAAACTAGGCAGAGCTTATTAGCTTGCCGAACGAGCTATTTGCGCTTAAATTTCCGGCACATTTCTTTTTAAAGCAGTAAGAATGGTGGGAAAAGCAGTGGAAGTTACGGAAGCACACGTAAACATAGAAGTACCGATGCGTACTTCTGTTGGTACTGCGCGCACTATGCTTGGTTTAGCTGCACAGGACTGCGGGGCTTCGGGGTTGTCTCAAACGACACTGGCTGATTGACGCAAGCGATGGTGTCTTACGTGACCGGATTTGTTGAGCAAGCACCATGTTTCACGAAACGATTATTTTCTCCCTGAACAAAAACAAGCCAGGTTTAAATACGGTCAAAAACAAACCAAAAGCAGAAAACGGCTTGCCGTCGTATGGTGGCGCCACCTAGGTTCACTAACGGCTTCGCAAAGCTCCGCAATCGGCTGCAGAGCGGTCTGTCCGTGTGATCTCATTGCAGACCACGAAAACACGTGATTTAGTGGGAAAATAAAAATTGTAACTTAAATTGATTAATTTCTCAGCGAATAAAACATCGTTTGCAGCCGTACAAGCGCTGGGGGCACCATAAAACACGAAATCTTTTGAATAAAAGAAACTTGTATTTTGTCTGCATGACACTTTTTCAACTTTTTTTCGAAATCTTAAATGTTTTCAGAACGTAGTGAACAAAAACATACAGTACTTAGAATAGGAGGTCTCAGAGTACCTCAGCCAAAAATTACCGCTCTACGCCTATCAGATAACTTGGAAACCAGCTGAAAAGAGTTTTCCCTCTTTCTCTAGTCTTGGCGTTCTTTGTGCGCTCGAATTACGTCATTAGAGCTGCTAACAGCTATTGGCCGCTTCCTTTCGTTTTCACAGCAATGAACACGTTCGATAGCCGCTTTAGAAAAAAGCCGCAAAGTGAAGCAGAAACGGAAGACGGATATTTCTGCTGCGACGAGCAAATCACGCAGTGCCGCTCCGTGCTGTTGGTAACTATATTTTGCTATGACGATGCTTCCGGGTGTGAAGGAAGGAGTGAAAGAGTTTATCGGAAGTGTTTCGGAGTCTCTTTAACTACCGAGCCTCCTTCTGCAGAGGGCATTGTCAGGGAGAGTGAACATGCCCGGAGCAAACGCCTTGCGCGGTCAGTTACTAACGGGTGCTGTCGGTAACATCGAACCGCAACAAAGCGTGGTCGAAATGTGTGCGCGGGTAGACCCCATTTTATGTGCGAAGCACCAAAGGACCTCGCTTTGTCCGTGCCTTGGTGTCCGTGTACACAGTGTTGCGCATGCGCGAGGAGCATTGGATTGGATTGAACTGGATTTGAATTAGGATTAGGGTTGCATTGGATTGGATTAGATTGAAATGGATTGTATTGCATTGGATTGGATTTGATTTGATTAAATTGAATAGTATCGGATCGGATTAGAATTGTATATACTGCGCACACGCGTTGTCACTCGTTTACATGCGTGAGTGGGCAATGTCACAGGTGATTTATGGTAAGAACGATCCGCAGTGTTTCGCCCACTCGTCATGATTCACTTTGTGGAGATGCGAGAATTTTTTTTAATCCCGATTTACACAATTCAGGCCAGCATGATGCTCCCGTGCTGCTGAGGCCCCCAAAAGATCGCATTTCTTCTTGCTTCCAGTGCGCGCACTGTGGCGCTTTTTACCGCGGAAATTCGTAAACATCAGCGCCAACGAATGCTGCGTTTACAAGTCGCATTGTGGAGGCATCAGCCTCCTTAAAGTGCCTCCATGTACGTAATGCAGTCTTTTTACCGATGTTTGTTGGGTTAGTTCTACTGCTTCAGCAGCGAAGAGTCCCCCCAGCATGGCTAGGGACGTATGTGAACACTCGATAGGGACAGCCGCGAACTGACGCCAAAGATATACTTAGCTCACAACGGAGTTTCGCTTGGGAGGCTTCCATGGTGAGCCATGCTGAAAGGGACCCAGCTGCACTTTCCAACAACTATTCGGAAGATATTCTGCTGTAAAGACTATTGTCCCAGCAATCCCCAACCGCAAGAATGATAAAAAAGTCGTTTAGTATCACCGGAGCAACACGAAATAAATTCACGCATCTCCACAAAGTGAATCATGACCAGTGGGCGAAGCACTGGGGGTCGTTCTTACCGTAAATCACCCGTGGCATTGCCCACACGCGCATGTAAATGAGTGACAACGCGTCTGTACAGTATATACAATTCCAGACTAATCCAATCCAATCCAATCCAATCCAATCCAATCCAATCCAATGCTCCTCGCGCATGCGTAACACTGTGTACACGGGCGCCAGGCCCCGGACAAAGCGAGGTCCTAACGTGATTCGCCCCTAAAATCGCGCATAATCGTTCCCTCTCATCTCTACCTTGGACGAAGGCTGTGGGCTATCTCCCGGAGAGAGGGCGGCTCGTGACGTTCGCTTCGGAGGAATTCGATACATCACAGGCCGGGGAGTTCTCTTTTTCTCGGAAACTTGGAGTAGTGTATCTTGGTGAGGTGCGAACAAAAGCAGGCATTGGTTCCTGGTCGCAAGCGCACGCTCAGGCTGGTAAGGCGTTTTTGAAGCAATAAACGCTTGTTGTCGAGTGATCTGGTTCATACTGAAGTATAACGAACACTGATATATCTAATTATTGGCTATTACGAACTAAATACGAATTTCGGTTGGTCACGCTTCATTTCAGTTACAGTTATTCTTTTTATAACGAAACGAAACCGCCAGAGCCGCGCGCGATGTCGGCTATAACGAAGAAATATTTTGTTCACTCGAGGCTCTAAACTCGATAGCTAGTCGAAAAAGAGCAAAATATAAAATATATAAGGTAACAGTTTGTAAAACTAGAAAAGTAGAAAAGGCCCTTTCGTGCGTGGACACCGTGTACAACTTCTTCTGAAAGTGCTGTGAATAGCCGCCAGGCGAAGATTACATCCTTTTCAAATAAATTAGAACGAAGGCCTGTGTTGTCAAATGAACTTTGTTCTATTCTAATTTCACGTTGCCATGTTCCGGTCCATTTAGTTTGAAATACCAAAAAGAGGCAACTAAGGACTGCATCTTGTATAGCGGATTCGAAGCCTGCAGTATTGCGTATACTATCTAGGATTTTTGCGGGACCGGATTGCAGTTTGGTTAGAGCCGATTTTTCCCTCTACTGTTACAACAAATATCGGATATAACGAACTAACTTTCTGCCCCGATACTACATCGTTATGGCGAGGTTCGTCTGTATGTTGAATTCGACACCCCAACTCCGCCCGCACTCGACACACGTGCACACAAAAAAACGCCGAAACTGTACGTACGGGTTGTTCAGGCATAGAAGAGTTTGATGCGCAGCGCCGATGACTACGGATCGTGACCGGAAGTGCGAATAATTAGCCGTGACGTTCATGAGCGACACCCAGTAGGACAGACACCGCTGTAATGACGTAATTGCGTCGTGCATAATGAGGGAAATTTGAAGAGGAAGAGCTTGGATTCCCCGCATCTTTCACAGAGATTGCGCGAGCTCAAGTGCCAGTGCAACATTTGGCTCGGGTATTCTTGGCAGTGTAATCTAAAAGCCCCGCATTTTTATTTGCATTGCTCAAAGCGGGCTGCAGGGTCTCTTTAACTCCTCCAAACATTATCTTTCCGTACTAGGTCTTACGTCATACTATTTAATTAATTACTCTACTGGTACTACCACCACTATTACTACGTTCGATACAAAACACGACACATGCCTTATAGGGTGCTTCACTGCGTGCACAGAGATGCTGCGGTGAAGCTTATGGGTAGACAGCGAGAGGACGACTCTATAGGGGCAAGAAAGCCAAGAGGCCCTGTTGTGGGATACGGGAATAAGGATTGGGGAGGATTGTTCGAATAAAGCTTATTCGCGGCACTTCCAGCATTCACTTGAGCGCACCAGGTCTGGTGACGCCCATTAGGGCACCACACGCACGAGCTGCTAGACGTGGCCAAGACATTCCGGAATGATTTATCTGGGAATCCATAAGGAGACGTTCAGGAGCCACAACGGCTGAGCTTCAGAGCGTCATATAGTGAGGGGGTGGCGATCCGCCATCATACCCTTTTATAGAGACCTGTTTTTAGGCTGAATACTGTAATTTGCTGTAGTAGTTCAACGTTGTCTCTGACATACTGGACGTGCTCGGCAGAAGTCGTTGGGTGCACTTTTGTTGAGCGGAACTGTCCGTGGCCAGTAAAGTCGGCAGAACAAACTCAGATTAGATGAAAAATGTTGGTTGTGTTGCTACTGCCTCAGTGGTGGGATCCATGACTAGCAGGGTGCTTGGGCGTTGTCCATTCGGAGATGACGTCCAGAGTACAGGCCGAGTCGGCGTAGACGTTACTGGTGAAAATTTCTCCTGTTTTGGTAGGGACTTCAGAGGCGCAACGAAGGAAACCGATCGGCTTTTCGCTGTCAGCTCCGTGTTTTTTCTCCTACCCAAATCAAAGTGTGGTATCTGTTCCGGGTCGAAAGCGCGAACGAACCTGACAGTGAAAAGGCGATCGGGTTCCTTCGCAGAAACCTCAAACTCCTGCGCCACCTATTCAGTGGAAAATAAACTGAACATGCATTAACCTCCCCAGGACTTCGTGGCGGGCATATTTAGTCAGGAGCAAGTGGGAGAGTGACTTGAACTGAGTTTAACTTCTCAGGGTCAGTGATTTTATGTGGTGTCGCGAAATTCCCAAAATCTGCATAGCAATTCTCTCTCTCTCTCTCTCTCCCTCTCTCTCTCTCCCCTCTCTCTCTGTCGCTCTCTCTCGCTCTTTTGGCAGCACTATGCGACAGGTTTTACCGAATTGTGGCAAATGTCTTAGTGTAGAAATGATCTAGGCTCGAGGAGAAAATTTTCAAGATTAATTTCGGTTTGTAGAAAATATTGATAATGTTTTTCTCGAGATATGCCACGTCATCCTTTTTTTTCAACCCTTTAACAACATTTTCATTCTTAAAAATATTTTCATCAGCAATAGAGATTGAGTACTACGTTCTTACGCGGAGCTAATCATGATCTTCTCAATCTTACTAGGAACATTTAGTCTCATTTAGGAGTTGAGAAACGCTTGCGTAGTTCACGACGCAAACGAAAACGCGAAATGATCATATCGCTGTATGAGCATCCCGAAAAACGCCTCTCCATCGCCGCGAAGTTGCCGGGATCGAAGGAAGCAGCCTGAAAAATCGTCGTGCAGTGCGCGTTATCGTCGACCAGCGTACAGAACAAAGACAACGCCGGCGCCGGTCGCGTCTACACCGGTATACTATTACACCGTCCTAACGACCCTATACTCGCAGGGAAAACTCCGAGAAAGACCTTAAACCTTCGGACGCCGGGGCTTCACTCTCCCCCCAAAAATGCCTCCTCATCCTCTCCCCATCTTCCTTCTTTTCCTTTTTTTTTTCTCTCGTGTTATGGGAAAACGCAAGCATAGGCCAGAAGGAGGCAGGGAAGTGTTTTCATTTTTCTCCCACTGCTTACCGCCTGTTAGGGAGACCAGCGAACACGAAACACGTCCTATCCTTCCCCCCGGGCTGGCCCTGAGTGGCGCCCTTTAAGCAAGCGGGGGAGAGAGAAAATAGGGAGAGAAGAATAGTTGGTTTTCGTTATTTCTCGCTGGCGCGCGCCTCCTGGTGGTCTGCAGCGAACGGTAAACATCTGAATTTAATCACCTCCGCTCGAGCCGACTATGAACGTTGTGCGCCACCCCCCTTTCGCGCGTAGGCCTCTCCGAATACACGCCGCCGGCGACTGCGCGTTTCTCAGAAACTGGCGCTCGTGTGTTTGTGCTTCGTGCGTGTTGTGGCGGGGAACCAAAAGGCAAGAAACTCAGGGAACGTGAAAGAGGGAGAGAGGGAGAGATGAGGAGGAGGAGGAGGAGGCAGTAGAGATGGTCGAGCTCGCTGTTGCAGGCGCTTCGAATGCTAGGGATGCGGGAGTAGCGGGTGGAGAGTTCATCGTTAAATATAACTAACGATATGCGAGCTCCTCACGGGAAGCGGGGAATTCTCGTTGCCGCTTCTGGGCTTCTTGCTTCGTTGGCTGCACTTTGCAAGGTTTGAGGAAGGCCGTGGTCTTTACGTGTAGTATAGGCGGTTTTGAGGATGGCCGGAGGATGGCAAAGCGTGGGGGAGCGCGCGGGGATGTTTGTGCGTGATTCTGTGTTTTGGGGGGTCTCAAAGCGCTGGTAGGGAAGCACCGGAGTTGGGGACGGAGAGAGGTTGGCCGAAATTGTTTCTCCGAGCGCCTTAGCTGAGGCTGGATTGTTACGCACACTTGCCTATTTTGTGTGCCATGGGGCGTTTTTTCCCCACGCGAAAATTGACTCCAGCATATTCTCGCCAGCTGCGGAACTCTTTTTTCATCGTTCGCGTGTTTTTGTTGCTCTTTTTTGTATTGTTGCTTAACCGTAACTTCTCTAACTAGAAACTTTGTCTCTCTCTCTCTCTCTCTCTCTCTCTCTCTCTCTCTCTCTCTCTCTCTCTCTCTCTCTCTCTCTCTCTCTCTTGAATAATCAGTACTCCTGGCCGTATGGACCCTTACCGTCGCTGGTTAACTCCGCGTTCACTCGTTACCTTTTTAACATGGTTTTTCGTGAGCGTAGTTAGAGAAGTTGTCTCTCGGGTGGTTTTTATCGCATCGTGGACGAGTTTTTTTCTTTTTTTCGGCAGAGTAAACGGGCTGAGGGGCATTGCGTGATCTAGAGAGTAGCGGTTAGAATAATCCGATGGGAGTGTGTTATATGCGTTCGGCTCGACTAATGGGTTTCTTGAGCAATATGTAATATCTGAAGCAATTACCGTTGTAATAACTTAAAGAAATAGCAGCAGAGCAGCTTCTTCGCAGTTTCCTGTGGACTATTTCTACCTTCTGGTTCTCTGGCTTCCAGTCTTGTTCTATCATGCACTAATGAAACGCGAACGCGCACCAACCCTCGCTGTCTCAAATAAAGTTCAGGCTCTCAAGCATGACAACGAAGTGAGGTCATCGCAGTGCGTAAATTGTAGCATCAAGCGGTCGCTTATTTTCATTGACTGTGCCGTAAAAATTTTGGCGAATTTCTTTCAAGTTATAATTACTACTGTCTTTAGGTTGCTGACTAGCAATGAGCCTGTTATTTTTTTTCTTTGTGTCTTATATCTGCGTTTGGGCTGCAGACAACTGCAGTGATTGAGAGAGAGAGAGAGAGAGAGAGAGAGAGAGAGAGAGAGAGAGAGAGAGAGAGAGAGAGAGAGAGAGAGAGAGAGAGAGAGTTCATTAAGGAGACTACTTTGTCAGGAATACTACGTCTATGTAAAGGAAAGTTTGACATCCACCTAAATGCAGCCATACGGCTACAAAGGAAAGCTATACAGCTTTCTCGGAAACTTCGCAGTTGAAGAAAAATTAAGAAAAAATTCATCCTGGACCAGGAAGAATTTTTCTTCAACTGCGAAGTTTCCGAGAAAGCTGTATAGCTTTCCTTTGTAGCCGTATGGCTGCATTTAGGTGGATGTCAAACTTTCCTTTACAGAAACTTACTCCACCTTGGGGATTTCCCCTAAATCTGGTCGATTAATACTACGTCTAGTGGGGGAAGTAGGAGTAGAAGGTAGGGTGTTTGTGGCCTTGAGAATCTTGAAGGCAGAGAACACCTCGCCCGGTGTCACAAACACGTTTACCTTGCTGACGCGATTGCATCATTGAGATCGCATACAGTTAAACTTTATTGTACGCTGACAGTTTTATAAACACACATTTCGTGACATTCCTTGTTCATCCTTGGTGAATTAAATATTTTCGCCACTGTGATCACCGGAGATTCTGCCGTGAGCGATAAACGAAACGTGAATGGGAAGGTATACGAACCCGAACACGCACACACAATGGAACAGCTATTTGGGGTCGTGGAGTAAGGTAATGGCATGGGTTTAGTATATTTTAAGGCGCAAGTCATGTTGGTCTAGCCCAGGGAGTTTCGCCGTATGCGACAGTTTGACCTTGAAGTGATACCACGTGATTCACCGCATCCGCGCGCAGAAGCCACCTCTGCACCGACTGCCGCTTCCCTCCTGTGTCCACGTGGGAGATCACGTGGCTCACCGACCGTTTGAAAGGAAGACGGCGCCGCTCTCTCTGCCGCCTTGCAGTTTCTCGCTATAGCCGGACCAGTGCTTCAGTTAAGCGGTCGTGGGATGAACGGAGAAAGGGAGGACACTGGTCCATCTGTAAAGGTCTGAAGCATCTGTAAAATCTGAAGCAAATCGGCTGCAATCGTGTACTCAAGCCGTCGTGACGGCAGTGGCGATCACAGGTGGGAGGGGGGGAGGGCGAAGGGGGTGATCGCCACCCCCCCCCCCCCCCCGCTAAAGAGGTCCCCAGCTTCTTATTTTTTGTTTTTTTTAAGCATCCCACGTGCGCGAGGTTGCAAACGGGTTGTGACCGTCAGAAATGCGGGCTCGAGCCAGTCGTTATACGCCTAAGGGGGTACATGAACCACTGTGCCGCTAAGTGATTTGTGCCCAAGCGGGTTACTCCGCATACGCGCATACGCCAGCATGGTTATCACTTTCTCCGCAGAACTGCCGCAAGGAGCCCCCCCCCCCCCCCCCCCCCAAACAAACAAACAAATTCGCCCCCCCCCCCCCCCCAAAAGAAAACAATCTCTGGGACCGCTACTGCGTGACGGTTGTGAAGGTTGCGCACAGCTTCGCTACCTCCAAGACTTATTAGGCGTTGGTGTGAGCTTCCTTCATTTTTTAGGGGCGAAGCTCCTTAAGTCATGGGTCTGTCCATCCCTTGTGTCTCGTGGTACGTGACCGCCGCATGCTTTCGCAGATGTCGCAAAGTGGGCCGCGTTGCACGCGCAAGAACCGGCTGCAACCGGCAGCGCAAACTCGGCACCGGGAGCGCGAGCTTGTCTGTGTTCGCCAACGGAGGCGCGAGCGCACGTGCACTGCGAGGGGGAGATCACGCAAGAGATCACGCCACGAACGCAGGCAGTCGTTCTCGGAGATCGAACGAGACGCAAGGACCTTTGCTCGTTTCCTCTCGTCTTGTTCGGGCACAAGTTCGCCCTAAATAAAAGTTCGTTCTTTACCGTTGTGTCCCATCCTACGTGACAAATTGTGGTAGAGGTGCGGGGTAGTCCTCGATGGCGCGGGGTCTTTCACCAGGTCTGGGCCTGGGAGCATTGACTCCGAATATAAAAGTTGATTTGTACAATGTACGCACACAGTCTTACGTCTTTCTTAATGATGTAATGGGCGAACTTTCACGGGAGAGTTACGGTTACCGATGATCTCCCCCTCTCGAGCCCTGCAGCCGCGCCGCTTCATGCTTTACTAGATCTTTCTCATGGATTATTCTTTCCTCTATCCTGCCTCCTTTTTTATTAACTCGATTGGAAGCAGTCTGAGATGCTTGTGACTTGTGCGAGCATGACTGCGGATATCTGAACATAAGTCCTACGAAATGTTAATAGAACAACTTTTTAAAAGAAAACAGATTAATAAATGATGGGAGGTCTACTTCACTTACATTATTTTTTTTTTTCTTTTTACTCCGAGACTCCTAATATTCCCTGTATATATTAAAGATTCCTTTCTTCCCTTTTGGCCAAAATTACAGCTGAGAATTCCCCGAAAAGGGGAAAATTCACCGCACGGAACATCACTGCCTGGGGGTCAGTCTCCAAGCCAATCGGAGAATTGTTACTCCGTCCGCCAATTCCGTACGCGCGCGCCCAGCTTCTGTAAAGAAAAGTGTTTCTGCTTTCTTGCCACGGTTAGTTCGGTGACGCCTTCTAAAACTTCCGAACCCATCTCTCGCCTCAGTCTATGCGTCGTTTTCGTCTCGCTGTGGTTTAAGGCAAAAGCGTTCCGTTTTTCACGCAGATTCATCCCGGCGCATGTATAGTAGCGGCTAACACCTCCGAGGAGGGGGTCTAAAAGCTGGGAGGCAGCCAGCCGGCCACCCCATCACTCTTCCTTACCACCTCTCTCTCCCCCTCACCTTCATAAACTCCCCCCCTCGCTCTGTTCCACGCTGAGCGTCCTTATTTTCTCCTTCGGTCACCGCCTTGCCAGGGAACTAACGACGCGCCCTGGGCACGACGACGCGAAAGCGTGTTCTGCGCCGGCGAACCCAAAAATTCTTTTCCCGGTATAATATAATGCCCTTCGCTCGCGCAACGGGAGTTTTATACACCGACGTGGCAGCTCTCATAGCGGACGGGCAGGCACGCGTGTTCGCGCTCGCGCCGCCCGACGAGGTTGCCAAAAAAGAATCTGCCGTGGTGCGAAGCTGCGCGCCCGAAAAGTGCTTTTGCATATTCCGCCCTCATCTTCGCCCCCTCCCCCTCTCCCCTTTCTTCCACGTCCCGCAACCTCTTCCCTCTCCCACCCCCTCCAACATGAGCTGTGTCGGCTCATTAGACATGCAAATTATGCAAATCAAATTACCTTCATCAACTGCAACGACCACGCGGCGACGCTGGCTGCCACAGCCCACGCTCCAATTCTCCCCGTTTTCATTTTATTCTTTAGTTTCGTATTTCCCGCGCTTTCCCCCGCGTGTGTGTGTGCGCACGCGTCGCAGTAATGTGGCGAAGACCGCAGCAACGCGCGCGCGCGTGCGTGTTACGCTGCAGCCGGCCCACAACCACGGTCGCGGCAAAAGCTCGCAAAGAAAAACTTCTTTTCGCGCGCAAACCGCCTCGCTCTCCTTCTCAGTGTTCATCATTTTCGCGCCAAAACCGCCTTCCCGCTTTCCCGCGTTTTCCCCCGCTCCGTGTCCCGCCGAGCAGAAAGCGCGCGTGCTTTCGCAAGAGGTGAACAAGATCGAGCAGTAGGGAAAACGGGGAAGGGAAAGACGCGCGCAATCTCGTTGTTTCTCGCATGCTGACGTCGTTCGTGGCGGGATGTTCGAACCCGCTCTCTCCCCTTTTTTTCCCCCGTTCATTGTGGCGAACTGCCGAAAGTGGGGGAAAGTATTAAAACATTAACGTTTTCGGGATGGCTCGAACACGCGCGCTCGCGCAAGCTGTGGGAATCGCCGGATCGGGCCTAAACATTGTTTTCGTTTTTGTTTATTTTATACTTCCGCTCGTGTTGGCCCGCTGCTGTAGGGCTCGCGGGACGCGCGTTATGTTGCGCCGCTTGCTATGCAAACGAGTTTCTTGCGCGAGCCCTAGAGAAACGGATCTCATTGATTACTTTAGACGGCTTTGTACGTGTTTATTTTTTTTTTTCGTGCGCACGTCAGAGGTCGTTCAGGAACACTTAACGAACGGCTTAAAGCGGAGACCTCTAATCAAAGTACAAAGTGACTTGGACGTGTGCTTTAATAAAACTGTTTCTATTAACAATTGTGTTTAATCACAGGGGGATTAGTGTTCATTTAAAAAGCTAGAACATTCGTCATAGTGCAATCCCTTCTTTTTAATTAAAGGGACTCGGTGACACTTTCGATAAACGCTTTCGATAAGCGCTGTCAAAGCTATAATTATCGACATCCCGGAGCGGCACTGCGCGATTCGTTCGTCGCAGCAGAGCTATCCGCCTTCCGTTTCTGCTTTGCTTTGTGGCTTTTTTCCAAGGTGGCTATCGAGTGCATTAATTCTTTCAACAGAAAAGAAGCGGCCAGTAGCCGCTCCGTTGCTGTAATGACGTAATTCGAGCTCTCAAAAAAGGCCAGGCCTCGAGGAAGATAGCAAAATTTGTTGAGCAGTTTTCCAAGGTATCTGATGGGCATACGGCAGTAATTTTTGGCTGAGGTACTTTGCGACCCCTAGCCTAAGTACTGGATGTGTTTGTTGACTACGTTCTGAAAGCATTTAAGATTTAGGAAAAGTTGAAAGAGGTGTTGCTGGGTTCCTTTAACGGGGATGGGGGGGGGGGGGGGGATCTTATCTCTTCTCCTCACGAAGTTGAGGCTCGGCCCGGTGCACACCCTTTGCTCCAATTTCGGAATCCCTCGACATTGCGTTTCTCGCTCTCTCCTCGCACACCGCCTAAACCGGTTCTTCGCTCTAACCGACTCGGTGGTCACGTTTGCTCGCTTCAGCAGCGGCTTGGGCTGCCTGTCGCTTTATTTCGGGTCGACACACCTTAGGACCTCGCTTTGTCCGTAGCTTGACCCTTGGCGCCTGTATACAGTGTTGCGCATGTGCGAGGAGCATTGGATTTGGATTGTATTGGATTGAAATGGATTGGATTGGATCGGATTAAATTGAATTGTATCGGATTAAATTGAATTGTATCGGATCGGATTGGATTGGAATTTTACATACTGTACACACGCGTTGTCACTCACTTACATGCGCGAGTGGGCAATGCCACGGGTGATTTACGGTAAGAACGATCCCCAGTGCTTCGCCCACTCGTCATGATTCACTTCGTGCAGATGCGTCAATTTTTGTCGGTCACCAGTACCGGCATTTCGTCGCCATCATTCCTTTTTCATCTTAGTTGGCGCCTACTTTGGGCTGCACTCGCTTCACACTCCATTTTGGCGGGTCGAAGGCAGGGGGCGGCGAGTAGCTGTCGGTTCCTGAGAAACAGGCCGGCACTCCCTTATGGGTGTAATTCACTATTTATAACTAACACCCTGACTCCCTAGCATCAAAAAACAAAAGAAAACTCACTTTAGGGTGTTTTGTCGTTTATAACACCCTTCATCACCAGCCTATCTACGCCCACTGCAGGGCGAAGGCTTCTCTCATGGATCTCCAATTACCCCAGTCCTGTTCTAACTGCGACCAATTTATCCCCGCAAACTTCTTGATCTCGTCTGCCCATCTAACTTTCTGCCGCACCCTGCCACGCTTACCTTCCCTTCTCTTGGGATCCACTCTGTTACCCTTAATGACCAACGGTTATCTTGCCTTCGCATTACATGCCCTGCCCACGTCCATTTCTTCTTTTTAATTTCTACTAATATGTCCTTAACACGCGTTTGTTCCCTAACCCACTCCGCTCTCTTTGTGTACCTTAACGTTACACCTATCATCTTCCGTTCCATTGCTCGCTGAGTCGTCCGCAATTTAAGTTGGACCCTCTTAGTGAGCCTCAAAGTTTCTGCCCTTACACCCTTACACCCTAGCAAAAACCAAGGAATAAACCCTTGTAAAAGGTGTTTTCTCGTTAATTACACCCTTGTAAAGGGTGATTTTTTGTTTTTTGATAGGGTGTAAAAGTGCTTGCTATAGACAAAAAGGGCGTAAATCATTTTTCAGTGCACTGCGAAGGCAGCCGCACCGCTGCCGGCTCGGCTTGACGTCACCTCCCTCCGCACGCGCCCTGTCGTTCTTTCTCCACGGATCGACGGCACGAATTTTTGCCGAGAAGGGCTGTGTATTTCCCACGCAATAATAAACTTTCATACTGTCGGCATGTCATATATGCCGTGTTCCTGGTGCCCGTTCTTTTTAATCAAACCCACCATCTTGTTGTATTATACCGACAAACCGGTCCGGTGATCATTGTCAAGGAATTTAATCGTGACTCCCTTGCCTATGTTCGAATATTAAATAATTGCCCATCAATACACAATATCAGGATCTCCATCCGGATCCTGGTCAGGAACTGTAATTTGTAACGTCAGGATTTGTAATATCGTAATCTGTGATGGAAGGTGCAAATAAAACGCAGGTCGACAAGGTTCCTGATGAATTCACTCACGCGCACTCATTCAGTGATGAGTGCGCATGAATGAGTTTTAACTTTATTTTGCCGCCATAAGGTCCAGTAAGCCTGAGTGAGGGTGAGTAAGCAAATTCTTGATGAAAAAGAAAAAGGCATTCGCAATGCCAAGTGAGCCGCCTAAACGACAACTGGCGTATACGGTATGGCAACGTTCCTGGCACGTATGACCGTTGTGGAAAAAGTGTATAATGTAAGCGTCGTCATTGCACTGGAGCGGGGGTCAGTCTTTTTAGTAAAGCTGTGCTTACTATAGAAAATGAAAATCTGAATTCGTGGTGCAGACGCGGGGCTTAAAGAAAACGACGTCGAAAGCCAATGGTTAGTTGTTGATTGTAAGGAATCCGTCGTTCATTCACATGGAGTGGATGACACATTTTCGCTTTTTACCGGCAAGGGTCATAACTCGCCTTCCCATTCCTCTGAATGACACGTGACAGTCCCTCAATGAGGGAGGTTGGAATATTGCTCCTCAAGAAGGACAACGGCATGCCCTTTTTCTACTCATTAGTCACTCTGCCCACTCATCTGTTCCTAATAAAGTTCTCTCTCTCTCTCACCCAGTGCAGGGTAGCCAACCGGGCTCTATACCTGTTAACCTCCCTGCTTTTCCGTCCTTTTAGGTGCGAAGTACCTTAGGACAGCACAATGTCCGCCCGCGTCCGTGCGCATAGCATTTACAATCGCAACAAATCACACAGGCATCGGTAGGATTCGAGCCTGCATCTGGTACACCAGACAGAGTTAGTGTCAGTCGTCTTACCCATTGGGCAATGACCGCCTGTAACGGTGCGGAGTACCTTAGGACCTCCCAATGTCCGTCCGCGTCCATCCGTGCGCACACCACCACCAAGCGAAATTCTATTTGAGCCGTGAGTTGCAGTTTCATTTAGGGAATAATCAAGGTGCAACTCACGGTTCAAATCGAATGACGGTCGGGGCGGAAATCGGATGTCTCTCGGGGCGCAACTTGGATGTCATTTCGAGTACCCGGGCTCCGCACCGTCGCCATCATCCACGGAGTGGAGATGCTGCCATTTTTTTCTCCTCCTCTCATCAGGTTAGTATGGAACGGGACTACCCGCTCCTAAGGCTATTCTTGCCTAAACTGGCTACACTGGTGCAGCCATAGTGGCGTCATATGCACTGACCTCGCCATATGGAGCCTACACTATAGGTGTAGCCAGTGTAGGCTAAAGCGTAATTACCCCATTGTAGCCCTGCTCCTCAAGCTCGCAAGGCCGTGGTGACGACGGTGTGAATTGCCGACTCGTGAGCCTTGTATACGAGCAAACAGAGAAAGCTTGGAGCAATCGCATTCTACGATAAAAACAGGCTGCGAAAAGCTGTCAGCTTGGCGAGGTATGATTCGCATGTAAAAGTTGCACAGAGTCAATGCGCACGCCCTTAAAGTTGACACAAACAGTTCATGTGCATACACGGCTCGAATGCGCGTTACGTGGGGTCCCACTACTGCCATCACTCGCACATGCTGTGGAGGGAAGAGATCAAAGATCGAGGAGTGAACGGAATAGCCTTATTCGTGGTTTATTATAGGCTATCGGTGTGAGAACTAAATAACATAATACGTAGTAATGAGGTTAATTAGAAGGTATTTGCGATGAAACTGTTTTGACGCCCGCCGTAATACGAACGAATCAATGTTGTATCCCAACCTTCTGAAGCTGAACTGAATCTACATCAGGTCAAAGTGACCTATGCGGTCAATTCTGAGTGTCTAAATAAACGAGAGAGAGAGAGAGAAGGCTCTTTAATGTAAACTGGTGAGGTCAGCCCTGCTAGGGACAAGGCTTGCTACACCAGATGGTGGGTGACTACGTTGATGAGTGGTGAATATTAGACGTTAGGGTTACAGCAGGAAGAAGTCAAACAAGAAGCGTTGAAAAAAAAAAGGAAAGTAAAAACAAGAGAAATCTGCCAAGTTCCAAATACTGTAACTGGGCAAAGGCTATCCAGTAGCCTAGCTACCAGCGTTTGACACACCCCACATTTCTCGCCCCACGTGAGGGCACTATGCACGTTCGGCAAATACTTCATAAAACATTGTTGATTCAGACTTACTACAATTTGTAATTTCCCCGTAATAAGTAACAAAAAACGTGATAAGAACTCCGCTGCGTTTTTTTTTTTTTTTCGTGGTACAGCTTACTGGGTATTGAAGTGGGCACCAGTGATGACAAAAATTAAATGATTCTCACGTCGCTTTTCGTATATTTCGGTATGCGCCGGGTTCTCGATCGAAGCCCAAGACAGTGTTCCAGCGGGCATTAAACCGTATTCTTGGTGGAACTATAAACGAATTATTATCGACGTCACGTCTTCCACATAGTAAACTTTGGCTCGTTTGAGTAGTGGTGTGCCACATTTAGATTCGTCCAACGGTTAAGAAACGTGTGCGGTAAAGTTATTTGTAGGTCTTTATGGTCGCAGTGAAAGCAAAGGACGCTCTGTGTCCATAAAAGCCTGCGCAGTGGCAGCCAACACAGCTCCCGTCACAGTGGTCTGGTTTTCGCCATTCCAATTCGTCCTCCGTGCTGGACTTGGACCGTTAGGCCTTTCTCGCATGATTTCGCCTCGCACGGAGCAATAGGAGACCACACGACCTTTCTGCTGAAAGCTGTCTTTAGGAAACAAAATGGCCGACGACATTTGCCCGCTTCCCTGCAAATGTCGTCGAAAGACGATATTCTTCTGTCGTCCATTCAATGTAGTGCGCTGGCCGCGCCCCCCCTGCCCTTAGGCTCTTCCCCTACCTTCGCGCTCCTCCCATGTTAATTCAATACCCGCGTGTGGCTCAGTGGCTAAGGCGTTGCGCTGCTGAGCACGAGGTCGCGCGTTCGATTCCCGGCCGTAGCGCCCGTTTTTCTGATGGAGGCGAAAAGCAAAAACGACCGTGTGTACTAGATTTCGGCGCACGTTAAAGATCGCCAGATGGTCAAAATTAATCCGGAGCCCTCCACTACGGCGCGCCTCATCGCCTGCGTTGCGTCTGCGCGTTAAGACCTAGAATCAATCAATGTTAATGCAATGCCTCTTTTCTCATTTCAATTTTCCCGTGCTTTCACCACTCGCGCGCCATCTGGGTGGGCAACGCGCGACTTGCCTTCCTTTAGTCAATGCGTTGCTTTTTTTTTTTTTGCATTCGCTATCGTAAAAGCCAATCCAATGTGCATTTTTAGTTTGAATAATGTTGCCTCTGTTGGGTAGATGCTGACGTTTTGCCGCAAAACGCCTCTCGTGTAGCTTCAGCCACAGTTTTTTGCGGTATTTGACGTATGTCACTTGGCTGCAGCTATTTCAGCAGTGCCCAATCGTACTTCAGCACGGAGACGTTATGGACCGTCGCTGTTAAAGCAAAAAAAAAAAAAAAAAAAAAAGACCGCGCCCAAGCATTTTGCTATTTAACACCAAACTCGAGAACGTGTAACCGGGAAAATAACGTCTCGCTCCAAGTGAAGACGTTCGATACGAAGTGTGCGCACACGAGTTGAGGTACGCACGGAGGGACACGACGCAAGGGGGGATATGCCAGAGAGAACAGTGAGCGCGCCGGGAGGGCTTTTTCTCGCCTCTGGCTCAATTAACATTTCTTTCCCGGTTGCGTTCGTTTAGCTCATTAATTATTCGAATTATGCAAATTGAAATACCCCGAAGCTGCCGCAGCTCCTCCCCATCCTCCGGCAGCCTCTTCCCTCAATCGACGAACTCTTCTTCATTCCGTCGTGCTCTCCCCTGGAACCGGCTGGGAGACCCCTGGGACTGTCGCTGGCCTAGGGCGTCGTCCTGCCTCGCTATAGTTGTAGTGGCCTCATACGCACGGAGCGGAAAGCTTGCAACTCTTTCGCAGGCCTGGTCCCAAGCCACCGGCTTTGGAGCGCGAGTTAAAACGGGGCTGCGCAGTGTCCTGCTTTTTCTTGCCCGTCGCTCTCTCTCTCTCTTGCGCGTGCACGACCTGCGAGCGCGAGGAGTGTGCATTTAGTGAACTCGTGCGAACACGATGAGACAGAGGGGGGAAGGAGAGAGAGGGAGAGAAGACGTTGGGAGAGAGGGAATTAAGAGAGGGAGAGAAAAGATAGGGAGAGACGGAATGAAGCGAGGGAGAGGGGAAATTAAGAGAACGGGAGAGAGAAGAGATAAGGAGAGAGGGAATTAAGAGAGGGAGAGAGGAAATTAAGAGAGGGGAGAGACGAAATAGGAAGAGCGGGAATTAAGAGAGGGGGAGAGAGAAGAGATAGGGAGAGAGGGAATTAAGCGAGGGAGAGAAAAGAAAGAGAAAGAGAAGAGATGGGGGGATAGGGAATTAAGCAAGGTAAGAAAAAGATAGGGAAAGAGAAAATATAAGGAGAGAGGGCATTAAGCGATGGCGAGAGAGAAGAGATACGGAGAGAGAGAAAGATGGCAAATGATGAAAGAGGGAGGGCAGAAAAGAAGAAATGAGAGAGAGAGAGAGAGAGAGAGAGAGAGAGAGAGAGAGAGAGAGAGAGAGAGAGAGAGAGAGAGAGAGAGAGAGAGTAAACATCCTAAAGGGAATAGATAGTTGGACGAGTTGAATACCCGCCAACTCACATAACTATCCATTTGGTTCCCTACAGAATTCGTTGCCACTCAATTCTGACGTGCTTCGTTTGACCGGTGTGTGCAAGAGCACTTTCTCGACGTGAACTAGGCATTAGGAGGAGTAAAAGGAGAAGGAAGAGGAAGCAGCGCTGAATGATTGAGCGTGAATTAATTCCCAGCTTTCTCTAAACTGCTCTGTTACGTGTTGCGAAGGTCGTGATGTTCGGGCAGCTTCCGGCGTCCTCATCGATTGCCATCTTTAGGTATTTTTGTTTGTGTCCCCTTTGCCGTATACTGCGTGCAGCCACAATGGCCTCCTGAAGAGAGATTGTCTGTGGCTCACTCTTCTGCGAAGAAAAAAGGCGAAAGAAAGTATCGTCCATCTGGCTATTGGCGGTGAGCGCGACCACGGGCGGCGCTGCGAAGCGCGCCTCCGTGACGTCGGCTTAGAGATTCTCGCATTTGTCGTCTGCTTCACTCGGGCTCGCTCTCCCTGCTGTTTCTTTGCGCTCGGTTGACTTTTGATGCTTGTTTGCATCAGATTTTGCGTGTGCACAACTTTTTATCATAATAATAGGCTTAAAATCGCATGCACTAGCTCAAGGCATGAGTAAAAATATAGTTTTGGATACCGCTACGGAACGAACATTGCCGGCGTCGCCCCATTCCTTGCAAGCCGGTCCTGTGCGGGGCGCGAAAAGTCGGAGCTAGAGGTCAGCTTCTGTATTAAGCAATCTTTCGAACAAAGGGAACAGCCAGCTGCTATCAACCGACAACATTGAAAATACAAGCCCAAAACAAATTCCAGGCCTTCGGGGCTGTCGGCTCTGGCAGAATGCATTACTATTCCTCGTAATCATATGTAAGGTAAAACAGTTTTTCCAACCTTGCCGGAAGCTCGAAAGTGATGTATCCAACCACTTTACGTTGTTATGGCACGAAAGTATGCTGACATGCACTATGGGCTTCAAAAACTGTAGGTTGAGTTCCAAATAACCCACTGTGTGTCTAGGCGCGCGTGCTGGTTTTACCAAGCTTCTTACCAGTATGGAGATTTATTGAGCAAAACTAGTCACGTCTACATAAAGATATAGTAACACCATGTTTGTTCAGACCTGGAAGTATCTTTCGATACATTTCCCACAGCCATATCTTTCTAATATTCAGATATGCGTTATAGGAAAACTTCACTCAAGAGGAGGAGAAGGAGAAGGAAGAGGAGAAAACTTTATTTAACAGTAAAATCGAGATGATTGGTGGGCCGAGTCCTCAGCCCAGGACAATACAGTAGGAGTGATTTCTTCAATTCATATAACACCATCCCGAGTAGACCAGGATTTGTTCTTTGTGCCTGGAAGCGTTGGAAAACAATATCGAGCTGCTTGGAAATACTGATCGGTTTCGATTCTTGTAATATATGCACGTATACTATTTATTGCGTTCGTTAGCGGCTATATCAAGCCTTCAACACCGTAATCATGTCGTAATTGTTCGGGTTGAGTCAGTTCGTTATAATAACGATGGTTACGGTAGAAATTTGGATCGCAAAAGCCGCCTTCAATTATTCTGGATAACACTGTTTGGGGCACGATCGCGGTGGCGTAGCACAAACCTACTCATTGTATTTGCATGTGAATAAACAACGCACGCTGCGGATATGCACCTCCTTGCACGCAGCCATAACGAAAGCCAATTCGTGAAGAAGGTAAAGTGTACGCCATACAGCAAAATATCCACACGATCTTTGTGAGCCTGCCAACCATCCGCAAACCGGCTGACAATACATTTGAGACGGTGCAGAAAAATTAATTCGTTGGGCACACATACACACAAAAAAACATTCTTCTGATACAAGTCAACAACAACAAAAGAAATCGAAGACAGCCGCTTTATTTCCTGCTTTGCGATACGCGTGTAGGGGCCCGCTGCTTCATTAGACTGTGAAGTCTTCATAAGAGCATCTCAAAAACACTTTAGGGAAGCCTACGCAGTTTGAATACTTATCGAGGAGCTCTGAGCGCTGAACCTCGCGAATAAGCTGGAAAGGATGAGTTACACACGATCTTCTGACCGATGCTCTGAAGAAAGTTGTTCTCTCTCTCTCCTCGTGTGTTGCGAACTTGTGGGGGATACAGCTTGAGATTATTCAGCTGTGTCCGAAGCTGGTAATTACTAAAAATAACTGAATTACTAAAAACACGCTTTTTAAAGCACTAAACCATCTAAGCGGGCGATTTATAGCACAGGCACTGCTGCCCCTCACAAGCGGAATGTACCGACGTAACAGCCAGGGGGCGCCACTCGAACATCTCACCTCCAATTATTTGCATCTGTTCGATTACTTCTCGAGTTAAGCGTTTTTTTATTGCCCTAACAAAAGCTCCAAACAAGAGTGTGGGTGGGAAGAGGGAGGATGGGGAGAAAGGAACGTATAGAGCAAGCTAGTACCCAAGTATCGTTTGGAATGCCGGCGCTCCGCGTTTCTCGCGCGCTGCCCGATGATTTAGCGCGCGTTCCGGTGCGGAAAAAGTGTTCTCCGATGAACTCCAAGCGGGCCCGCCCGAGCGGCGACAGAGAGTTCGCTTGTCAGTTTAGTTTCCTGCGCTGCGTACCACTATACCACACGACTATGTTCCCGTCTCTGCCTCTCTTTTTCACCCTTTCCCAATCCCCAGAAAGCGGCATCTCTGCAGAAATCACTGGGTCGTATACCCTCGTCCACCGAGCGAGTTTGGAGAAAAATGCGGCCGTCGATGTTTGGAGGGAGTTGGTCGCCGACGCGGGGGAAAGGAAAGGGAAGTTGCTGCATGGACGGTGCTCGGATGCGTGGCTCGTGGTAGTTGAGTTGGTGCATGTCCGGCGAGAGTTGTCGTTTTGTGGTCGAATCACGCGCCGTTTCTACGGTCGTCAAAAAGGGAAATAGTTGGCGTGACAGTGTGGGTCCTTGCGGTACTCCCTCGTTTAATGCGCGTCCCTTTCCGGCGATGCTAACGGACATATATTCGTTAGCATTTCTCCGCCTCGTATCCGCCGTTCTCTTCCTCTCTGCTCCATTTTCTTGGCGCAGGCCTCGTCGTGTTCACATTCCCGCAATATAGTTGGGCCGTGGCGGCCGTAAAAACTCGTTCACCGTCACAGTTTTAGTCCTTGCTGCATATAGCGTGGCGAATGGCGATTGCTGTCTGTCCGGCTCCACCTTTTTTAGAGACGAAGTGCACACACGCCCTCGTGAATGTTGCAGTTTTGGGCAACTTCCTTCGCCTTTTCGGTATGGGGGGAAAAGTACGGACGGGACGAGTTCGGCGGAAGTTGGCGTTTCGAAAGGAATGTTTTCGTCGAGTGCGCTTAGAAAGCCTACCCGCGAGTTTGTACGATTCCGTTGGGCTGCGGGAAACAAGGCTGCGGCTCTTGTTCTGTAGCCGTTCCTCCCACTATCTAGTCCGACCAGCGGAATGTCAACAGATGCCATAATTGTATCGAGCGGAGCTTGGTGTCTGCCAACAGAGACGTGTTTGTTGAAAACAGCGAGAAATGTTGGCAGCTCTTTTTTATTCGCCAAAGTTTGTCTAATTTTTCTAGCACGTAAGGCTTCACAACTTTAAAATAACTGTGGTTGATTTTTCTTTCATAGGAATCGGTAAAACAGGGAAGTGTGAAATGTGCAGCGAAATCTGTCGCTGAGCATGATTGGCGGGACGGCGGCTGTCTTGTGGGTGTGCTTGGCGAGCGACGTCCTGCTGGCGGGTCGCTTCGGCAAAGGTGTACTGGCGTCATTTCCGTGACGGACATGACGTCAGCGAAATCTTGGTGTATACCGGCATAAAACACTTTCGGGTTAAAATATAAAACCCGAAAACTAACAACCCTAAGTGTAAGGTACTCTTTAGTAGAAAAGGTTGCTTCCCCGCAAGGAGACCTTTTGTGCCGGGGTGCACCCTTTATAGGCCGCTTGCTCCTTTGTACTGGAGTCATTTCCGTGACGGATATGACGTCACTGAAATCTTTGTGTTTCCGGGAATAAAACGATTTCGTGTTAAAAGTGCACTCAGATGCGTGTTAATCGTCGGTGGCCTTTTGCCAGACGATACTTTCTGACCGCTAAAGTGCCTAACCGTTCATCAGGTACCTGACTTGTCAGTGAAGTTATCTGACGCTTGCGGTACGAAAAGTTCGATACACAGATTGCACGAATTACAAGGCCACGTTTCTTGTGGGACACAGCGTTGGTGGGTTGGTGGCCCTGTTGGTGTTGTGGTCGTTGGGCTGACAGCAGCGCACACCCAATGCCGAGCGAATCACTCGTGCATAAAGTGAGGCACTGCCTCAGGTATACAGGGTGTTGCGACGATAATTGGAAACTTTAAAAAATTTTCCTGAGTGAACCGCTGCTCTGTTCTCGCTGAAACTTGCACAAATTTCGCATTTTGTGGTCTATTTTGTTCGATACCGGGAACAACGGTGGTACTTACCTGTGTATTCTGAAAATAAATAAAAACGATTTTCGCCTATGGGAAAATGGCGGCTGATCTGGACGTGCGAGCCAGCGCAAGTTGATGTTGGAACGACGAAACTACCTGGAGTATGCAGAGCGAAACGCACGTTTGGGATTCACGATAGGAAGGAGCCAAATGGTGCAGCAGACGATCAGAAAATGTACCTAGGAATGAGCTAGCAGGCGATCAGAAAATCCGGTTTTCGGGCTCACGTCCAAATCAGCCGCCATTTTCCCATAGGCGAAAATCGTTTTTATTTATTTTCAGGATAAACACGTACGTACCGTCGTTGTTCCCGGTGTCAAACAAAATAGACCACAAAATGCGACCTTCGTGTGAAGTTTGAGCGCGAAGAGAGCGGCGGTTCGCTCAGGAAAAAAAATTAAAGTGTTCCAATTATTGTCGCAACACCCTGTGTGTCGAAATTGCGAATCAGTGGGGTGCGCAAGAGGGGTGCGCACTACATTTGTGTTCGGCAATATTTGCATTCTTGGCATGCACGTGGTAACATAGTCGACGTGCGTTTTTTTCACACACACATACACGTCGCCAAATATGCGTTGGCATGGTTTGTCGTTACACCGCTAACTGCAAACTTCGAGTCGGTGCATGGCTAAACCCTGCAGGGGGTCGGTATACTGCGACGCCACGAGCCCGCTTCACAGGTGAACTGGAATCCGTAAGGGCGTTCTCTACATTAATGGCTCACGACCTAGAACTGCCGATTTTACTGAATGCGTACCAATTTATTATTTAGACGGTTTCGTTGCCGCTTCGCGGGCAGTCCGCCATGTAAAACCCCGTTCTAATTCGAACGAAGCCGACAACGAAGACTGCTTGACGGAGACAGCTTCGAAGTCAGCAACGATGCAGGCTGCCTTCCTGTCGCCCCATTTTTGCGTATTAATGTTGTTACAAAATTACTTGTTCTTTAACTGAAATATTTTGTCATATAATTTTCTAGAGATTGAGATGCCTTTGTTTCATGTTTAAATCGCGCAATGTTTACAATAGTAACGGTAATATTATTTACGAAACCTGCGCCCGGCGTTTGTCAACATGTCTGCTACGAGGTTATCGTCTGCGTTGGTGTCCGCAGCGCCGTTCAAATTCTGCTTCCTTTAGACGTCTAATCGACTGCTTCGCAAGCTGTCTACGAAGCTTCCCGCGAATTGAAGCGCATCCATTGTCGTGTTTTATTTTCCTGTGAGACTGTCATGTGGCTGCGCTTCTCAATTAAAGCATTTCCAATGGCCCAGGGAATTGTTCGCTCGTTCTCATCCACACTCCCTTTCTAGGTTTTGACGGGAACTACACATCCGCCGTAGGCGTTACGGTGATGTAGAGACCACGGTACCTTAGCGGTGACTCGTAGAATCGGCCTGCACCCCCCCCCCCTCCCCCGATGTAGACTCCACACATCCGTGCAAAAAAGCATGATTTGCAGTGGGAAAATACAATTTTTAACAGCCGAGCTGTTGTACAAGCCGTAAGTTCTGTGTTGCAGGAAAAACGCCAAAAAAATGCGAACGCCCATGAGCGCGCGCCCCGCGGTGACCGCCGAGCGTCCCCGACACAGGCAGTGGCTTTAAAGAGAAAATACTGGCAGAAAATCCTAGGAGCGAGAAAAGGCCTAGTGCTCGTGATTGATTGATTGATTGATTGATTGATTGATTGATTGATTGATTGATTGATTGATTGATTGATTGATTGATTGGTTGATTGATTGATTGATTGATTGATTGATTGATTGATTGATTGATTGATTGATTGATTGATTGATTGATTGATTGATTGATTGATTGATTGATTGATTGATTAGTCGCTATAGCTGGAGCTTATGTCAGTATCCTTGGATTTGCTCTAGGAAAGCCTCAAATGTCTGTATAAGCATAACGACTATCTGATCGATCAGCTAATCGTAGCGACTTACTAAAAAATTGCATACGCCTATTTTTCTTCCGTGCCTTGCCGCAGATCCTCTAGTAAAACTGTGGACGTCTAATGCACCAGGCGACTCTGGCACACAGCCATCAAGGTGAGTTGTTCCACTCTAAATGTGTACGTGCTGCCGGTGTAATATGTCCCTTAAACATTTGAAAGCGAAACTTTAGTGCCTTTACTGATGCCGTTGCACGCCAATACGCCCTGCAGGAAAGCCAACTTTCTCTGACGATGATGATGTATGATGGTGGGGGAACTGAAAGAGAAAAAACCTGGCCATCTCCATTAACGTGAAACCTGCGGACGGGCGAAGCATGCAGGGTATAAGTGTGTTCAAAGATAGCAAGTCTCTGTCTTGCCACACGGCGCGCGCTGGTATAGGCGACGACATCCCAATTACCAAGACGGAGGAGAAGCGAAATTTGAAATGGACGGCTCCAAAGTTTGAAGTTAAAGCGAGCACGGATAGCGAAGTAGAAGCAAGCGAGCAAGCGCGAACGAAAAACGAGTGTCCCGGTGCGTTATTTTAGCACGCATTTTTGCCCACGTAGATGAAACGCTCTATCGCGAGGCGTTGGAAGACGAGTGTCCCGGTGCGATCTTTTAGTACGCGTTACGTTATACCGCGAGGCGTTGGAAAAGGAGGGTCCCGTTTTTTTAGTGCCATGACTACGTGAGAATGCAGCATGAGCCGACGACGACATGAGACGCCGACAGCCCGAGCCCCTACGGTGCTTCGTCCCTAAAGCGCTTCCAGTATCCGTAATTTAACCGGAGTCCCTCCCGTATGAAGCCGGCGTCTATATGATTGCTCCCTTCCGACGTGGTCTAAGCGAACGACAAGCAACAGGTACCGATCAGCGCCGTACGCGCCAGAACCAAACGTTACGCCTACGGAGTGGACCCCCGAGGGGGAGGAGAGGGGGGGGGGGGACCCGTTGCGTCGCGATAGATAGGGGGTGGGGGAGTAAAATTTTATAAGAGAAATTTTACTACATCCAGAAGCTATCTAAAAACAGGGAGAACGCCCCTATTTTTGTTTTTGAGGGTTACAAGTTTCAGTGTTGATTAACGCTCATACATCCCAACAAGAAACTACTCCGTTGTATAACGGTAACACTCTATTATACAGTATCATCGAACGCGGAGGTTTAGGAAAGAACTCACAAATTGTAGGCCACAAATTCTCACAAATTGTAGGCCACAAGTGTTCATGTACGGTGAAAAAGTGATCGCCTTGTTCTTGCAAAATATGTATAATGCATTTACAATTTGTTGTTACGATGTTCCTGTCTTCAATTTATGCTTTGTATTCTTATTGCGTTTCACACGCCCCCCTTACTCCATGCCCTCCAGTAGGGCCTGTAAGGTTTCTATGAATAAATAAATAAATAAACTGTGTTCCGCCGACGAAATAGCAATGTAAAGTTGTCATGTTGCGGAGAGATATTATGAAAAAGTACTGTAGGTTTGTGGCCGATCCATTCTTACAGTCACTCATTCGTAAAAGAACGTAAAAGAACCATGCGCTGTATACAAGCGCATGCATAGAAAAGTAATTGTCTGTGTGAACGCTCTTTGCCCCTCCTTTTTATTTCTTTCACAATGCAACGAAAGCATACTGCGTCCACACAGATGGTTGTCAGACACCTTCAAACGAAGCCGTGCTTTTACTCGCCAAATCGCGCAAAAGAAAAGTTTGACCAGGGGCGGTATTCTCGTCTTTGTCGGTTTTGAAAACGTCCGTTTTGCGTCCGGTTCATTCTGACGTACTTCCAGTTGTAGGCAGGCTTTGCATTGACTTTTGCGCAACTGCTCTTGTAAACACATTTTGAACGACTAAGCCTGTTGTAAACTATCTTTTGTGTGTTTATTGTTCCGCCAGTGAACCAACAACAAGGCGACGAAAAATCGTCTGCTCCAGATCGTCAGCTCCGAGAAGCCGCCGATTATAGCTCCGCCGTGCTCGCATGGCGTCACATCCCGGTTTTCGCTTTTAGCCAGTCAGGGCTTGCTCAAAACCGACACTTTTGAAACGGACACAAAACGGACTAAACACGAGAATACCGCCCCAGGACAACGTGTCGTCGCGAGGAACATTACGGTCATTTGAAGAGCGTGACTGATAGTGGTATTGATCCCCTCAGCGAATACGAGAATTCAATCTGGTGTCCACTGAAGTCCGCATTGCCATAGTTGAGCTTCTCAGTTGAAGTTATGGAAATTGCAGTATTTCTTACCTGGCTCGAGCAGCTTCGTCTTGGAATCATGCTGTCATGGTTTCTTTAATGACTTCGGGTGAAAACATAAAAGTAAAACAGATGCGGGGCTGTGTCCAATTTTTTTTTCCTTTGCTGACGGCAGATAGTACAAGGAATTATATATTTTTCCGGAGTTGCAGAATGTTTGGCCGGTGCATGTAGCGCGCAATGATTCGCGCCACGCTCCCTTCCGTTCCTCGTTCTCTTAATATGGGTGGTATTCACCGAAAAGTTTAGCTGTCAGTTTTTTCACTTGGCAACGCTGGAAACGGCCACGGATATGGCGCGTCTTGTGCCACTGCGGCCGCACGCCGCAGAAGAAAATAAACACCAGCGTCCGTTGTCTGCTCCGTTTCGACCCAATTCTCAACTGTGGTGTCAAAAGAGATTTCATTTCGTTTCATTCAAAATACCCCCAAAGGCCCTCACTGGATGCAAATAAAACTAACAAAGGGTTTATACGCAAAAGAAGCAGGTGCATGTTGGTGCATGGCAAAAAATACATGTACAGCAAAAATACCAAAAACTTAGAAAACACATATACACACATCTAAAAAAATTTTAGTGAAGTTAAAAGGCTATGGTAGTGCTTATTAGTTCTTGAAATTTGATTGGATGAGTGACAGTTGCAATATGAGATAGGAGGCCACTCCAATAAAAATTGGGCGAGGCATGAATGATTGCGAATAGCTACACGTGTGGCACTTTACACGCGTCACCTTTAAGGCATGGTCACATCGGGGGAAAATGGCTGGTGACAAAGGAATAAAATAGGCGTGAAGTGAAGGGTGATGGTACAGTTTATGAAACAATGATAATCGTGATAGTTTACGCCGATGTGAAAAGATTGGTAAGGATGCACGAAGTTTAAGAGCCGTGACACTGGTATGACGTGAATAATCTGGAAAGATTAAACGAGTGGCAGGACTTTGAAGGGATTCGATTCGGCCAACTAGATATGCTTTGTTAGGGTCCCAAATCGCAGATGCGTATTCAATTTTAGGTCTGACAACAGTCGTGTAAGCAAGTTTTCGAAGTTGTGGTGGGGTATGTTTCAGTCTGTGTTTTAAATAGCCCAATGATCGGCTGGCGGATGCACGAATGATGTTTATGTGGTGATTCCATGTCAGGTCAGCGTGCAGGTTAAGGCGCAGGTACTTGCAAGTGTTAGTAAGCTCAACAGTTGTGTTATTTAAGAAATAAGAAGTTTGAATGCGATATGCGCCGTTTGTAAAAGACACAAGTTTAGTTTTGGAATTGTTCTGTGAGATTAACCAAGTAGAGCACCAAGTAGATATAGAGTCGAGGTCAGTTTGGAGGGCTAGTTGGTCAGGGGCGCAAGTTATTTTGCGATAAATAACACAGTCATCGATAAAAAGCCTGATTCTCGAAGTAACGCAATTAGGTAAGTCATTAATAAAAATTACAAACAGTAAAGGACCCAGGACGCTGTCTTGGGGTACACCAGAGCGGACTTGACCGAATGAAGAGTTAACGTTGTTAGCCGATGTGAATTGAATTCTTGGTGACAGGAAGTCTTTAACCCATGAGATTACAAGAGGATGAATATTGAGTTGTGTAAGCTTGATTAGAAATATGTGGTGAGGTACCCTGTCGAAAGCCTTAGAAAAATCTAGAAATATTGAGTCTATTTGGAGCGCAGCGTCGACGGATGGAAGGTCGTTAATAATGAATCCAACAAGCTGAGTGTCACTCGAGTACGCTTTTCTGAAGCAGTGTTGGTATTTAAAGATATTATATTCTTCCAAGTAGTTAATCGCTTGTGTGTGGATGATGTGTTCGAGAAGTTTACATATAGAGCTTGTTATTGATACAGGTATGTAGTTAAGCGGTGATAAAGAATTGCCGGATTTAGAAATGGGGTTACTTTTGCTATTCTCCAATCGTCAGGGATTATACCAGATAAAGAGGCTCTGAAAAAAGGGCGGACAAGATGCGATAAATACCATCAGAAGCATTCTTGAGTATTTTGTTATTGAAATCGAGGTGGTCCCATGCAGAAGAGATTTTTAGTTTGTTTAGTAAAGATAAAATACCGGCTTCGCTAATGATAATTTCTACCATTGTGCTATCAACGACTTGTCTAAGATTAGGAGAACTAGTGGTGTTTTCGCGTGTAAATACGGAATAAAAACTATCATTCAGGAACTGCGCACAGCCAGCCTCTGGAACCATGTCACCGTTGACCGTTGAAAGCGTAATAATCGGATGAGATCGGGGGTTGGTGATGCGCCATAACCTTGGCGGATTGTTGTTTAACATAAACGGTAAATCATGGGTGAAAAAATGACGGGGTGTTGTTTCAAGAAGCGCTAGATGTTACTGGTCACACAATTTGTACCGGAGCCATGAAGTATATTCTTTATTCTTATGTGCATACCGGTAGAGACGTTTCTTTTTGTTGTTAACGCGACGAAGTTGATTGTTAAACCAATGAGCGGTGTTAGTGCAGGATATTGTTGCGACAGGTATGTATTTGTCGATGAGCTGAGAAAACGTATTTCTCAAAACTTATTTCTATTAACCGCACTCACATTGGAGTCGAGGCACCAATTGCGTTCGGTGGGGTGGGTCGGGTTTGGAACATCCAACACACGTCGTGTGCTTAGCACGGACAAGTACCGCCATCTCGCGGAGCCGGACGCAACCAGTGACGGCGCACCTATAGTTCCGTAAAGAAATCCTGGTTTTATCCTGTGCTCCCTGATTTTGCTCCGTGTGCTCCCTAACTTCGTGCAAGCACGACGTGATAAGACGTGTCGAGCGCTATGCTTCACCGATGGCGTGCGATGTCGCGCCAAACCGCACTACAAGAAAGCCGACTTTTCACAACGTGTTTCACAAAACGATGATGATTATCGCTTCCCGTGGTCTAAATCGAACCTGGGTCCCTCGCAGTATGAAGCCGACGTCTGTCCGATTGCGCCATACGGGCACGGTCGAGGCAGCTTCGTGTTTTAACCACCTTTCTCATAACAAAGGCTGCTTTTCTGATCGAGGCGAAAAGCAAAAACGCCCGTGTGTTTGCGATTTCGGTGCACGTTAAAGATCCCCAGGTGGTCAAAATAAATCCGAAGCCCTCTATACGGTGCGCCTCGTCACCTGCGTTGCGTCAGTGCGTTAAACCTCACAATCAATCAATCAATCAATCAATCAATCAATCAATCAATCAATCAATCAATCAATCAATCAATCAATCAATCAATCAATCAATCAATCAATCAATCATAAGGAAGGGGCTTTTCACTGTAAGCCACCAACGTATCCAGCGGCAAAGTTCTCCGATGTTGTACCGCTATATTTCGGTAAAAAAATAAAACACAGATCCCTGAACACTAATTTACTATTGTTTTCGTTTAGTTGTTGCTCTTATTACAATTGCACTTTCAAAACATCGCGAATGTGGCGCTAGTACCGTAGCCACTCTGAAAACCGGGTAAAATAAATGCGACTGAACGTTGGCCGAAAGGAGTCGGACGTATCGGGTCAAAGTGATATCCAGAAAAGGCACGGTGAGTGTGCAAGAAAATAAAAATAAGAATAATCTTTGCTCAAAATTGGTACGTTTACAGGCGTTTTCTCCGGTTTTCTATACCGTTGGAATTTTTTACGGTGCACAGCGGGGACCGCGTAATACGTGGCGTCAGCTCTACGCGCTTTGAAAGGACAGAGCAAGATATTCTGTCCAACTGTCATGGCCGGCTAACTCGTGTCGCTGGACTCACGTAGCTCTTTGCCCCTGTTCTTTCCCTCAACTCCGTTTCACTGAGCCTAGCGAATGTCCCGAGCCTCGGAGTGTTGGCGAAGCTCGCAGGCGCAGATAACATCAGGCGCCATTCGCAACCGACCCACATATTTCCGCTGTGATGTTGAACTGGATTGCAAATTTTAGTCACGCTATTGCTATCTTCGAAACATTAATGTTAATATAATACGGACATATTTTAAAGCGAAGCTTGCTTGGTCTCACTGATGGCTATGTCGTAACCAAAACGCGCCGCTGTAAAGCCAACTTTGCACAACGGGACGGCACAGGATGGTGATAATGATAAAAGAGTTGAAAAATGGATGCGGCTTGGCTCAGCTAACTTTGGATATGCAAAGCAAAAGCTTGGCTTAGCCTGGTTGAGTATCTGTTTCGCTTGGTTAAATCTTTGATTTACTGTATTGCCGACCACGTCTCAAAGCCGTTCGGTTCCGCGTAACGCTCACAGAAGGAGGCCCGACCTTGCTTTCATTCTCGGCGAACGCGGCGTTCCTCTTTCACGGCAAACGCGGCGCAAGATGAGTCACGTAGCCCGAGACGACCCAGCGGTGCATGCGTGGGAGGCTGCGGGTATGGTCGGCTGCCGATCAGCTGAGCGGCCACTCCCGTCGCTGCCGCCGCCGCTACCGGAGCAGAACGACTGAAAACGGGACCTTGTGCGCCGCGCCGACAGCGGGCCCGGCGAATCATGCGATGCGTTTTGAGGGGTGTGTCGCTGGGGGTGTGTCTCTGATCAAAAGGTTAACTTTCGCATCCTACGCGAAACCGCCGTTCGAAAGTAGTAAAGCTGTGCTTTGAAAGGCTCCACGTGGTCGGAATCGGACCTGGGTCCTCGAATTACAAAGCCCGCGTCTATCCGATTGCGCCGTCATCGCATTCGTGGCGCTCAGCGTTTCCTTTCGGTTCGTTGCGCGGGCGTTGGCTTTGGACTTTGGCTGAAAGCAATGAACTTTGGCTGTGGACTTCGGCAGTTTGGATTTTCGACGACGACGATGGTCCAGCGACGATGTGTGACTGGGGGTGGCGCTCAGCCTTCTCGGGAGGAATTCGATTGCTGTCGTCTGAGTTTGGACTGACTTTCAGGCGGTTCGCACTTTGATCGTTGACACTTGGACTTTGGTTGCAGTGGCTTTGACTTTGGCAACTCGCCCTTTAATTTTCGCTCGCAAGAAAGCTTCCCGCTTCAACCGTCGTCGTCGTTAAACATAGGGCGTATGTTTTTGTTCAATTTATTGAACATGGCTTTGATATATTGAACCTACTCGCAATTTGTTAAAGGTGATTCTGCAGCGTTTCCATTCACTTCTGTCCCACATTCGGAGGCGGTAAAGCGCATCTCCTTCCACGGGAGCAAAAGCTCATGGGCGGTATTCTCGTGTTTTGTTCGTTTTGTGTCCGTTTTGAGCAATCCCTGATTGGCTAAAAGCGAACACCCGGATGTAATGCCATGCAAGCACGGCGGAGCTACTCCATTGAGCCGCGGCTTCTCGGAGCAGACGATTCGGAGCATGCGATTTTTCGTCGCCTTGTTGGTTCGCTTGGGGAACAATATACACATAAAAGATAGTTTAAAATAGGTTTAGTCGTTTAAATTGTGTTTACAAGAACATTTGTGGAAAAGTCAACCCAAAGCCCGCCTACAACTGGAAGTACGTCACAATAAAACGGATGCAAAACGGACGTTTTCAAAACGGAGAAACATGAGAATACCGCCCCAGGAGTGCTAACGGCTCAGATCTGGATGCGCTGAACGCGTGAGGGAGGTGCATAACCGATTTTAATTTCGAAGCCTGTCTAGCTTTCTTTGCTTCGCGATATTTCCAGCACTTTTTATGCAAGAAACAGTGCACTCCTCCCGGACAATTGCAGCCATAAAACGCCCCCTTTACCGCTGCTTTTAGTAAGCGGCAGCCGTAAGAATTCCTTCCTATCGTTTGCGAGGAGCTGAGTAGCGGCTGGACTCGCTCTTCCCGGCACGGTGGCGCCACCTGTCGCCTAGGACACGTACCGCTCGGAACCGCAAGACGGCTGCTCTTCGGAGCGCGGATCAATGGCCGTTTTAAACACGATAAGTCTTTCTCGGGTGAGGTAAACGCTGAAATTTTGGTTCATCTGTCTGTCTTTCGGCCCAGCGAAGCAAAAAAGTTACTGCTTTTTCATCTCGCTTCTGGTCCACCGATTTACGGGCAGTTAGTGAGTCCACCTTCCGCTGCCGGGGGTGACCCAGTAGTGATGTAGCAGTGACTCACTCGCAGCCGCCCAGCCGCCACACTCGATCGCCAACCCCTGGCCGACAAAACCGCTACTCATCCACCGGAGACCCGCAATGTCCCTGGGGAAGGTCACTAGTGAAATGCTGATGGCTACGTCACCCGTGGGGGTCACGAGGTTGGGGAAGGGCAGAAGAAACATGAGAAGGGGAATTGACGTTACATGGGAGGCGTGACAGAAAATCCGAAGTATCGTATTTCGACGCTATTTGCAGGGAATCCAGCATATACGAGGCCATTTTTGTTATCATTCGCAGAATAGGATGTAGGCCCGGGGCCAGCGAAATTTTTTTGTGTGGCCTACCATCGCGTACAGTACGACACGCAAGGCTTATTAGTATTCAGGAGATATCATCGCCGAAACTGTTACTCTTGGCCTTAAAGTTAGAATAAGATTTGGCGCATTGAGGCGTTCTGTTCCTAATGTGCGCTTGAGTTAGAGCCGAGGGCACCAAGTGACGTATGTTGTGCTGACATAAGCGTTGTAGGTCATACTAAGGGCAACTCTACGTCATGATTAGCGCAGAGGTGAGGGTGTAAACATCCAAGAGCGGAAATACTGCGGAATATCGTGCGATATCAGCGTATACACTCCTGCTCCTAAAGCGTTCTCCAATGCCCCTACGTTGTTGCGTGTGCTACTCAGTGGGTATGTGACACCTTAGTAGGATTCAAAGCGCGCACACGAGAATCAGAGTACGGGCACGTATTTCGTGTAGCAATTCTTCCTGGGGCTTGCGGGCTAAGTAACTGAAAAGTTGAAATTCTCGACGGACCAAAATGGCGGAGTTGGTTACCCATTTCGCGAAGCGTTTGCCGATTTTCCTGCGCGGATATATGCCACTGTCGGCGAGCTTTATTAAAGTTGCGAAGGACACCTGGGCTGCCTGGTTTAAAGCTGCCTTGAAGACAAAATGCAGCTTTGCTTAATTTGAAAGAACAAAACGCAACCAGCTCTATCCCAGCCACAGAATTCGCCTTTTTTAACCCGAAAAAAAAAATGCAATAAATATTGAAATTTTTTTACATTTCGCGCTTCAGTGAGGGAATATGGGAAGGAGTGACGTCATATGGGCCGGCACAGAAAAATTGTTATCAGTGTGTTAAACTGTAGGTCAGCATTCATGTGATACGACCAAGCGGAACTAGGGGCCGCACAACAGTCGTCCAGTCATTTTGCTTGGCGGTGGCTTGTTATCGCGGCAAAGCAGTTTTGTAGCGTGAGCTACACTGACCGAGGTTGAGCAGTTTCGCGTGGCTCCTGGAGAGCCGTGCTGCGCATGCGCGAGGAGCAGTGCCGTCTCACGGCGCACAGCTGGCGCGCCAGAGCCGTCGCCCGCGTGACTGGACTGGACTGGACTGGATTCGATTGCATTGGATTAGAAATCGTTTTAGCAGCAGTAAGCATGATAATCAGCTAATCCTATACAAGCAGAAAACGTACGAATAACCATCTGAACCTTAGCTCACGCTATGTATATCCTGGCATAGCCGAGTTAGCCACTGCTAATTTTTTTTATTTAACAAGACGCGTATATTGTCTTCACGACCAGTTTAAACTGGAGGGTTTATTACCATATTTTCCTTTTGCGTCATTTCCTCCTCCCCAAGACATACGTTGAGGCGGAAAGCGTGTGTTTGCTTCTGTGTAAATGCACGCATCACCACCTGCAATCGTATTCAGTGTTCTTGGCAGTTCGTTCGACGTAGTAATTAAGCCTCAATTCTTTTTTGTTGTCGGCGTAAACACCGACCTGAAGCAGCAGAGCTCCCAAATTGACTGGAAGCTCTGCTACAAAGAGCCGTCAATTTATCCGTACGCCGCAGAACACTTCTTGCCTCGCGGAGCCTCTAATCTTCCCCCCCCCCCGCCCCCCTCAACCCCTTCCTTTCCCCTGCACCCGAAGCGCGTAGAGGCAGTTTTGAGACCGAGGCGTCGATTATGCTTATAAAAACCCACCTCCCTATTCCATTCCGTGCGCTCTGACGACGCAGCGCTCTCTCCGAGTTCTTTTCCTCGACTCGCGAAGAAAGGTGGCTTCTTGCGTGGGAAGCGAGGCGCGCCCAAGTGTTCCGTATTGCTCGCCGCCGCCTGCGCAGTGCCTAATTTCGTCCCGACAATTAAGAGCGCGCTCTCGAATTTCGCTACTTCTCCCCCTCCCCCTCCTCCGACTCGCTCGCGCAGACACGCGGTGCTTCTCCAGCAGCCGTCGCTAAATTAGCCAGTCGGCGGCGGAGCGGTAAGGAACGGATGGCGCAAAACCGTAAAGACCAAACAGACTAACTTTTTCGCATTCCCGCTCTTCAACGTATATATACACTCGCCGCCGCGAACCGCCTCCGTTCCGTGTATTTCTGACTGCGGGGCCGGCTACCCCGTCTCCCTTCTTCTCCCGTTGTGCTTTCCCTAAACTTCTTTCCAGGGAGAAGCGAGCAGGCCGCCACGTCGCCGTCGCCGTTCCACTGTATATCATAAACGCTCATTACGGAGCGTAAGCGCGGCAAAAATGTTTCCCCGGTAGTTTTGGCGATCCACCCCCCTCCCCCCTGCAAGTCCCGATTTCGCTCGACTCCCCACTCCTCCCCTCCACTTCATTTCCCCATCTGCTGTACACCTGCTCTGTATATTTCGTCAGCACTTTATTTCTCAAGTGCACCTTTCTCTCTCTCCCTAAAAGGAACACTTAGGGATCCGGGTGCAAAGGGAAAGAGGGGAGGGGGTGCGCCACAGAGTGCGCACCTTCGCTTTGCGACTAGCCCCTCTTCTCCCCTTTTACTGGTATCCCTGCCTCCCCCAACGCCCCCCTGAGACGTCGGCCCATTTGTGTTTGAGCCTTTACCAGTACGTCTTTCTCTCCCCCCTCTCTCATTATCCGGCCGATTTTTTCCCTCCCTCCGTTCTTTTCCACTCGCCCTAACGCGTGCTCTCTCGCCAACTTGCGGGCCTGCTCCCAGCCCCCTGTTTCGTCGTGTTTCGCGTTAATTTTAGTCTTACACTCTGCCAACTCGAAGCGTCCTTGCCGGCGGATGTGTGTTGCCGGGCTCCTCTCCCTTTTAATTCGCTTCCCTCCATCCCCTTTCGCCGTTGCTGCCAGCTCCACCGTGCTTTCTTTCGTCGTGCGTTCCCTCCGTGTCATCCTTCTTTCGCTCGTCCAGGCCCTCCGTGTGTGCGTGTGTGTGCCGCGAATCAGATTTGGAAATTGACCGAAGTATGCTGCTGCTGATGATGACGATGAGTCAGGAACGCCAGGGATGGCAAAGGGGAAAAAAGTCATCCGTTCTTTCGGTTAAATTACCTTTGTTTTTGCAATAAAAGGGAGTGGAGAAGGACATGCTCGGTGGGTGAGACCCGAAGCCACGACCTTCGGAATATTTGTCCGATGCCATAGCGACCAGGCTGCCGCGGAGTTGGTGCTCCCCGGATAAAAGAAGGCCCCCCTGTACGCCGAGTTGTAGGAGTGGAGCTGGTTACCACCCCCCAGCGTCGGATAAATTAAGTCGCATACCCAAGAACGTGGAGGGGAGCCTAAATTTTGTGCTTTGATTACCGGCTTATCAACTATGATTCGTGTTTATTGTGGAACTCTCGTGCATGCTGTTTGTCGTTTTAATAACCTGTGTCGCTAAATTTTCACATGTTCGGGATCCGAATATATGCATGTCTGCTGCCCGTGAGTGTGCCTTATGTGGTGCATGACGAAGGAAATGTGTGTACATCTCTAACACGTTTCCTTCCGTCCTTGCGTCCTTTCCTTGTGTTCTGCTTCCTGTTTCGCCTGGCGCCTGCAGCCTCCAAGGAATCCTGTCCGAAAGGGCCCAGAGAAGCACCAGCATTGAACAGGTGAGGAACCAATGAATGTCTGCGATCTTCTGGTAGTGTTCTATGTTTGTGTGTGCGTCTACGTGACCACCACTTTAGATTTTATTTGCAAGAGGGCTAGTTGGGAGTATAAAAAGTACACAAATCGTCCAAACCAAGAAAAAAGCCCGGTGTATAGTTTCCGGAAAACAGAAGTTGTAATTTTGCTTGCAGAAATCACGAAACTTACAATTTGGATTTGGAATGCGGCATGAAAGGTCAACAAAA
>NW_027526225.1:23893624-24061124 GCF_048455015.1 Haemaphysalis longicornis
CCAACCAAGCTGGCTACCCTGTGTTTTCCTTCACTTCAAGCGGCAAAGCTGGTCACATTCAGAGTTTGGCGATAGGGCGCACTTTCTTTGCGAGCATGCCTCGCCCGTACACGCTTCGGCGGCAAACAGCGAGGGTGAAGTTCGCATTTCTGGCTCTGCCCCGATCCGACTGATAACTTATCTTGTACGTCTCAGTAGCGGAGGTGTGCTACATATATTCCATCCAGTCCTTGCATTTTTTGCTTAAAACATGCAGTTGGTTTGTAACTAGAAATGAGCACTCCGAAACTTGGAAGGAACTGAGGTGAGAAATAGTTTATTTGAATAAAGTGCGATGACAGGTCACCTTGGACACGTACTAAAGCAGCTACTGACGGGAGAAAATGTGGCCAGACATCGGCGGAGTGATGTGTTTCTCAAAAACAAAAAAAGGACAGAAATAAAAATAGGTTGGTTACAATACGCTTTGAACTGAAGGGCAGAGACCGTCAAACAAATGCTATCACCCTTAAAACTAAGATATCTAAATCTCGTTGGAATGTGTCTCTTGTCACAGCCAGGCAAATCAAAGCACGCTTCAGCATCGCCGTCCGTCCCCGAAGCATGTTTCAACGAGATGCGTTGACCATAAAAAGTGACTCCTAGCGCCAAGCGCTGAATGCTATCGATTGATTGTGGGGTTTAACGCGCCGACGCAACGCAGGCGATGAGGGGCGCCGTAGTGGAGGGCTCCGGACTAATTTTGACCACCTGGGTATTCTTAACGTGCGCCGAATTTTGCTTTTCGCCTCCATCAGAAAAGCGGCCGCCGCGGCCGGGAATCGAACCCGCGACCTCGTGCTCAGCAGCGCAACGCCTTAGCCACTGAGCCACCGCGGCGGGTCTTTTTTTTTTTTTGCGATAGTATGCCCTTTGGCATAAAGTCTTAGAGGTACAAGTTGGCACCCGTTTCCCGAAGTAAATCCAGAAGACAGCGGTGGTGGGGCCCCCACAGCCATCGTTGGAGATCAGGGGGTCTCCCGGGAAGCATGCCTGTGCCGCGAAGGTGTCTGGATCTCGCTGCACTCAGTCGCTCAATGCTATCAGCGTTGTCGCTTGAAGCGAAGGGAAGGAAAGACAGGGTAGTATACGGGGGTTGGACGCGCACGCGCACATTGTTGCCTGGACACCAGAAGTGCACCGTCAGATGGCGTGGCGATGCATTTTGCCACACGCTCGCGTGCCCCGGCTTTCTTTGCCGCCCTGTTACATACATAAATACCTACATGCACACATAATCATCATCATCAGCCTGGTCAGGTCCACTGCAGGACGAAAGCCCCGTCCATCGAACTCCAACCGCTCGTGTCCTGCGCTACTTGAGTCGATAGTTTACCCCAGAAGTTACATATTTCATCCATGCATCGTGTCATTGGCTTTCCCGTCTTTCCTACCCATCTCTCGGTATTTACTCTGTTACCCAATTGTCCACAGGTCGTCCGTTCGCCTCACCACATGGACAGCCCACGTCCATTTGTTTTTCTTCATTTGAATTATATCTTCTACTCTACGTTGTTCTGTGATCCAGGGAGCTCGTTTCTTGACCCTGAGTGTTATTGCTGACATTATTCGTTCCATGGCCCGTTGAACCGACAACTAAGCTTGCTTTCTAGTTCTTTAGCAAGGCGTCAACTGTCAGCTCCGTATGTCAGCACCGGCAGTATGCACTGGTTGTAGATTTTTCTTTTGAGTGACACAGGTTGCTTACTGTTCATTATTTGGGAATGTTGCCGAGTGCTCCCCAGTCATACCTATTCTGTGCCGAATTTCTCTGTCGTGGTTGGGGTCAGCACTAACCATCTGTCCGAGGCAGTTATAATATCTTACTTCGCCTAGCGTTTCGTCTCCTAAGCTGAAGGAGGCGTTCTTAGCTTGCTTATTCGTCATTACTTTAAATTTATCCATATTTTTAGCCCCGCGGCCGCGCCTTCTGATTGTAGTTCCTCAAGCATTGTGTGCATATGTTCTGTAGTCTCACTCAGCAGGACTGTGTCGTCCGAAAACCTCAAATGGCTCAAGTATTCTCTGTTTATTCTTACTCCTGTGCTTCCCCGTCGAACTATCAAAATACCCCCTCCAGACATGCTGTAAATAGTTTTTTAGAGATGGTATCTTCCTGTCTTGCTCCCTTTCGGATCGGAAATTTATCGTTTTGCTTGTGGAGGGTTATCCTGCCATTGCATTCTTTATATATATCTTCTAGAAGTCTTATGTAGGTTTGCTGTTTTTCCTGGTCTTTTAGTGCTTCTAAAACGGCTGCTGTGAGTACGGAATCAAAAGCTTTCTCGTAATCTACAAATGCCTTGTAAATGGGTTTAGTGTACTCTGCGGCTTTTTCTATCACTTGGTTGACGACATGGATGTGATCCGTGGTTGAATACCCTTTCCTAAGCGCAGCCTTCTCTCTGGATTCATGGGAATCCTGGCCGTCACCCATGCGGCTAACTATAACTTTAGTAAACAGCTTGTAAACAACTGAGAGTAGGCGGTTGTGTTTATTATTCTTGAGGTCCTTGGGATATCCCTTCTTATGAATCAGAATAGTGTTGGTGTTTCTTCAGGCTATGGGCACTTTTTGAGTCTTCAAGCATTCCGAAAATAGTACAGCAAGCTTTCCCAGTACAATATCTCCTCTCTCCTTCAAAAGATCTCCGGTTATGACGTCGTCACCTGCAGCTTTTCCAATATTCATGCCTTTGAGGGCATACAAACATACCTACATGCAACATATGTGCATATACACGAGCGCATGAACACGCGAATACACACGCACACACCCCACTTTTGCATTGTGTTTCCGTTGGTGCGTCGGGAATGGGGTAAGGGGGGAGTCGGATTGCTATTCGTGCAAACTATTATAACCATCCAGGAAGCCGGCGGAAATTGATATGCATTCAACCTGGAAAACCGTCACGGATACTGCGAATAGCACTTTACGATGAAAAAAAAAATTTCACGCATATCCACGAAGTGAATCATGACGAGTGGGTGAAGTACTGTGGATCACTCTTACCTTAAAGGAGTACTGACACGAAATTTCAAAGCTGAGATAACTATGTAAAACGCTTCCTTTTTATCAGGAGATATCTCCCAGCAAGTTTCAACAGCAACCGTTCAGCGAAACATATTTAAAATCCATTTTAATCTTCGCCCGCACGAGAAAGCCCAGAGCGGGCCGACGTGACATCATCTGCTACGTGCCCCAAACTGCCGACGTCGGGGCTCCCGTGACGAAGCCGGCGCGCTGGCTGTGATTGGCGCGCGCTGCTCGGGCGTGTGTACACGTCATGGTTTTGGGACTGACGTCATGCTGCCCGGGCCTGTGGGGACGGTGAAGACCTCGGCCGGTCTGGGCGCGCGCGAGCGAGCGCACGCGCGCGCTTCCAGAGAGGCAGCGATACGGCAAGAATGGTGACGCCATGTCATACATGCTGTCATGGCGGCCGCTCGGCGTTTTTTTGTCGAAACCGAAACTGGCACGAATAAACGACGCCGTAAATGAATGTTTACGCTGCGCTCGACCGTCTAATCTGTCATTCTATGATTAGTGGGCTGGTAGGCACGCATAGCAGCGAAAAAAACGTAACATAAAAATTTCGTGTCAGTACTCCTTTAAATAACCCGTGGCATTGCCCACTCGCGCATGTAAATGAGTGACAACGCGTGTGTACAGTATACAGGGTGTCCCACCTATCATGCACCAAGATTTGAAAAAAGAGCAATGGCTTTACGCGAACAAAACCTAGTGCGTAATGTTTGCAGTACTGTGGAGAAGCGGATAATAATTTTTTCGTTAATGATGCTTAACTAATTATTTGTAATTAATTATCTAACTCGAGAAGTACTGTTCTAATCACTGAAGTGTCAATGAGGCGCTTGTAGGTACCCACGAGGGGCATCTAACTGCGGTATTTTCAGCGACGAAATAATTGCGTACTCATTTATTCTGACTGATAAAGAAAACCCGCGAAATATGAAAAATACCACGTGACGGCGCATTGTAAAGTAGCGTCCCCAAATAAGCTGATTGAAAGCAACTGCTTCGCCTGTCACCTGCCTGAAGAGACAATCATCACCTTGATAATGGCATGCATGGAAGGAGCAACAGCAGCAAGGTTCGCGGGGTGCGTGTGCAGATAAGGCACAAACTCGGTCGCGATTTATTCTTTCTTTCTTTTGTTTATTTCATTCTGGCTAACTCAGAGGCAGCCTGTTTGAGGGCATTGCTTTACGGTGCGCGCTAATGCGCGCGGAGGCGCCGTCACGTGGTATTTTTCATATTTCGCGGGTTTTCTTTATCAGTCAGAATAAATGAGTACGCAATTAGTTCGTCGCTGAAAATACTGCAGTTAGATGCCCCTCGTGGGTACCTACAAGTGCCTCATTGACACTTTAGTGATTAGAACAGTACTTCTCGAGTTAGATAATTAATTACAATTAATTAGTTAAGTCTCATTAACGAAAAAAATGCTGCCCGCTTCTCCACAGTACTGCAAACATTATGCATTAGGTTTTCTTCGAGTTACGCCATTACTCTTTTTTTAAACCTTGGTGCATGATAGCTGGGACACCCCGTATACAATTCCAATCCAATACAATCAAATCGAATGGAATACAATCCAATCCAATGCTCTTCGCGCATGCGCAACACTGTGTACACGGACGCCAAGGGACAAGCAACGGACAAAGCGAGGTCCTAAGGTGCTTCGCCCTTAAAATGCATGTAAGGCTGGTACTGCCCGCGGAAGGGAACATCAAGCATGCATTCGTTGAACCGATCTCACACGACATGTCTAAGAACGTTCTAGCAGGCATTTGTTCCGTAACGCAAAGCTTCTGTCGTAAACGAACGTGACCAAACACTGTTCTCCCCGCAGGAGTACCGCGACATCTCGACCCTCTGCACGACGGCCCAAATGGAGATCCTCGAGCTGGAGCTGAGGGCTCGCGCCATCCGCTCTCTGATGTCCGCAAAGGCTCGGGACGGGCCTACTTCGTCTTCTAATTCCGCCATTCGCAGCGACCCGCGCTAGCCGGAACCTGCCACTTCCCCCACATCTCTCCATGTACACGCACTCACACCCCACACCCGATCCGCTTAAAAGGACAGCACCGGCTTTTTTTTAGTGCACGTCTTCCGACTCATATGAGATCCTGCGTTTTATGTAGTGGCGTAACCACAAGGAATTTCTACATGAATTGGCGGAAATAATTTTAAGTTGCAACCAGACTTTATGAAATCACAAGAGGTGGCGTCATGTAGTCTCTAAACGTGACACTGCCGTTCGTAGTCCTAGCAGATTCAATGGCGACAGCCCCATTTCTGTTTACCGCCGGACTGTTTCTTTCGAGAGATATCAGTATGCCGACTTTAATTTCAACCTGTGGTGCAGCCACACCAACGTAGTCCTTAGAGGGACACTGAAGAGAATTTGTCAAGCTCCCGTTTTTACTTGCACTGCGTAGGCTGGCTCAAATTAACACACTTTTCATCGTTTATCCGGTTGACAAGTCGATAATTATTTTATAAAGTTCGAAAGAAGAAAAACTACCATGCGCGGTCTGCGGCGGCTGCACCAACTAAACGATGTGATGACGGGAGGAGATACACCGTGATTGGACGATGCCCACGATTAGCATTCAAACAAATTTCGGTTCGTTCTGTAAAATTACATGCTTGACATCCGACTTTATCTGATGGGCATTCTCGATATCTCAGTAATCGTCATACCGCGCTTCTGCCATGTTGTCGGCTGTGAAATGCCCAAGATTAGCCTCCCAGGACGGCTTGGAATCGTAGCGATCACTAGCCGAGGCCTACGCAGCGAATGAACGCCCTCCGCGTCACCGCAGACGCCCAAATGTCATGCGCTTTTCCCCCATATTTGGAGCTAGTCCTAGTAGATTCGTAGTCCTAGTAGATTCAATGCCGACAGCCCCATTTCTGTTTACCGCCGGACTGTTTCTTTCGAGCGATATCAGTATGCCGACTTTAATTTCAACCTGTGGTGCAGCCACACCAACGTAGTCCTTAGAGGGACACTGAAGAGAATTTTTCAAGCTCCCGTTTTTGCTTGCACTGCGTAGACTGGCTCAAATTAGCCCACTTTTCATCGTTTATCCGGTTGACAAATCGGTAATTATTTTACACAGCGGGAAAGAAGAAAAACTACTATGCGCGGTTTGCGGCGGCCGCACCAACTAAAGCTGTGACGTTGGGAGAAGGGAGCACCGTGATTGGATGATGCCCAAGGTTAGCAATCAAACAAGTTTCGGTTTCGGTTTCGGTTCTGTAAAACACAACCGATGGTGTTGTTGGATGGGCATTCTCAATATCTCAGTAATCATCGTACCGCGCTTCTGCCGTGTTGTCGGCTGTAAAATGCGTAAGATAAGCCTCCCAGGACGGCTTGGAATCGTAGCGATCACTAGCCGAGGCCTACGCAGCGAATGAACGCCCCCCGCGTCACCGCAGACGCCCAAATGTCATGCGCTTTTCCCCCATATTTGGAGCTTGCCTCACTCATGCCTGTATCGTAAAAAGCGTGTTCGCAACAGGCCAAGGGTCTGCTGATTCTGGCCTGTGCCCGCTGCCCGCGAGCAGTCGGTGCTTATACCAACAGCACGCCAAAGAGAACTGGCTAGCGCGTCAGTGTCAGCCTGCCCCTGTTCTGCGAACTCGCTCGTGGAGCAGTGAACGTTACGGCCCAAAAATGGTGAACTCAGTATAGAAAACACCGGCCGAAAACGAAAAAAAACAGCTTACAAAAAAAGTGCCCTCGGGGATTCGAACTCGCGACTTGCTCGAGACCACTCGGCCACGGGCCAGGGCTGGTGAAAGCGGAAATATAAGGTATATAATGTATAACCTGTCTACGCTTTTATTTAGTTTTAGCGTTTTAAGCAGCTTAGGTGACTATTTGTTGTATAGCGCTCGTGCAGTAAGCGTCACCCAAATTTCCACAATACCTCACGTATAGCAATTGCATTTCTTAGACGGGAAAGCGTTCGCAGAAGCGTAGTCGTGCTGCTGACCGCTGTGCATGTTCACCCGGCGCAAAAAAGTGCTTCCTGCTCCCTAGTTTTACGCTGTACGGTAAAAGTTTCAGTTGATTTTATTTCCTTAGACCTAGATTGCCTTCGCTGACTTCTCCCGCCTTCAAGTTGCCTTAGATTTTCCTACTAGCGTACCAGTCAGCGAAACGTCGCATGTGCACTTGTGCAGCGCTTGTGTGGAGCGACCTGGACTTGGAGCTTGATACGGTGTACAAACTAACAAAGTAAAGTAAGGCACACACTTCCATTCACAAACGTGTCGTGGCTTCGTTTCAACTGGGCGAACGAATTGCGACGAACCGTCGGCGGCCGGCGGACTAAACGCTGTACCATAAACACTGGGCCGACTGACTCTGTCGGAAGGTCGGCGAGCCGTGCAGTAGCGCAGCCAATTGCCAGCTCATCTCCTCCTGACGTCACACGAAAACGCCATTGAAAATGAGCGAGGATGCAGAGAGGAGGACAGCATTCTCGAATTGATTTTTCTACTAAATAAATTCGCGTTAACACACTCAGAGTGGTCGAAACATGGCCTGTGGACTCCGGACTACAATTTGCGCTAGTAATCCCGCAATGTTCACAAATCACTTCAGTGTCCCTTTAACACTCTCTCAGAGAAAAGAAATACGTCCTATCCGAAGACTTCGCGTAGGTGACACGTGTACAGGAAATAAGTAAAAGAAAATGAAAAATAAAAATATTAGGCTGCTCTTTTCTAAAGGGGGGGGGGGGGGGGGTGCATGCAGACAAAATTTAAGTTTGGTTCATTCGAAAGATTGCCTCCTTAGAATAACACTGATACCACTTTTTACGTAAAGTTCACCCAAATAAGCTACATAATGAGGAAAACGTAGCTTATAGGCACCGACCACTTTCCCGCACTGGATTTGTGACGCAGAGTATGGGTTGCGTGTTGCGTTTGGCGGAGGCCTGCAGAAGCAGACGCAAGTTAGGCAGGGCTTACAAGCTTGCAGAACGAGCTGTTTGCGCTTTAATGTAATGCATATACTTTTTGTAGCAGTAAGAAAGGTGGGGTAAACAATGCAAGTTACGAAATACACGTAAACATGGAAGCACCAGTGCGTACTGCCCGCACTATTGCGGTTACAGCTGCACAGCCGTCCGGCGCGTTGAGCTTGCACTAGCAATCTGGCACAAGCGAAATTGTCTTCTGTGACTCGCTTTGTCGAGCATACCCAATGTCTCACTAAACGATTACTGTCAACCGTAAAAAATTTAGCAGTGGCTCAGCTCGGCTATGCCAGGATATACGTAGCGTGAGCTAAGGTTGAGCTGGTTGTTTTTGGGTTTCCTGGTTGTCTAGGATTAGCTGATTATGATGCTTGCTGCTGCTAAAATGATGTTCAATCCAATCCAATCCAATCCAATCCAATTTAGTCCCGGCGGCGGCGGCTCCGCCGCGCCAGCTGTGCGCCGTGAGACGGCACTGTGCGCCGTCACTGCGACGGCGCACAGTGGCACTGTGGCACTGTGACGGCGCACAGTGGCACTGCGACGCCACTGTGCGCCGTGAGTGCCGTGAGACGGCACTGCTCCTCGCGCAAGCGCGGCACGGCTCTCCAGGAGCCACGAGAAACTGCTCAACCTCGGCCAGTGTAGCTCACGCTACAAAAAAGATTGGCTAGATACAAATCCGTCCAAAAATAAGGTGAATGCGGACAGCGGTCATGAACGGTGTCGTGGTGCCATCTAGAAGAACTGGCGCTAAACAAGGCGTTTCGCCATTCGCTGCAGCCATAGTACAGTGTACTAGTAACAGTGTACTAGAAGCCATAGCCAGCGTACTGACGTTTGCTTAAGTACCTTCCCTGAGTACGTCATTGCAGACGTCTCTAAACACACGATTCAGCGGGAAAATTAAAATTTCGGCTTAAAGTGTTTAATTTCTCAGTTTTTATTTGTTTGTTTACTGCCGGGTGCAGTATGAAACACCAAATCTTTACAACGAAAAAAACTTGTGTTTTGTCTTCATGGCCCCTTTAAACGAGTGTTTGGTTATTCCAAACATGAAACAAAGTTGCTTCCCTACGAGAATTAATCCGCCTGACAACGCGCTAATCGTATTTTGCTTCCCTTTTAAACAAAGCGACGTAAACGTTTTCGAACCATGCAACGAAGAGCAGTTCGCGTTATCTTCAGTAGGTATCGGGGAACTACCTTCCTAATGAAGTGCTATGTTGCTTGTGTGCCGCCGCATTGTCAAGCTCCGGAGCCCCCAAGCGGCTTGAATTTGGCAATTACATTGAGTTTTTGTTAATGATAATGCATTACAAATTTCAGATCGATGCAGACATTTACATCAACTTCAGTCATTCACGGGAAACAGTAACCGCGAATGAACACTTGAAGAATACTTTTCTGCTAACCAAGCATTTCGTTTTTTTTTTTTTTTTTTTGTCTTCTCATGGGCTCTGCCGCAGTGAAATGTTTAAAGAGGTGATTTGTGCGCAGGCAACTTCGGAAAACCTAATTGAATTAGCTGAAAATATTCTTAGCCCCCAGTACACAGTCGGATATAATGCATCTTTGTATGGTACATCCGTTTTGTTGTTTTGTTTTTATTTTTATTTTTTCAATTTTAAGGGTTTAACTCGCCAAAACTACACCCGGGCTATGAGGCCCGTCGTAGTGGATGGCGCCGGATTAATTTTTATCACCCGGAGAACTTTAACGTGCTCCGACGTGTGGGCACACGGGCTTTCGCGCGTTTCGCCTTGCTTTTGTTTGGCTTCAGTTTTTACTCTTGCTTCCATCGCCGCAACTGCACATTGGTTGGTATTTTAACTGGTAAAATGTACTTTAGAGGGTATTGTTTGTGTTTTGGTGTATTTTTATGTATGTTCACCGCAATGTTGTTTTGATTGTCTATTCTGCATTTTGCACACGTATTTCGCTGTAGCAGTGTCAGTGAGGATTACCACAATGCCGAAATAATAAATAAATAAATATCATTTCCATGTCTCGATTAAGACACTCGATCCACTCCCATTTTTGGGGGGTACTTCCTTACCAAAGATGTACCATTACTCGCAACCACATCAAAAACAAACTTGCAAGCAAGATTTGCTGTTAAGTTCTAGCCAAAAAAAATGCCGAATGATGTTTAATAGCGTTTCTGGGAAGCGCGCGTCTGGCAGTATTCCTTCAATCATTGACACGCACCACGTTTTTGTGTGTGTGTGTGTTAAGCAACGCTTCACTACTTTCGTCCAGCGGTTTCGCCGCGGATGCACAAATGCACCTTTTGACCTCAGGCACACCCCCTGCGACACACCCCTTGAAGCGCATCGCGTGATTCGCCGGGCCCGCTTTCGGCACTGCGCGCAAGGCCTCGTTTTCAGTCGTTATGCTCAACTGATAAGCTGAGCGGCACGCAGTTGCAGGCGCTCGGCTGATCGGCAACCGACCAACCCCACCGCCTCTCACGCGTGCGCCACTTGGTGGTTTCGGGCTACGTGACTCATCTTGCGCCCGGCGAAGAGGAACACCACGTTCGCTGCGAATGAAAGCAAAGCGCCCCTCCTTCTGTGAGCCTTGCACGGGACCGAACGGCGTTGAGCCGTGGCGGCAGTACAGCTACAGCAAGGATTAACCAAGCGAAACCAAGACTCAACCAGGCGAAGCCAAGCTTTTTCTTTGCATATCCAAGGGTAGCTTAGCTAAGCCGCAGCCCTTTTGTTTTTTTTTTCTTGGTTCTCTGGGGCTTTCTGTTCACCAAGCACCACTTGTTACGGGCCTAATGCTTGAATGTTCTGTCATGCTTTTCTGAAGAATTTCCAATCAATTTACGCCGAAATTCATAGTGTGGATGTCATAACCTCATAATTGAGTTAAGTAACTGGCTACCCATCGAACAACAGATTATCTAAAATTGGTGCTACTGCGGTCTGTATTAAATGTTCACCCTGATCATTATGCATTAACGCGTGCTTGTTAATGTTGATAACCGCTGCTTATTGGTGGTAAGTAATATTCCTTACCAATTGATAAACAGTCCTGGGTTAACTATTACGTATTAACTAAAACGGTAAACTTTTATCTGCTACCTACTGAATAATTATAACCAGCTCCCATTCATGCTAATAATGTATTGTAAGAATCTGAATTTACTTTAAACTTCTGCTGAGGGAGCAACATAAAAAATTCCGGAGTTTTAAACTTTGTAGTTGCATCGCATTTCACGCAATAAACGGAAAACGCCAATAATCATTTTGCAAAAAAAAGCTGTTAGTGCTACCTCTACCGCAGTTTTTCGTGGCCATCCAATGTCAACGCCCAATGCCTATTTTTAGCCCGAGAAAAATGGAATTACCGAAGAAACAAATAGCAGTAAATTCTACCAACATAGATAATAACGAAGTGTACCACCAAGTCGGTGACGACAAAGCATCTTAGGGCTTAGACTAGTGACCACAAAGCAGTTGTCAATGTTGTTCAATAAAGTATCACGAAATAAAAAAAAATCACTCCATCTTCCCGTAGGGGAACCCTGAGGAGTATGCAAAACAGCCATGGGGTCAATTCAAGTGCTCATTAGTTTTCAGTTCGTCGTTTCCGTTAGGTTGAGGTACGTAGCTACCGTTATATTTACAGTTTGGTTTCCATGGTAACTACCACACTTTTCACTTACCGGAACTACAAAATGGGAGATTGCGTTCTCCCTTGTCGTTGTTGCGCCGTCCACAACCCACTGCGCATGCTCGGCTTGCTGAACGCCCGATGGTGTCTTACCCTTTAATGGCTCCTGGAGCGACAGTGTTACCGGTGTCTTCCCGGGCCGGCCCGAGATGAGCCGAGCATGCGCAGTGGGGGTGTGGACGGCGCCACAACAAGGGAGGGACATAGCCCCGACCATGAGATGCTGGAGCGACAGTGTTGCCGGTGCCTTCCTGGGCCGGCACGAGACGAGCACGCTTCCCCTTAAAGGGCTCCTGGAGCGGCAGTGTTGCCGGTGTCTTCCTGGGCCGGTGGATGAACGGACGACGGACGACGGAGCCGAGAGCAAGAGATGCTTTGCATCTAAAAGTGCTCATTCATTGTAAGGGTGATGGACGGAGAGCTTCGCTCTGCACTAACATGTGGTCAGCGATTAATTTGCACCAATTTTCCCCCACTGCGTAACTGCTCTTCTGCGTCATCGCATATGTCCCGCTACGATACGCAGCTGGTCCTCTGAAGCGAGTAGTTTAGCTCAGTGCAATGATGTGCAAGAATTGAAAACTAAAGTCCCATTACAAAATAACTACAACAGTGTTTGTATTGTCTGTTTTTTTGCAAAAAAAAATGAAAGAAACAATGTGAAACAAATTTACGCGTATTCCTTCGAAATTGAAATCGTGAGACCCTGTTAAATCGCCACCACTCATGAAAGAACGCATGTGCGCCCCTGTTGCATGCTGTGTGAACAAACGTTTGTTATGATGCCCGATTAGAACTATAGAGCTCTTGCCGGCTGAAATGTTTGGCGTAATTGTAACCTAACCGTAACGCCACGGGTTACATAACAGGGCCACAAGCGTTGCCAAGTCCAGTCAGTGGTGCTAGGCTACATTTATAGCCAGCCGACGTGCTAACGGTTGGGAAATGATTAACAGCGAAGTTACAAGATGCCTATTTTCGCACTTGAAAGATACCTCCGGCGTATGCCATGCAGGCGGTGCGTTCAAAGTTTCCGGAGAACTTCGGTTGCTGGCCAGTCGAAGCTTTTGCTGATTGAACATCATGGAGGTTGTTCCTTCCGCTTATGAACAACACTTTGCCAGTCTTTTTCTAGGAAATACTTTGGCAGCCTATATTTATTGGGGGCGCACTTGTAACATCACGGTGCCTTTCGCGGCGTGTGGTTTGTGTCTTGTTGTTGTTGTTGTTGTTGTTGTTGTTGTTGTTGTTGTTGTTGTTGTTGGTGGTGGTGGTGGTGGTGGTGCTGGTGGTGGTGCTGGTGGTGGTGCTGGTGCTGGTGCTGGTAAAAACTTTATTTCTTTTTATTGAAAGGAGGTTGGGGTTTGAAAGCGGGAGAAGCCCTCAGTCCACGGCTCCTGCGGCGGCTGCTGCTGCCCTGCTTGCGCGGTCCACCAACTGTCGCTCGTCCTCGGGATCCGGGCCGAACAGCGCGGCTTCGATTGTATACGGGTGTGGTTAATGGGGGCTGCTGGTCTGTTCTTACAAGCGCAGGTTGTCTGGTACAGTGTGGGATGTTTGTTACAGGGTGGTCATCTCAGTGGATATATGGCGTTGTGTATCTTGTCATGCATTTCTCCAGCTCAAGCTGAGACATAGTAGTTTCAACGCTGTTTGGTAAGCTGAAGTGCAACGTGCGCGCGGAGTATTAATAATGCATAGTATAGACAGGCACTTCGGAATGCCACCCGTAACGCACAAGTCAGCGGTACACCCGGAACTGGCCGGCATCGTTTGTGTCTTCATCAGCATCACCGTCATCACTACCATCATCATCATCATCAACAACAACATCATCATCATCATCTCATCAAAGTACAGTGAAGGACGAAGGCTTTTCCCAGAGGTCTTCAAACGTTCATCATACGGCGAAGACCACTCATTCGCCGTAGCGCGAAGGTGTCGCATTATAAGATCGGCATGCGTTTGCCCGGAAGTCACTGCGACTCACAGAATACGCACAAACACTTCTTTAAGGCGTGTGGACACACATAGTACAAAAATTCATTGATGAGTGCAGAAAGCATGGACAGATAAGTGAATCACGGTAAAGACGAGGACATCCGTGCAGGTACTACGGCACGTTGTGACAGTTCCAGCAGAAACGAATGCAACGGACGGTACAGAACAATACGCAAAGCGGGTGCTTGCTTGCAATGTATGAGGGCATTCACACCTTCTTAACGTACAGTTTTTCAACAGTTCTTGTACCCATGCTTTTGTCACCAACGCAAAGTAAGCACCGCAGAATGTCTAAAAAAATTGGGACTCCATTATCAGTGCTGGCCCGACGATGATCAACAAGAACCGACAAATGCTGCATATTATACGAAAACTTCTTATGCAACAATGCGCATTCATTCAATGAACCAACCGTCTTTAACGTCACCCCACCCTTTCCTAAAGAATGTCCCCAAATGACGCGTAAGCATATAAAAATGCAGCACATGTGAGGATAAATAAATACACGTGGTCCGTATCGATCCGTAGCAGCCCTTGGTTACATGCTAACACTTTCGCGTGCCCTACGGAAGGGAACGTGTAGGTAAAGACGATCATATCGCGCTGATCCTTTCGTCCATGACCATTTGCTTCGACAGAGCTTAATACTGCTTCTGCCTCACTCTTCGCAGCTGTGCGTTAAACTTCGTATTTTTTTTTCTTCGGGCGTGTTACAGTCATGGTATGGTAGAACGTAAGCTAACAGATTATGCTAGAAGTTATGCATATTCACTTTCACCGTGCTGTGGACGGAAGCACTTCTACGTATCAACATGAACAAAAATTTATGGCGAATTGCTGGACAAATCAAAATGCTTAACTTAAAAACGTCGTATTGCTTTCGGCTAACGACACACGGTTTCAGCCGCTCTCCTTCCTATCTGACCTCCTCCTATTTTACACAATTTCACTTCAGTCGCCCGCTTCCCTTTCCCTTTCCACTTTCCTTTCCTCTCTTTCCCTACCACCCTTCCTTCACTTGTGGTGTGATACAGCCAGCTGAAGCGCCATTGGTCAGGCTAAAAAACTAAGGTAAAATTGGCTGCAGCCGATTTTACCTTCGAAAAATCATCTCGTGAAACATCTCACAAAACTTGGATGGGTCATCGTGTAAACGTTTCAAGGTAAAAATGTACTTATAACCATGGTGGTAAACTGAAAAAGAACTGTTCCCAATTTACGACAGTGCATGAACATTGTCCATGTCTTGTCTATCGATATTGTTTTCCAACCATACTGGCAATACGACCATGGTTCTAAATGCTGTGCGCTCCGGGTTGTGACAGGTATATCGCAAGTCGTTCCACATCCATCGGGTCGTTTGTCCTTCAAACGCACGTCCCACAACATCACACACACACACACACACCACGAATGAAGCCCTATCCCTTTTCTCGTCCGAGAGGCAGTGTCCACGCCGGCAGCGCAGGAAGAGGAGTTGCGGCGAGGTCGCGGCGACGGTAGCCAGCCCTTCCAAACCAGGCTGCACACGACGGGTGTTTCACCTCGCCAACCTTTCCTTTTAGTAGAGTTGCAGGACGGCTTCCGTGGCCATGCTGGTTAATGTCCGCAGCTGTAGGTTCACCGTCACAGTCAGGCTCTGAAACGGCACGTCGTATACATGTGGGACGCGGTAGACTTTCACCTTTACGCTAATCGGTAAACTTCAAGTGCGGTGTTTTCCCGCGTATACCGACTGTATAGTCGTGTTTAGAATGACATGTAACGCTCATTAGTGTTCATAGCTTTATGCATTCTTCGTTTGGTAACCATGCTCGAAATCAAGTACACATTACATCTAGTCTTAGTTGGAGCAACTGACCCACTGATCGCCTCCTCCTGCTTCGGTGTAAGGTATTTTAGTCACAACTACTGCTTTTATTTCACGTTTAAGGGCAGGTCAAATCGTCAAGAACAATTTTTTGACTGGTCGGCGTCTCGTGTGTTTGAAAGGGCAGGTTCAGTTCTCCACATTCATTTTAACAACTTTTCGTAGGAATTTTTGCGATACTCCACGCTAAAGTCAAATCTGATGTTCCAGCTAAGCCTGTGGACGACTGTACATAACGTCCTGTCGCATGCAACCTTATACTAATTTTAAGGCAAATAATAGCTTGGCGATATTATCGCTTGAATACTGTGGGGCACTACTGTTCGTACTGATTGCAGTTGTTCAGTCAAAGACAAATGCAAACAGAAAAATGGGAACCTGAAAACAAAAGAATCCCTTTTAAGTCTGTAGCATTCCTGGGCCAGGTATACCTGAGTTTCTGAGGGATTCAAGCGGACGTTTCGTCCAAGCTTTTTCGTGCTGCAAGAAACGAGGAGTGCCATCTATGTGCCCTCTTCAATAAGGACGAATTATGTACAGTCATGGGCAAGTGAAACGCGAGCACGAAATTATGAATCAGAGCACATAAATACCGCGATTTCTTGCCGTACGATTCGAAATGACGCGTGGCTTAGTTACAAAATCAAAATTGGGAAATCTGGGTTTCCAAAAATACCAAAAGCGCGCCATTATTAGACCTCAACAAACAGTATTTTAACACGAAAGTGTTTCATTCCGGGATTCACGGAGATTTCACTTACGTCATATCCGTCACGGAAGTGACGCCAGTACCAAGAAGGAAGTGGGCTGTAAAGGGTGCACCCCTGCACACAGGGTCTTCTCGTGGGGAAGCAATCTTTAGTACTAAAGAGTACGTTATACTTCGGGTTGTTCGTTTTCGGGCTGTATATTTTAACACGGAAGTGTTTTATGCCGCGATACACCAAGATTTCACTGACGCCATATCCGTCAAGGAAAGGACGCCAGTACACCTTTGCCGAAGCGACACGCCAGCCAAGCACACCCACAAACAGCCGCCGACCCGCAAATCATGCTCAGCGGCAGATTTCGCTGCACATTTCACTTTCGTGTTCTGCCGATTCCTATGACAGAGGAATCAGCCACAGTTTTTTTTTTTTTTTCAATTTTGTGTGTTCCGGTTCGCATTTTCGTGTTCCCACTTTATTTGTTCACGGCTGAACAAGCAAAACATTTCTAACTCTACTACTGGTGCCACGGTACATGCATGTCGACATAGTTTAACGCACAGGTTTCCCTGGGAAGATCTCGGGGCATAAACGAAAATTTGGAGCCTTCTTTTAATAGCACATTCATCTCTAATCGGTTTTTACGAAAGTAAAGTAAATAGTCCGGTTTGAAACGGCGCCTCAGACAGGCGAAATAAAAGCTGAATGTAAACGCAAGATAAAGGAAAGAATTCAACCTCCTGCTGCTGCGAGCGGCGCCAAAATGAACGAACACAAAGCATACAGAAGAAAACAAGCAAGACAACACTTACCAAGCGTATTCCCATATTTTTATCGGCTGGTCGGTCTACATTTGGACACGGTTCTCGCCTATTAAAATTAGTTTTTCTTGCTTCTGGTTCATAAATAATGCGCCACGCATCAGAGTTTTATCATCTGTGTGTGCGTAGGGTATCCGTCCTAGACCGCCAGTCAGGGGGAAAAAATGTCGCGGCTAAAAGCGTGCCTCGCAGATTTCGCACCTCACCATACTGCGCTTCCGCTCCGCAATTATCCCACTACAAGCCCGTGTTGAACACAAAAAGCGTCGCCATGATGTGGGCGACATTTCGGGCAAGAATAAGTTCCACACTTTACGGAAATGGTCAATCTGGCCTATAAATCGCTGGAGATTTTGGTTCAAGAGTCGTGTTTGCGGGTAACGTTAGCTAAAATAAAATCCCAAATATTTTTTTGCATTTGCGAGAATACGCAAACAACGGTGTATTATATCAGCTCATCGCAAATAAGTATTCTCTAATATTTTTCCAATGCTCCGCAAACCTTCCAACTGCCTTGCCCGGTTTACAGCAGAGTTGAGTCGTGTCAAAAATGTACTATTGTGAATTAATGGTGTCGTTTCACTCACTCTCGTACGTGCTGCTTTGTTGAACACATCCTAGAACGCAAGGTTCTGTGAAACCCACGTTGCTTATCGCGGAGCAAACACTTATTTTTTTCTAAAGCTAAGCTTTCTATGTCTCACTTGTGGCGGTGCCGGAAAAAGACGCACTCCAGGAAAGCCAACCTTACGCAACGGGTTTCCGCAAAGAGCACATCAATCACACACCGCATAAACAATGGGATGTCTTTGCATGCATAACAACTTCCATTATGGTGGACGAATCCAGTTTAGCCTCATACCGTTAAGCGATGGTGATGATGATGATGAAAGCATTCTCTAAGAGGCGCAAAGATGGCGTGTCGATCACGCCACCCGCTCAACTAATGGGAAGCCCGAACCAACGACTACGCTGAGCTAAACGAATTGGCACATTCAGATGACCCTATCATAAACAAGAGTGAAAATCGTAACAACACATTCAGTTAGCTCAGCCTTGTATATTAGTACTTCGGCTCATTGGATTGTGACTTTGCATTTGTATCGAAGAAAGTTTCGGGTGTCCACCACCTTTCTTCCAAAAGGGGTTGTTATATTTCTCTCTCTCTCTCTCTCTCTCTCTCTCTCTCTCTCTCTCTCTCTCTCTCTCTCTCTCTCTCTCTCTCTCTCTCTCTCTCTCTATCTCTCTCTCTCTCTCTCTCTCTCTCTCTCTCTCGCTGTAAATTCACCTAGGATGGTGATGCTGTTTTAGTGCATTAATGTAACGAAGTTAGCCCGCTGCTGTTATATTAGATTGCTTACCTTCTTCGTCGGATCATGGACGACAGAGTTCTGGGAGACGCTGTTCCTGTTCATGGTCACCCTGGATGGGGCGATGTCAACGTCGAAGAAGACCGCGTTCCTCACAGTGGCATTCTGCCGCGTACCATTTCCGAAATGGCTGATGGACACTCGCAGCAGATTCTGAAATATAGAAGACATCGGGAGCATCGTGACCATCCCTCCAGTGGGTGCCCGAAATTTCAGGCATGGGATAACGGTGTCGCACTTTACCTGGGCGAAAATGAAGCTGAAGAGGTCGTACTGGTTCGATTGCACCGTGCCTGAAATAAAGGAAGAAGCGGGAAAGATTGCATCCACCATTTCGCGGCCGTCCGAATTCACAGCAGACTTCGACGCCGATACCGTGAGCATAACATACACTCACACGCAGACGGACGCACATGCACACGCACACACACAATATGTGTGTATGCGCGGGCGGGCGCGCATTTGATGTTAGGGTGGCACATCAGTACTATCGGCATGTTGTGCTGATGTTTGCCTCGCAAGCAGCAGCGCCGTTTTCTATATCGTGGTGGTTAGGGGGGTCATTTCTTGTAGGAAAGATGCCACGCATATCACAGGCTCGGTTCGTAGCATTCATATTACGTAAGTGTCGGTGCCCTGTCCTAGACAGCAACAGCCGGGATTATTACGAGTCACGCACGGGCGCCCACACAAAGAAGGAATCTAAGATAACGTCATGATAACAAGGCTGAGAAGAGCGAGCAGTTTAAGTGGCGCTAGCGAAAATACGTTAGCTGTTGATATTGCAGCCGACCAGTCAGATTGCGATAAAACAAATGGCAGGAAGGAACCGATGCACTCTCCACGGCCGTCTTTCTTTACACCGTGTCTCAGTGTCAGCCCCATAGATCGTTGGCATGGCATGCTGCAGGCAGTGGGGGATAACGGGTCGAGGAATCGCCAATCCTTTACCGATGCCCTAGCGTGCGCTATAGACAACTTTAGTAGGAAAAGTGCTGTGCTCACAGCGGTCTCTGTCCCGTGCAAAGTGCCTATAATCTAACATTCAATGTAGTACTTGTTTGTCACCGTCAACCGTGAGCCCTTACCCTGCGACACACCATCATCCACAAACAACTCGCCACTGGCGAATCCGTCTTTTGGGTACACATGAAGGTCGTACGGAACTTTCGACCTGCGGGTGGACGTAAAAAGAACATTAGTACGTACATTTTCACAGCCACCCCTTGGCAAGCCACTCTTGAACTACGTTTGTTCTACCGCTTAAATGCCATTAAATTTTATGCTAACGTCTCCTGTGACTGCATGCAACGTGGTTTTGGGTCCGTACCCTTCGTTTTGGGTCCGTACCCTTCGGCGTTTGTATCTCTGATATTATAAGTGAGTACAAGACAGTCAGCTGGATATGTGAGCACTATTTCTTTTTAACACAAAGTAGGATTCGTTAGGGAACCAGTAAAGGCAATCTGTGATGGCGTTCTTCCGGGAGCGCGTTGACCGCTGGTCCTCGTGCTCGGTCTCGTTAGTATGTGGTCGGTTTGTAACAGCGCCGGAGAAAACGGAACCCCTCCCCCGGTTCGCTACTCGGTACTCGGGGAGGGTTCCTAGGGGATGAAAGAGAGGGCAGGCGAAAAGGAGGCTATAGGAGCGGAGACGGGCACGCACTTTAATACCTTTGTGGGCACTACAGTCGTTCGTCTAAGCTTGTGTCGTTCAGGAAACGTAGAAGGGATTTTGTCTCCCTCTGCGAAGTCGATGGTAGGGATCGGTGCCCTAAGATTGTCTTTACTGTGAATGGTTGATTATCCAACCGGCCGAGCTCGGTGGTAAGCACGCGTCTTTCCGATGAATATCGAAGGCAACGGCAAAGCATATGCTCGATAAGATTTTTCTGGTTCAATATAATCTTTTTGACATAAAATGAGAAGCCAGAGCCTAGTACTACATTTCTCCATAAGGCCAATTTGTGTCTCTAGCAAGCAGTATACACCAAGCACTTTTAACGTCGACTTCACAAATGCAATGTATGAAGACATTTGTAAGGGCAGTATAAGCGGTCTTATTAATAGCAATTTCTTATGCGGAGAAAGGGCCACACATCAAGCGTTACAGGCAGACCTACGGCTTTCCTCGTTGGGTCCACGCAGAAGCGCTTCCACATTTGAAAAGCCTCGGGCACATCAGTGCTTGTTGCACACACATCGATCCGCAAACGAGTAAAGCAGTTCTTTTTGCTACTGTGTCGACTCAATTTAGCCATTTCGCTCTTGTAGAGCGTCACGCCGGCTACTGGAATGGAAGTTCACGCAGAAACACTTTCGGTTGCGAACGTCGCTGCAGTTTACAAAATCCCGCAATAGGCGCACCAAATCGTGGGTGTTCGATCTTACCTTTCCAAGGTGCTCTTCAGCATGGGTTGGACTGGGATGACCTGTCCTCCCCTCACGTGGACAAGCAACGTGGAGTTCTCGTTCAGGCTGCGCGTGAGCATCTCCGTCGACCCACTCTGCCGCATCCCCTTGAACAAAGGCGGTCAGAAAGAACGCCATGGGCTCAAAGCACATTCGCAACAAAGCAGTGGCCTACATTTGAGGCTGTAGCGTGGGCCATGCGCGTTTCATTTTTCATAAAAAAAATTACCAGTGGCTTATCTCGGCTATGCCAAGATATACGTAGCGGGAGCTAAGTTTCAGCTGGTTATTCTTAGGTTTCCTGGTTTTCTAGGATTAGCTGATGATCAGTCTTACCGCTGCTAAAACGATTTCCAATCCAATCCAATTTAATCCAATCAAATCCAATCCAGTCGCGGTGGCGGCGGCTCCGGCGCGCCAGGTGTGCGCCGTGTGATGTCACTGCTCCTTGCGCATGCGCAGCACGGCTCTCCAGGAACCACGCAAAACTGCTCAACCGCGGCCTATGTAGCTCACTCTACAAAAGAACAATGCTAAACTGATGCAGCAGAAAAAATAATGAGTTTACGGTGTGTCAGTACATGTACTCAAGACTAAAATGAATCGCAGTTGTAGCGGCTAGACTTAAATTCCGTAATGCAAACCTTAGCTCAGCGATAATTTAAAGCTGGCGAGCATTTCAGACAACCTAAATCTGGCGTTTAACTTTAAATATGTTTTGCTTAGAGTGGCTGTCGCGTTCTTCATCGTAACATCTGAGCTATCGATCGCAGGAGGCCGAGCTTGCTCAAAAGTCATTTGCAGCTGTGTATAAGCGCGTATATTGGCCCCACCTTGTGCGCGTGTGTTTTCGTGTGTGTTTACGCGCGTATTTGCTAATTTGTGATTGTGGGAAAGCCTACTTTACAGAACTTTAGTATGCCTTGGCTTAACCACTCTACACAAGCTGGTTTTGGTGCTATACACAAGCGCATTGCTGAGAAGCAGCAATTTCATAATGTGCGAGCTTTTTAGGAAAGCTTTTCATTTTCAATTTTTAATTTAGATCGCGACGCGATGCCCGCCCTTTAAAGGCCACTTGAATCATGAGCACATATCGCTTATGTGGTAGTTAACGAATGGTACCCAGGTCCCCCGGCCTTTCACGATGACGCGCCTTACATCGCGCGCCTGTTGCTTCGGCTCGTAAACGCCCTTTGAATTTGCGTGAAACAAAAGCCATTGCTTCCGTGAAGGTCGATGAACAAATGATTAAAAGCCCTGCCACGTTTTCGCTTGTTATAAACAAGGCCGTGTCTAGAGTGCCGTCCGACGGTATTATAAGCACTCCACTATATCGACGTCCACCGGCGTTTTGTGCTAAAATTAGGCAACCTAACCTAAACATAACATAAGATAACCTAACGCCACAAAGAAATCATTTAAAACACCAAAACTAACCTAAGGCACAAAAATTGCACCCGCAATTGCACCTCCACCACGTGTAAGGGGCCTTCAAGGAGACGTCGCTCACTGATAGAGCGGAGGAGACAGACGCCGTTTATTTGGCGAACGCGCAGCCAAGCAGCACTACCCTCCGGGATGATAATGATCATGTACAGGTGACGAAGATGAAGCATTACTGAAAAGGATGACAGGTGATGATGATTGCACAGAAGATTGAAATCAGCGAAATATTGTGCCGCGGAGAACTGCAGTGCTTACACTAATAATGAAAAAAAAAAAAAAAAAACCAAGGCAAAAGCCGCTCTCGAACCACCGACTTTGGGATCAAGAAGCTAAGACGGATCCTCTACACTATAAAATGACAGACTCTTTGGCCGGTGCTAGCCTAGTGTTAAATATTCGAATGTCGTGGGACGGCACTCTAGCCATGCCTGCAACGATCAGCTAGAAAGCCGTCGGACGGCAATCTAGACACTGCGTATAAACAAAATGCAACTTGAGCAAGAACGTTTCGAATTCAATCGCGCGGGTAAGCGCATTCACTTACCGACATGAAGTCAAACCAGACGTCGGGCGGAAGGTAGTACTTGTGACTAGTCGCTTCCTAGAAGGCGCAGGGAAGCAGAATGCAGTGTGAGCGATCATCTTGGCATGCAGGGTTCATTTTTGGCTAGCGGCAGTTAGAGCGATTCGCAATGTTCTTCGTGTTTGGTTTTTTTTTTTTTTTTTTTGCGCTATTACAGAGATTCCGAAATACAGAAATGCGGTGGGATGCTGTCAAACTCTGCACCAACTTATATCAGCTCATCGTAATGAATTTGCATCGCAGATTTGGCGGCACAATTACAACGGCTTGACTGATAACAATGCACTTATGGGGCCAGAATTTCAGTTATGCGAAAACTAACACTTTTAACTGCGAAGCTGTTAATCAAATAGTTTGTTATGCGGTCCGCAGTTAAAAAACCAAGAAAATGGCGAGCGCTCGTGCACGCGCGCCTCGAGCGCACGCTCGTCAAGTCAAGCATGCCCACTAGGGGGACCGGCAAATATTGGCCAAAAATAAAACTCCAGCGTTCAGCGTATCATGGCAACACTTGCTCGAAACGAGAAAGACACGTCATAGCGTACGCCCCTCGTTCGCGCGTCCTCGTGCGCATGCGTTCTGACTGTAGAAGAGCCGCGACTTGAATGTCGAAGCTGTTGTAGGTGATCACTGACTCCACGTGGCCCGGCCGCGGATAGTTCGCACGGCCCGGGGAAGGCCGCTCTGCTTCGAGAGACTCAGCGCGAAAGCATTCGCTAGAGACAACAAGTCGCACTTGCAGAGCAGCGTACGTAAACGTCGACCAAAGCGACGAGCTCACTCTGGCCTTTCTCAACATAAGGTTATTGAAATGCCATGCCGCTGACGTCAACCACGACACCACAAGGACAGTAAAACTCAACTTCGTGTCAGTCATTGATATCCTATTCAAGTCATTCAAGTCATGGGCTTCGCCATTCAAGTCATGGGCGAGAGTGTAAGCTTCCCCGAATTTTTCCGGTTTAGTTTTTAATCTTCGGTCCGATCGATTCTCGTCACTAGCCGACGTCAGACGTCGTGTGAAGTAACAACTGCTTATTCCCAGACAGTGGTATAGGACGTCGAAATTAATAGGAAGCAACTACGCGGTGCGGTATTACTGACGTAACTCAAACGCTCTAATGGTGAAGAGCAGTGGGGATTGATGCGGAATGAGCGGAAACTTGCGCTTATTATGCAACAGCACAGGTTCGTCTTTTTTATGTACCGGCAACCAGTTTGTTATTTACGTCTACGACAAACGGCACTATCGAAAAGGTGGGGCGATTATTGAATAGTCCAACGCCGTACCTCGTCCAGAATCGGCGAGAAGAGGATGGAAGAACCCCACATGAACTGCTCGTCGATCGTGTACGTGGCCTTGTCCAGTGGAAACCTGCAAAAATTGGTGTCAGTGCGAACATTTACCGTATTTACTCGCGTATTAGTGAACGCACTTTTTTTCCCCATAAAACCGAAGCAAAGTTATGGGTGCGTTTATTATGCGGGGTAATTTTCCGGAAACCTTTCAGGAGTGACGAAAGAAGGCCATCGTGCACGAAACAAAATATTGCATTAGATAACCTACCGTTCGAAGTAAATATATACGCGTACACATTTCGCAAACGCACAGCGTTTTTTTTTTTTTTTTTGAACTACACTCGTTTTCGTTCGTCAAGGGTTCACTTCGTCAATTCTGAAATGTCTACCAGCAGCACGGTTCCCATGCTCAACTGCGTACTTTACAACCTTTCACTTAAAACTGGCCGTGTAACTGACATTTTGGAACATATCGCCGGCGGAAAAGTGAAAGACAGCGGTAAAAGCAGGCAACAACTCTATCAAGAAAAAAAAATAGCAGTGGCTTAGCTCGGCTCTGCCAGGATATACGTAGCGTGAGCTAAGGTTCAGCTGATTTCCTGATTGTCTAGGATGAGCTGATTATCATGCTTACTGCTGCTGAAACGATGTCCAATTTCCAATCCAGTCGCGGCGGCGGCGGCTCCGGCGCGCCAGCTGTGCGCCTTGTGACGTCACTGCTCTTCGCGCATGCGCAGCACGGCTCTCCAGGAGCCACGCGAAACTGCTCAACCTCGGCCAGTGTAGCTCACGCTACAAAAGTAGGGCTAGACGCTCAGCGGACTCAGCCGACTGAGCGTCGTTGTGATTGGCTGTCCGGCGACACCGCGCTGGAGTGTTCGTTTTTACTTCGAGAGATGGCTCTATACGCCTCGAGCTTCGCGATCGCTGCGCCGCCTGCCGCCGCTTCTCCGCGGCGTTGACGGGATTTGCGCTGCGTGACTGATAGGGGCTCGTGCAGTGTTTTGGTTCTATTTCACTTCTTTTCGCCTTTCCGCGCCCTAAAAAAACTTGTTATGGTGACGAATATAGGCAAAGAGTACGTTTAGGTCACTTAAAAAGCAGCAGCGTCTTCGTAGAGTACGCGATCGCCTGCAAGAGCTACCCGGGGACGCGGTTCTGCGCGCTTCGTCGCCGCTCTTCCGGGCGTCGGCGACGGCAGCAACATATCACCCATGTCACCTCCAAAACATCAGGCACAAATGAATTCTACTGACGCCTCGTTTAGACCTGATACTGGCTTCTTTTTGCAGCGTGGACAACGAATGCGGCTTCGTTTCGCATATATACGCCGCAGAAAAATATGTTTCGGGGATGTGATTACCCAATCCCGGACAATGACTTATGCCTTTTATAAGAATATAAACAATGAAAAAATGTTAAGTATATTCCAAGCCTGTACGTCGTTAAATATGTGCCCACACACGCCATATATCAAGAACCAAGGAAACGAAACCACAGAAAAATAAATGCTGTGCCAATGCGGAATTTAGAAACATAATAGCTCTAACGGAAATGAAAAAAAAAAAAACAGTGCAGCTTCTGGCATGCTAAAGACGAGTCTAAACTTAAGCCAGGTAGGTTTCACTAGACACTAGACCAACTATACGCGAAATGCACTGCTATTTCGAGAGAAATCGGTGGAAGGGGGGGGGGGGGGGGGGAGGGGGACGCCGTGTACAAATGCGGAGCGGAATCAAGCAATGAACGTTTTAGTAATCCCACACATAAATCTCACGTTCACTTTCCTTTTGTTTTTCTACTTCAACGAAGAGCTGATCGTACGGCGGACGCATTTTTGGAAGTATACATGGTAGGCTGTTCAACAAGCGATGAAATATGTCGTTGGAAGAGTGTGGCATGTGATAAGGCCCTCTGATTTCAGTTTCTGGTTTATTGTGCAGGCTCCCTGTGCCATATGACGATATTTCGAAGAAGCATTTAGTCTCGGACGCGGATTATATTGTAAGCCCGTCTCCGCGCTGCTCGCAGAGGATATATGTAGCAAAGGAAGGTCTGCGGGCGCGCACCTCACGACAAGACAACTCTGTCGTGTGCTGATCCCCGAGTATAATTATGCATTGTCCATCGTACTTTTGTTGAATATTCCCGAAATTAACACAGACTGGCTTGTAAATGGTGGTGATCAATATCTGAGGTATAATATTGGCAAACATAACTGGTGTGCTGTCAGGTATGAGTGCTCCGCTGATTACACATGTAAGCGCACAAAACCGATTTAAATCGTAGTTTATAGCCGTATCATGGACATCTGAGGAACCGGCGGTTACGGAGACACGGCTAGTAAATTCAGGTCAGTGTAACTACAATCGGCTCCATCATACGCCGGTTCCGCGACGCTGGCCTGTGACACACACCTGGCGCTAATACAGACCGAAAATACCACACTAAGATCGCGTCGGAAACATTTACACTCTCGTAAACACACCCCATTTCCGAACAGAGTGACTGCTCCACACAAACATGAATTTCAAACGCCCACAAACGGTAAATCTCAGTCGTGAACGTGCCGCAAAAGCAGCGGCGGCACTGGGGAGCGGGGCGCGGACTCCCGCGCCTGCTTTCGAAACGGGCCGCTAGGGGGATTTCAGTGGCGCCCCTACAGGCCGCGCTCGAGGCGTATACTCGGTGACAACTTAAGAACGGCACCGGAAGTTGCCGCTGTGCCTTATCACCGTAGCCGGATGTTTCTCCGCGCGGCGGAAGTAGGGCGTTACTGGGAATATTTTGAACATGGCGTGAGCCGTTCCCGTGATTTTTTGGACTTTATATGCTTATAAACGACTCCAGTGACGACAAACAAACTGCGTGAGACAAGGCAGACGATATCACGCATTCATAGCAAACCCCTTTCAAAATGCGCGCGCACTGACGTCGCGGGTCCGGCGCTTTGGCGGAGTGATACACTACATGCGGTGGTGCCGTTCTTGAGTTGTAACCGAGTATAGTCGCCTTTGCCCCTTTCCTCTCTCGTTGCTTTGGGTGTCAGTCGGCGGACGGTTGGTGGTTCGGCTGTTTTGCACGCTATTCACATGAGTGGGCACGTATTTCTTTCTAGTGAGTGATCTTGCTGTGAAGTTCGTGTGAATTGCGGCGCTCGCCAGAAGAAAGTAATGGATTTCTTCAAATAAAGCTGCTTTGAAGTGAGTGCATCGTTTTGATTTGAGATTTTGCTTGTCTGCAGCCACGTATACTGCCAAGGCATGTAATTTTCACTCCTACGTACGGGCACTGGCTTGTAACCGCCAGTTTTTTACTACAACGATATTTCAAAATAACGAATGATTTTAGGTGGTCCCGCGTGATTCGTTATACAGTCGAGTCCACTTATAACGATACCGTTTATAACAATCTGGCACCGTCAACTTTTGTATTCTTTCTATGGTAAAATAACCCGCTTATTACAATGCCCCAGTGCCACGATATCGGATATAACGATTGAATCAGGTTACAATTGTGCACCAAAAGTGCAACAGTGACGACTCTAATGACGCGGTTGCGAAGCCTGCTCAGGTAGTGTCTTCGTAAAAGGCCAAATTCATGACACAGTCCCTCGGGAACTTTGTTTCCGCCAAGGACATTTACCTCAGCTAGATGAAGCACCTATGATGCTCTTGGAAGAAAAGATCTGCGCTATCTTCACACGCGGCAAACAAAGGTGGCCGACTGTGGCTCCGTTTCCGCAAATTAGTAGTAGTACGACCTTGCTGGCATGCGAATAAAATGTTTTGAGCTCTGTTCCGTCTTTTTATTTCGCAACGCGCTTATAACAATTATCGGTTATAACGATGGGATTTCCTTGGCACTTGTATATTGTTATAAGTGGACTAGACTGTATCGAGATTTGACTGTATATACTAGAGGGAAAACTGGCAAGTCTGTACGCGCTTCAGCGAGCGTTCCGTCATATACCGGGAAGGCACGTTCCACTTGTCCTTGGCATGGATTTTAAAAGAAAGCAACAATATTACTGTAGAAGATTAATGCAATTTGTTTTGTTATTATAAAATGAAGCTCCAAAAAATATTTGTCAGGGCATTATTTATAAGCCTCATGCAAGATAAACAAGAAAAACATGCTACCATTGTTGATTTTGGCTTCGAGACAAAAAAGAAGCCGTGCGGCTAGCTAAGACAAGTAGGCGAGGAACGTCGCTAGCCGCAATGGCGGTGCCCACGGTGGCCCGCGATGGCCGCGCAGATTTCCGTTTAGAATACTTTAGTATGAACCTCTATGGATGGCAATAACAAGACCACGATGCGCATACACCACGGCTGCCTTGGAGATAAGCCAGTCAAAATGGATCTTTTTTCAGTAGCGTTCTGCGCATGCGCTACTGTCGCTCCCAGCGACCGATTGGCCATTATTGGGTGGCGAAATGTAAACAAGACGACGCCATATTGGATTAGCCAGTTGTGAACGACGAGCCAGGTAAGTGATGCTCCCTTTTCTGAGCCCTGTAAGCGGCCGACAGGTAGGCGCTACGGCTGCCATCTAAAAATGTCTGTGCCATCAAAACCATGCGTAGCTCCTGGTACGGCTATCTTAACTGCACATGGCAGGCAGAAAAAAAAGGAGGCGTGTTCTATAATCCCACGAATGCTGTTCAGACCACCGCCACAAGAGGACTACGCTACTGGAAAAAGGTTCATTCTTGCATCTATTCGAAACTGCGCTAGACAAAGTGTATGTTTCTGAGTTAGTGTTAGGTCCTATAACAAGCGTCATCTAATCAAATCACTTTTATGCAACATCGTTGTCCGCGATATTGGGAGCGCTGACAAAAAGCCTTCACAGGGTCGGCTTGACTGGGTCCGCACCCCCTCAGGAAACTAAGAACGCTATAAAGTAAACCAAAGTTGACTATGCAGCAGCGGGGATAGCGGTACATCATTACGCAGTGGTAATAATAGAACAAAAGGAAAATAACACAAAATAAAACAAAAATGAAAAACAGCAGCGACAAAGAGCAGCCAAAACTTGTTCAACAAAAAAGTCGGTACAGTTTTTCACCCTTTTTACAATCTTGCATGTTGTTACAATTGACACGGTAAAAAGAGTTGTCTTAAGGAGGAAAACAGACACACGAGTGCACTAAACAAAACGAACCACCAGCTGAAGTTTTAAAAAAACTGATGAATTTAGTAGGGATGGCAGCGTGTGCGCTAGAACTTGAACCCCGTAATTTGTGCGCGCACGAGGTGCTTTCCAGGGTTCTATATGGCCCGTGTGATGGTCGGGTTTAGGTTAGCTGCGCGATAAAGTTGGTCCTCTTCTTTTGCCCTGCATAATGACGGAGTGATACACTACATGAGGTGGCGCCGTTCTTGAGTTTTAACCGAGTATAGGTTGCTGCGCTATCATCATCAGCGGGAGCGACTAAAGAGGGAAAGCTACAGTACGGCCATTCGTGGGACTGCCGGGTTGAGAAGTTGGGGGTGCGTTTATTACGCGGGGAAAAAAAGAAACCTAATTTTGACGACTAAAGTTGGGGGTGCGTTCATTATGCGAGTGCGTTCATTACGCGAGTAAATATGGTAGCAACGTTTCCCCTTCCCCGTTGGCAACACGATGTGTCAGCTGAATTCTGATCACCACTTTCGCGTATCAGAGGAGGGGATACAGCATAGTTGCAAGTGGGGCGAGTTAACAGATGTTCATAACTAATCACAGCACGAGAGACGGGACAGACAGAAGAATAACGACAGGGTAGGTGCTGACTCTCAACTGAATTTATTGAAAACCCGCCGCAAACATCTATACCGCAGGCAAACAACGCGACACGTGTCAAAGTAGCATTCAAAAACAAAGAAAAGCAGAAAAAAAGAGAAAAAAGGAGAAAGAAAAAAAAAATGAAACATGACTTATTTGTCGTTATCCATGAACTGGACCTCTTTATCACTAAGCACCAGTGAAGGGTGGCTCACGCACTGTTCGCCCCTCTTGCTAATGTGATAGGCTTCAACTATCTCTCGGTGTAACTGCTTCGGGTGCTTGGTAACAATATCAGTCTCCTGAAACACCGGGTTGCAGCCGCACGTGTTGCAGTGTGAGGACAAAGGCGGTCGCGGACATTTGTCGCGGACGTTAGTCAATAAATTCAGTTGAGAGTGAGCGCCTGACCTGTGGTTGCTCTTCTGTCTGTCCCGACTTTCGCGCTGTGATTAGTTAGGAGCGGATATACCAGCCACATGAGCCAGAACTGTGGGGTGGCAATATTTTACCACTGTTCACTCACATAGGGAACTACTGTTTAATGTTAACAAGCATCGTCTTTGAAATAACTGTACATGTACAGGTGCCGTCATAAGTAATTGGAACGAGGATTTGCGAATATCACGAAATACTTGTCTTACTGGCTTTATGATAGCCATTCTGGCTGGCCTGGCTGCATTGGTGTGCGTTTAAAACGCACACCAATGCAGCCAGGCACTTTTTGGAAGAATAAATTCCTGTAAACTTACAAGTCCGTGTTCCGATTCCTTTTGATGGCACCTGTACAATCATGGACAAATGACACTCGATCACGAAAATATCAGCCAGAACACACCAATAGCGCGATTCCTTTCTACGCAGTTAACATTTACGCGTGCCTTAATTGCAGAAACAAAGTTGCTTAATGTGGCTTTCCAAATATACCACAATAGCGCGCCATTATTCGACTTCCATGAACAGTATATTTTTTAATTTTGCGGGTTCGTATTAAATTTCTTCATGATTGTAAGTGACGCGTTACAAGTAATTAATTACTTGTAATTGAATACAATGTACTGTTGTTTTGTAACGCCTAAATTAGTTCCTTTAAGGAGTAATGGTTTTTGTAGTTCAATTACTTTTTTTTATGTTATCGATTTCAAAATTACCCATTACAACTTTTCTCTACAACACGGCTCTAGCCGCTCCGTGTCCGTCTGCGTCGTCGTCCACTGTGTACATTTCATGAACTGTTGTTCTTGCTTCTCACAGAAGCGAAGCTACGCTTTGAATCTTGACACGGTAGCGTCCGCCACTACAATAATCTTTCACAAAAATTGGAGACACGTACCTGGAGTACCGATTTTTTTTTACTCGATTTACCGGTGGGCTGGCTATTTATACAACGCTATATGTGTATATAAAATGTATAAAAACGTATAAAGTGTATAAAGTGTATAAAAAAATGTATAAAAACGAAAGTCGGAAGTAATCGATTACTTTGGAGTAATTTTGGTTACGTTTTTGGTCCTGTAATGGTAATTGGTTACGTATTTTCGGGAACGCGTACAAGTCTGGAAATACCCCAAACTTTTACTGCAGCTAGGAGCAATCAGCGTCATACGAGGCAAAGTACGGTGTGTGCGGAGTGTGGCTGTGTTTTGCCCTTCAGTAATGACTACGTAATGCAACACTCCACCAGCCTCCCCGATGTTCGTGAGCTGGAAACTGCCACTCCATACGCGCGTTGCTAACATGACGACTCGCTGTGAGCGATGCGTTACACTGGTGCCATCTCTCCGCGATGCATTAGTTGCTTGAGGTGCGTTAAGAACCTAAAAGAGTATCCTTCTAACAACTCTGTGACTTGGGTTTCGCTGCGCATGCGCAAAGCCGTGAGCTCAGCCAGCGCCTTTAACCACACTTAAGTCGCAAGCTTCAACGCCCCCTTCCGGCGCAATGTCGGTGAAAATTCGGCATAAATAATCAGTTCAAAACGCCATTTCAAGAAATACAAAATGCATGGTACGATTGTTTTGCTAGCACCAAGTGTGAAGTGCTTAAAACTGAAATTTAAGGATCACTAAAGCGGGCCACACAGACTACAAATTGCAGTTAAAAGTTACTGTTGTACCAGGCGATTTCACTCCGCGTGTATCTTCCACGTAGACAGCGCAGTACAAAACAGCATATTTTCTCTGCAGCAAGCGAACATCCCGTGCACTGGTATGCATTTATTGGCTTGAAAGTTTTGCACGTGGAGCAAGCAGAACTCACTCGAAAAACAGAGGTCTCACGACCGTTCCTCCCGCCATGCTGACCCTGAAGAACAGCGTGTACAGGACCGGCAGCAGCTGGTACCGCATCTGGATGGCTTCGAGGGCAATGGTCATCAAGGACTGGGCGTCTGCCTGGATGGAGGAACGCAAGCCAGGTAGAGACATAACACGCCACGTTATATTTCCCGCAAAAAACACACAAAGAATGGCTGACGATTACTATACTTCCTAACGCGAAATTTGTGCGTAGCGCTAACTGCGGTCTTCTCGGTCGCGGCGCAAAAAATCATGCAAAAGCGAAACCGCCTAACGCTGCGTAAGTGTACAAAAATGCATAAGCCGTGAATCTAACACATTTAATCGTTATAAAAGTTTAAATGTACAATTTTTGTCGAAATAAGAAACTTAAAATGATTTATTGTTGAATTGACGACGCAACGCAGACGATGAGGCGCCGTAGTGGACGGCTTCGGATTAATTTTGACCACCTGGGGATCTTTAACGTGCACCGAAATCCCGTACACACGGGCGTTCTTGCTTCTCGCCTCCGTCAGAAAAGCGGCCGCCACGTCCGGGAATCGAACCTGCGACCTGGTGTTCCGCAGCGCAACGCCTTAGCCACTGAGCTACCGCGGCGGGTGAAAGTTAAGATGAATAAAAGTGACGTAAGAATGCTTCTAAATTAATTGACGATTCTCCTAATTTGTGCACATTTTTAAACCACTGTAGGTACAACAGCGATAACCATGGTGTCGGAACGAAATGTTTTTCGTTCCGGTTTCTGTTTCCTTCGATAAATAAAAGTTCCGTTTCGTTTCAGCTCCGGAACCAAAAAAAATAATAATAATAATGGTTCGTAACGCTTCATAACGGTTCGTGTTCGTGCGAGAAAAATTGATATCTATGAAATTGTTAAAAAGGATTGAGAATTGTGAAATTACGTTAAAGAAGATGAAGTGATGCTTAATAATTGTTTTGAAAAATATAATTTTTGAAAAACTTGTATAGTTGTGCTCTTATTGTTAAAAGTTTACAACGGTCTGTCTCACGGAACACTGAAAAATTTGCTGTTTTTAATCATAAAAGAGATTGTGTGCGAGTATGTAGCAATATATTAACATCAGTACCTTCAGCAACCCCCCCCCCCCCCCCTCCACCGTATATATCCGAACGAAGGGATAACAGCAGGAAAATTGGTGAATAATTATTAAGTGCAATGCACTTCTTAAGCGACCCTGAACCTGCGTCCACCTGCGATGTCCGCGCACGTGGAGATGGGCGCGCGCTGCCTGGCCGCTGACATGGCACATACCCACGTGGGGGATTGGCCAAGAATCGGGCGTGAGAAGGGCTACTGCACCTGCTTAAAGGAGTACTGACACGAAATTTCAAAGCTGAGATCCGCTCTAGCATTCAAGTACAACGCCAACACAAATAGGTGTCTGTGAATAAATGCATCTTTCTTTCTTTTTAGTTGTGTGTGTGTGTGTGATCTCTCTTTCGCGAACATTACCGAACCGCGCAAATTCAACTCGTGCATTCGCACTTTCACATTCTTCCCCTCGGGGAAATGCGGGGAATTTTTGCGCACTTCCACATTGCAAGCGTATTTTTCTAAAATGCTATAATGGATAGGAGTACCCTGCCCGACATTGTTGCTTCCGCGCTCCTTATGAAATATTTTCCGCTGCGCTCTGGCAGCACTTGCTTACAAGTGCAACATGACTTGCAGCTGTTTGCATTGAGTGTGCGGCTGTAATTTGTTTTTTGCGCTGCTAGGGGTGTATGCTGGTGTTCATGCAAAAGGTTGTACGCTGTGCATCTTGTTCTTATGTCGTGTTTTAGAATATTCGTGTTTCCTTATGTATCACACAATGCCGTAAGGCTAATGTGGGTATTTTATTAAAATAAATAAATAAATAAATAAATAAATAAATAAATAAATAAATAAATAAATAAATAAATAAATAAATAAATAAATAAATAAGGCCGCGACGTCTGCATCGAAGCCAGATGCCCGTGGCAATCACGCGTGCACCTCGGCAGCGCGCCTATCGGCACAAACGGAGAGAGTATGTAAGCAGGCAGCAAGCCTTCTGAAGGAGAGTGGGTGCCATAGAGACGAAAGACGATTTCATGCCAGCAATCGATGGCAATTTCCCATTTTGCTGAATGGAAATTGAATGAATCCTGAAACACGTGAAATGGCCACTCAAACCGAAAACCGAAACGAATCTTTTTCGGTTTCGCTCTTGAACGAGGTAATAAATATCATTACGTTTTCGTTCTCGTTCCGGCAAAAAATTCCGTTTTTTTTTTTCGTTTCTGGTTTTCGTTTCGTTCCGAGACCCTGGCGGTAACACAAAATCGGGGAGTGACCGTAAGGTCAGCACTTTCTGCGTGGAAGTTTTACCTCACGAAGCGCTGACAGCGCGCGGAGTTTAGAAACAATCATTTCCCTTGAAATATGCGAATGAGGATGAAATCCCAGGAAGCGCGAGGAACCACTGAGCAACAATATCATCCTCAAGGAGAACTGATTCAAACTAAACTTTACTCCACACGGAATTTCTTTTCTTAAAGCGAAGCTTTTTTTTTTTTTTTTTTTTGATCGCGACCTTAAGCGAAAGCGCACTGCAGGAAAACCAACTTTACACAGTGGAAGGCACATGATGATCATGGGTTTCCACAAGGGCACATCGAGCGCCTCAAGAGAAATAGCATTGGCTTAGCTCGGCTATGCCAGGATATACGTAGCGTGAGCTAAGGTTCAGCTGGTTATTAGCTTTCCTGGTAGGGTTAGCTGGATTATCATGCTTACTCAGAGGCGCTATCAAGCGGCTCCGGCGCAGAGTCAGACTTGGCTACTGCGCAACGGAGGCGCACAGCTGGGCACGCGCCGGCGCCAGTGCGTCTGCCGCGGCTATGACGTCACTCCTCTGGAATGCGCAGACCGGCGAGGCGCGCTTGGCAGTGCCGGAGCGCGCGGCGGCGGCGGCTCCGGCGCGCCAGCTGTGCGCCGCGTGACGTTACTGCTCCTCACGCATGCGCAGCACGGCTCTCCAGGTTCCACGCGAAACTGCTCAACCTCGGCCAGTATATCTCACGCTACAAAAAAAAAAAAAAAAAAAAAAAACTCTTCCTGTGGTCGGAATCAAACTTGGGTCTCTTTCGTTATGAAGCCGACGTCGTTCCGACACGGTCGAAGCAGCTAAGCAGCTTGGGTTTCAGATTTCGACATTCCCTCAGGTTGCATGGGGGGGGGGGGGGGGGGGGGGGAGCTTCACGTTTTTTAACCATCTGTTTAAGTGCAATGCACTTCTTAAGCGACCCTGAACCTGCGTCCACCGGCGATGTCCGCGCACGTGGAGATGGGCGCGCGCAGCCTGGCCGCTGACATGGCACATACCCACGTGGGGGATTGGCCAGGAATCTCCTCGTCTTCCTTGGCAACGGGGGGAGATGGGCGCGCGCTGCCTGGCCGCTGACATGGCACATACCCACGTGGGGGATTGGCCAGGAATCTCCTCGTCTTCCTTGGCAACGGGGGGAGATGGGCGCGCGCTGCCTGGCCGCTGACATGGCACATACCCACGTGGGGGATTGGCCAAGAATCGGGCGTGAGAAGGGCTAATGCACCTGCTTAAAGGAGTACTGACACGAAATTTCAAAGCTGAGATCCGCTCTAGCAATCAAGTACAACGACAACACAAATAGGTGTCTGTGAATAAATGCATCTTTCTTTCTTTGTAGTTGTGTGTGTGTGTGTGATCCCTCTTTCGCGAACATTACCGAACCGCGCAAATTCAAATCGTGCATTCGAACTTTCACATTCTTCCCCTCGGGTAAATGCTAGGAATTTTTTCTAAAGAAAGGGGCTTTGATTTTTCTTGTAAACCAGGCTCAAAGAGCACCATTCATTGAGTCGCGCTGGCTTTCGTAACTGCATCAAAAAGATGGCGACGTCCCGGAAAGCGTTCCTTGGCAAAACAAAATTCCGAAAACTTGCGTCGTGCGACTGCTGAAGTTTGTCAATAATTGCTCTTTGACACAACATGTATCAAACCAAGTTATCTCCGCTTATACGCAAGCTCCTGCGCGTGGGAAGAGTCAGTCACCAATGTACAAGGCTGATTTCGTCAGCGACAAGCGCGCGTCTGCACGCACCCGTGTCTTGTCCATCCGGAAGTCGAGAGCCAGGGGGAAGAAGGCTCCGAGTTCAATCCATCGCTGGCACAGCATCCTCGAGGCCGTTTCGGAGCACAGGGGAACTCCTACCTACGGCGAGGCCCATTCAGAAAGCAGCAGTGGATAGAGGGAGAGAGAGAAAGCTCTTAGAGATCTTTGCCAAATCTCAACACCAACGTGCTACTCGGCAGGGAAGGTGTAAGGGAGGAAATACGCGACCCCATAGATAACGGGGTAATAGGACAGAAGGAGGATGGATGGAGGGATGCCTGTACCAATAGCCATTCTTATTGTTTCTACTGATTTTTTTCTATTTGTTTCCACTCTAGCGATGTAAATCATTTTTGCCTTTTTTATTTCTTGTGTTTATTTTTCTCTTTTTGTAGTTTTTGTGACACCAGTGTAACCACCTTTACCCTACGTAATTCCCTCCCCAGAGGGCATTAGGGTTTTTTTTTTTTAATTAAATAACATAATGATGAAGAGAAGTCAGCCTGGCAGCGAGCTTGGCTTGCTACTCCATATGAACAGGAGAGGGGCGAGAATGGGCGAAAGAAGTGAATACTCAAAAACGCATACAAACTCTAACAAACGCAGATAAGCACACAGAAACTAACAGACTCAGGGAAACACACAAAGCACACGCTAATGAGTAAAGAGTTCTGTTCAGGCCGGAGGCGCGGATAAATGACGCCGAGGCCCCTGCACCCCGTGTCACCACGGCAGTTGAGTGCCAAGAACCGATGACGTCGCTGATTTTCAGGGGTGCATCATCACGCCGTCCCAAAGCTGCCTTCATGGTTAGCCATGGGGTATCAAAACGAAGACATACACACAGCACATGTTCGTTTTCATGAACACTGCAAGCGCGACAGTGAGGAAAAGAAGGGAAATAAAATGAGAGAAAAAAGATCATGCGTGGTTCAGTTTGTGCGAATAATTGATGAATCAGTCCAAAGATCACGGTACTAGTCTATATCATTTAAGTTACGCCCATCTCTTCTAGGCAATCAAACAACACCGCTAGAGCGTTGAATTGAATTGATGGTAAAGGCCATGGCACAAGAAGTGCTCTGAAAGTCATTGGTCCGCGGCTTACGCGCTCGACTTTCTGCACACGACGGCACTTTTCGTGCACCTAAGTGGCCCCACTGACAGCAGGTGTTCCACGGTTTCGTAAGAGCTGCGTTAAGGCAAAACCGATGGTAAAGCGTCTCAAGTCGACGTGGGATACGCTTTGGGAGGCTCATTCTCACATACTCCTACCGACATCGCCTCGGTCAAACCACAAACCCCTATTGTGATATCTGTGGTTTGCCAGAAACTGTTGAACGCATCTTATTAGAGGGTCCGGCGTACTGCCAGGAAAGAAACCACCCCGCCAAGAAGATCGAGTGCCTCAACAACGGACTTTTTTCTTTGAAAGCTCTTCTTGGACCGTGGTCATCGCCACGATCCCAGCGCAAAGTATTAGGTGCAGTGTTTGAATATTTACACGACATCGGCGTCGCAGAGACAATGTAGAACTATGCATCATCATCCTGCGAGACCACCTAGACTTTTACATAACCCACGGAACCCTCCATGTTGCCTTATTTTTTACCTCTTCCTTTTTTTCCCCTCTCTTTCGCCCTGCTTCCTTTAGGTCCTTTATTCACTTCACCCCATCCCCACAGAGTACCCTATAGGCGAATACATGCCAGCAGACCTATCTGTTTTTTTCTAATAAAGAGCTCTCTCTCTCTCTCTCTCTCTCTCTCTCTCTCTCTCTCTCTCTCTCTCTCTCTCTCTCTCTCTCTCTCTCTCTCTCTCTCTCTCTCTCTCTCTCTCCACGGTTTCCGGGGTTCCGCAGTTATCGCAGTAAGGGTGCGAGGTCTCGCCAATTTGAATTTGAAACAGGTATACGACTTAACAAGCGCTGCGTTCAGGGGGTATCCGGAGATATGACGTCTCTAGACGCCTCGGCAGTAGCACCGGTAGCTTCATCCTGGGCTCAGGGTCTGTGTAGTGCAAGGAACCATGATGGTTCTCTGGGAAGGACCAGAGACGGTTCCGTTCCGTTCGGCGTAGTTGTGGCGTCATGGTTAGTGGGAACTGTGCTTTACGCGAATAAACCTAGCTGGCGTTCATGCAGACGGAATGATTATGTGTTCGTCCCACTGATTGCATACGTTCGCCTACGCAACGCATCAGGACGCATGAGCTTGTGCGTAAGCGCATTATGCATGGTTATGCAAGGTTGCGAGCTCTAACGGAAACGGGGCTCAGTGAGGCGTGCGCATGACATACCTTCGTCGCGTTCTCTTCCTACCTCATTCCTGCCGGCCTTGAAACTTGTGAACGTGGCTAAGAAGAGCAATACGACTCGTCCTGCTTGTCTGGCTCGCTCTCGAAAAAGCACACGCTTGCAGAAATGTTGAACGAATTTTAACACGAAAGTGTTTTATGCCGGGGTACACAAACCTTACCGACGTCATATACGTCACGGAAGTGACATCACCAGAAAAAGTTCCATTGGCGCGGCGGCTCTAAGTTTCGAGCCCACGATCAGTCTGGCCGCAGCGGGAGGTATGAAGCGCTCTACCGACTCGGCCACGAAGTCATACCTGGGTACGAACGCGCCTTATGCCCTTCCCTCTAATTTCTCAATTGAGATGGTGCTGCCGTCTAGGAGAGGCGAAGCGAAGCAGTGCGTCATGACGCTAGTGAGCGCCGATAGTTGGCGCCTCGATAGGGTCGCGTATAGAAGCGGAAGCTGCTGTGTTTATCCGTCCGCAACCTATGTAGAACGCCGTTCATCTTGTGAAGCGCCGCCGCTGCGTTCCACAAGCTGAGCTCGTCGCAACGCAATCGTCTGGCGTACACGCCACGGAGCAGGACCAATGTGGTCGCACCTTTGCCGAAGCGTCCCGCCAGGAGGACGTCGCTCGCCAAGCACACCCACAAGACTGCTGCCGACCCGCAAATCGTGCTCCTTTCGCTGTAGCGGACCGTGACTTCACCAAATGATTCGCTGACGACCCGTTCGGTTTCTTTCGCACGGTTTGCGAGCGCCTGGGGTTTCAAACGGGTTTACGCAATGCTCCGGCGCGTGTAATCCAGTGTCTAATGTTGATGAGTCTAAAGGTGCCATACAGACGAAATATAAATAGCGATGTGCAAGTTCATATGGATGCACAATAAACATTCAAATGCTCGTGTGAAGGCGCATTTTCACTTCCGTGTTTTAGCGATTCCTCTAAAAGAAGGATCAACCACATTTTTTATTCACGTTTTGTTCTGTGACTACCAAAATAAATTGGAACGGACAAAGAAGCCCATTCGAAATATCCTGTCTGAAGCTGTGCGCCCTGCCTGTTTACGCGCTTACTTATGTTGCGATGCTCGAATGACAGAAGTATGTCTATAGCATAGTAATAGAGGATGTAACTTCATTATCATCATCGCCATCATCCTGTTTGTGTCTACTGCAGAGCGAAGACCACGACCTGCCAACCACTCCTGTCAAGCAGTTCTTGCATCCATCCCGTGCCTCTAAACTCCCTTATCTCCTTCTTTCATCGTGTCAATGGTCTCCTCCTACTTCTTGGCCCAGCTGTTATCAGTGCTCTCCGCAATTTACGCCCAGCACCACTCCACTTGTTTCCCTTGCTACGACGTCTTCCACCCGAGTTATCTCCCTAACCCGAGACGCTCGCTTGCTATGCCTAAGCGTTACTAAAATCATCCATGCCATTGCTCGTTTCACTGACGTAAGTGTTATTTCGAGGCGCATAGTAAGTATTCAAGTTCAGGCTCCATAAATAATCACGGGAATTACGCACTGGTTGCCCTTTCTTTTGAGTGACAAAGGTAACCTACTGTTCATTGCTCCACACTGCTTGCCGAATACTCCCCAGCCCGTTGTAATTCAACGTCTTATTTCCTTCTCGTGGTTTGGACCGGCACTGACACCTCGTCCAGGTGAGTTATGTATTTTCTTGTGATATATTTTATCCATACGTCATTCACCATATGGCACCGAGCAGTGCACTTCTACTCGTAACACGTTTGCGGGTTTATCACTGATAAATGCGGCCTTGAAATTCATACTTATGTTGGTACCCTTGTTAGGATAAATCATGGTTCGCTCACAAATGCGCGGGACGTTGGTGTGGTTTCAGGCGCATAGGCAGTAACACAACAGGGTAATGAGGCGTTCATTCAAAGATTATAATTACTAGTCGTCGTGGTCGCAAAGCACCAGCTTTCAAGAAAGATAAACCCCGACCGTGGCATGCTAATACACCTGTCACACGGGCACTTTCAATTGCGATTGAAGTGAATCGCTATCGAGTTTTCGAGCGCGCTCAACGCACTGCACTCGTGTACGCCAGATGGCGCTAACAATGTACTTGCGGCAGGCGTCTGGTAACTTCGCGTGGTCGTAGGTATACGTAACTATGCAAATGTTACCGCACGCTTATTTGGGGCAAGTTAGTTTACACAATTTGTGGCTTTAGTTGAAGTTGTCACCTTATGTGCCATTACTGAGCGGGGACGAGAGTATCGCCGCTTTCGTTCAATCGCGCTTGGAAACCTCGATCGAGCTTGATTAACCAGGATTTAGTTCGAACGGGATCGAGCTCTATCGCAATTGAAACTGCCCTGTAGCAGCACCGGATCCGGATTGAGCTCGACACGGATCAACTCAATCGCGATCGGAAGTTGCCGGGTGACAGGGGTTTAAGCCAAGATGCGTGAAGCACAAACTGCACCCCACCCCCCCCCCCCCCCCCCACACTCCGGTTTTTTCTTATCGCAAATAAACTTTCAACTCACGTATGGAATCCCGAAGATGCTGTACTCCAGGACAGCTGAAAGGCAAACGCCACACATCACCTGGTTTGTCGATCAATCATAAGCTATCCACCCACCGACAATGGCTCGGCGCAGTCCCGACCATTCCCCGAAGTCCGGCAGTTCAACGAGATGTCCGGCGTAGCGACCAGTTGAAGGGAACGTGGACTCCGAGATGACAAGACATCTGTCGCTCGTAAGGTCGCTCAAAGCCCTGCACATATTGACACACATGTGATTGGCACTAAACGGACCCAGGCCGAAATTAAGTAACTCTCGGCGGGTAAACTGACAGGCTGTCACAGTATTTTAGGAGCCCGGATTCTGCGATGTTCCTTTATCTTACGAGCTTAAAGGGACCCTGAAACACTTTTGATAAACGCTTTCTCTCTTTCCTTCTCGTTTGGAAACACTGCGAAAGTTATAGTTATCGTGAGCACGGAGCGGCACTGCGTCATTTGCTCGTCGCAGCAGATACGCCTTCCATTTCTGCGTTGCTTTTGTAACTTTCTTTTTAGAGTTGCTATCGAATCCATTCATTGCTGCAACTGAACGAAAGCCGGCCAACAGACGCTACATCGCTGTAATGACGTCAAGCGGTCAAAGAACGCTAACCGGGAAAAAGAGAAAAACCTTTTGATCAAGTTTCTTGGTTTTCTGATTGGCATAGAGCAGTAATTTTTGGTTGAGGTACTTTGCGACCTCCTAATATATGTACTGAGTGTGTAGGTCGCCTACGTTCTGCAAGCATTTAAGATTTCAAAAAACGATAAAAGAAATGTTGTAGGGTCCCTTTAAATAACCCGTATGCGGAGTATTTGGAGCAGTGGAAGTTTCGAGCGAGAAGGACAAACTACGCTTCGATGCGCAACAAAGTGTGGTTCGTCTGCTTCTGTCGTCCGAATACGCAGTGCAGGCTCAAAACTGCGCTTGAAATTAACATTCGGAAGTTCGAAACTAGCCCCCCACAAACTTCTTAGTTTTGTTATTGCACAATTTCTCGTCCTATACCCAGACAGAAAAAAATGTGACGACGTTTCGGAAGCGACCTGCGATCGAATTTTCTCTTACTCATTTTTCGAATATTCGGTTCAGTCATCCTTCTCGGAGCTATTTCCTTCCTGCAAAATCTAGTCTCGTACTGTCGCAAGGCTGCCACTAATTGTAAGCAAAACGGTGTGGGGAAAGGAAATTCGCAATTATGTACGCATCTTAATTATTTATACTATTACGAGTTTAGACACAAGACATCAATCGAAACATTCGCTACACCGCGTGGAAAAATCTTTGACGGTGCAGTGAAGGAGAGCCAAGTGTTCATTTATTTTGTGGAACGTGTTGTGCCCTTGTAGCTTCGGACTTTATTTGATTATGTATTGGGGCGCAGGCTTCCAGCGCGTACAATTAACGGCAAAAACAAAACCATCCTACATGTCATGTACACAACAATAAAGGATCCAAAACAGGGTGCTGAAGTTCGTGTGCTTGACAGAGCAAAGTAGCGCCCGGAGAATATCGCGTTTTCCAGTTATGTAGACCTTTATCTACTGCGAATCTCCTCCGCAGCGCGCCGCTCCACAGCTTCACTTCAAAGCTATTTCAGTCAAACGTACTCTTCTGAAATCATCTGCTTCAAAAGATATTTTTTTTAACTCCTCCTGGGCAGAGCCTTACCTGAATAGATTTTTAACACGAAAGTGCTCTATCCCCGGGTACACCAAGATCTGACCGGCGTCATATCCGTTACGGAAATGACGTCGCCAGAAAAAGTTCCATTGACGATGCTGCGTCCGGATTCGAGCAACGAACTCTCTCGCCGCTACGAATTCAAGCAATTCAAGCGCAAGTAGCTCTACGAACACGCCTTATATCTTTCCCACTACTTTCTTTATTCAGATGCCGTATAGGAGATGCTGCCGTCTAGGAGGAGGGAAGTGAAGTAATTCATCATGGCACTGATGAGCGCCGACAGTTTGCGCCTCGATGGCGGCGTCTTCGTGTACGCGGGACGCGGGTAAATTGAGGCATTCTCCGCCACCTACTGCTTTCGGTTTCGGTTTCGGTTCCGTTTCGTTCGCGCGGATTTCAAGAGGCTGTGGTTTCAGCCGGATTTACGCAATGTTCCGGCGAATGCAATCCAGTGTATAACGTTGATGCGTCTAACGGTGTCATACCGACGTAATATAAATAGCGATGCGCAAGTTCATATCGATGCACAATAAATGCTCCTGCGAAGGCACATTTCTTTTTCCTGTTTTTCCGATTCTATGAAAGAGGCATGAACCACATTTTTTCCTTCGCTCCGTAAATTCCGCTCATTTCAAGATACGGCAGCGTCGAGAAGAGACTGTCGCCAGTGGATCCACAACTGTAAGCGCTTTTGTGCTGCGTATTTGTTATTGTCAAACCCAAGGCCTCGGGCCTACCATTAGCAATAACTACAAGCAGTGGCGTAGCCTGGAATATTTCATGGGAAAGGGGGGGGGGCAGTAAGAATATAAAAAGACGCAGAACCGTCACCCAAACAATATCTTAGCCATTGTTCTGTTTTAATGTAGTTGGAAGATTATTTGTTTCGTTCACTGTAATATCTACATAATAATACCAGTACAGACCAGATTTCGACGGCTCTATTTCGTAAAAAACACCGATTTTCTCGCACACACAGAAAAATCCTCGTAAAGGAAAAGAAATGTCACCTGGTTTCTAGAACAGGCGTTATTTTTTGTCAACCAGCCGACACCCTTCCTATTTTCGTGTTTACATTTGAATATATCAATGCGGTCTGCTAATAGCAAGGGCAAGGAAAGCGCCTAAAGGATGTTGAGTGGAAAATGCAGCCCTCACAAAATTTAGGGGGCTGTTCTGACGCCGGAACCCGGACTACAAGTGAGCGAAAGAACAGCTTACCGCTGAGTTGCTAGGCTGTGGCTCCAGCCATAAATGTTGTGGACGTCGTAATGTCTGTACCGCTGCCGCTCCCCGAAGGCCGCGCTCATGCAGAGCGTTCCGTTACGAAGCTGCGTTGCGTTTCCCTCCTCGTTCCTGTAGGCGACTTGAGAGGTGAGAGATAGAAAATGAAGGGGTAAATCCACAAATGACCGCAACATCACTCAGCGATCAAGCGAAGCTGTTGACACGGGGGGTAGAAACATTTATTGAAGATCTTTCGCTGTTGCAAATAAATGTCAGACACCGACCGTATGAAACTGTCAAGACATTAAAAAATGAGCGATGAGACGTTTCGACTTCGCTACGGTAGCCTGGTTCACGAAACGTCTCTTGCTCGTTTGTTTTCAAAGGTTTTGGCGGTTTCATACGGTCGGTGTCGGACATTTACTTGCAGCATGTTTCATGCCAGCCGGACGTGCTTCCGTTGAGTCCTCAACTTCAAGATCCATCGGTGGATCCTTAAAGGGACCCCGGAAAGCTTTGCGAAGGTGGCAAACAAATGCATTCAGGTGTTAGAACACATAACGGGGGATTTTTGAGCCAAGTGTGAGCCCCATACGTGGTACGGATAATTTGTAAACAATTTTTGAAGATCGCCTTTCTCAGCCGATGAGCACGACGGCGCAGCGAGCCGACCGCGGCTGACGCAACGGCGAAGGCGCCCCCTGATTCGCCCAATCGCCGGCGAGGTCGGCCGCCGGCGGCGTCACTGCCATTGGTTTCCGGCTGCTCTTCCTCCTTCCTGCGCGATCCCGAGGCAAAGGCGGCAAAGGCTTGTCCGCAGCGATTGACACGTGCCTAAGCGCAGGAATGTAGCTAGCGCAGAACGGAAGTCGAGCGTCGCGATGTCACATGGGTATTCCGAGGGTTTCCAGCTGCTTTGAAGGAAGCAGAGAGGGAGGAGGAGTCGATCGGCAAGTGGGGAGAGATGCATTTAATTGCTTCTGGCGCAGCTAATACTGAATGTAGATCAATAATTCCAACGGCATTGCATCGCTATATTGGTGCTACGCGACAATACAGGCCTTTTGTAACTCTTACAGAAGGCTTTTCTGGGTCCCTTTAAGAGTGCGTGAACGTCTAGTCTCTCGCGAAATTCATGCGTACTCTCAGCTCCTGCTTCAGAATTTCGTAACGCAGCGTATTTCGCGCGCCCCTTGTACACCGTGTCAACCGTGCTTAGCGCTCTATAGCCATCTTAGCCATCTATGCCCACCTTTAGCCATCTATTGATAACCATTTATAGCTATCTATAGCGATCTTAGCGCTCTATAGCCATAGTTGACACGTTGTACAAGGGGAGCGCGAAAAATGCACATCCCTTGTATACTGCGTCAACCGGGCTTAGCGCTATATAGCCATCTCAAAGTGATCTCGTTTGTTCACTTTAGCAGCAACGCTGCCTGCCTGCCGCTGCCTTGGTTATCCACCAATATCGGTACTCCGTCGCTATCATTCCAGTTCCTTCAAATTTTGCCGCTCTGCACCGGCTGCAGACTCCATTTTACAGCACATACAAGCGGCGAACCCGTCACGGAACCCGTCGAGGCGGTGTGCGACGGGCGCATCGGCAGATGCAGGTGGCGAGCCGCAGTCAGACTTGACCTTTACATTGCAACGTCAGCAGCGGAGTGAAGGTAGGGTCAGCGCAACCACGCTCTCGTTCGTTCTCTGTTCTGTCGCTGTGGGCATCTATCGGCGGCCAAATGTTTTGCCGACGTACCCCATTCCTTGCGTGCAGTAACAGGTACGTCAGACGGGAGTTCAGGTCCTAACTCACCCGGCACATAAAGTGGATCTTCCCAGCGACCCTGCGGGCACTTTTGACACCACAAGTCGTTCGTTTCGCAGGAGGCAGAGCCGCTGAACTCTGCAGGCTCGTTCATCGTCTGCATGTGAGAGTGGGAGGGGGAAGAGGAGGAAGTGGATGACATTTATTGAAGTCTTGAAGGTGGTAAAAACTAATTCTGTTACTAGAATTCTTAGTGCAAGGAAATTCTTTTTTTTAAAAGCTGCGAGTTAATTTCTATGCCTGTTTTACAAGGCGCTCTTGCATTGCAAGCGCTGTATGGATGAGCGCTTGAGTTATCAAGGTTCGTGTCCAAAGCCTAGAGTCGAACAAAGCCTAGAGTCGAGCCCTTCTGCTTCCCGCGGAAATCATACAGCCTTTGTCCGCGATTATTTGCTGATAAGAAGCTGTAATTATCTGGTGTCCTATGCAGGTTTTGTGGCCTGCAGTAAAGTCCAGGAGGCGGAAAAGATAAGAAATATTCATCGTGGATCCTAGATTTTCTCAAAACGGGTAACAGTTGTGCAGAAAAAACGTTAGGACCCGTTCCACTCTGTGGAGGTTGATGACCAGTGAGGCTGCATAGAATACACATCACACATGTGGTTAGAGAATGTACACGTATTTATTGCTCATTTTTGCGTAATGGTAGTGACTGAGGCTTCCGGATTACTTGATTAAACTTTGAAGGAATAATGAATTACCCGAGCAGTAAACATGGGGATATCCATTTCCTTCGTGTATACATAGAAACCTATGTGTTGACAGCAGACGGGAACGTTTACAACTTCCCTGTTAAGAAACTTCTAAGACCTGTAACTGAAACTCGGCGTGATGATAGAGTCGTCTTAGCGGTCATTTGTCATCGAATTTTTGTTCCGAAAGTTTTGACAAAAACAGCCGTTCTTTGTAACCGTACCCCCACGATGCTCATGACAAGTTCTGATAAATCAAGTGTTGCAGCGGTTTTCTGCTGAGCATTCGCGATGAGGTTTTCTTGCCGCGATGCTTTTCTCCACCCCGTATTTGTTGACGGACACAAAAAATACGCGGAACCGTAATCATAAACAGCTTCGCTGTAAAATGCAATTCGTGGCCTTGACTCATACCCACGTAGTTACACATTTTGCGAGCTGCGAACATAACTAACTGCCTCATTCCCCACTCGGCTTGGAAGTAGTGCTGGAGCGGACTTACGAGAAACATTGCGTTGAAATCGATCGTGGATCCCTGGTAATCCATGATGGCGTTTCTCCACCACTGCTTCGTTGAATTCTTCAGAAAGTCTGGAAACGCCGACGGCCCACTTGGCATCCCCTGTAAGTTGAAAGCTCTTGCTGTGTTTGCCATTTATTCACGCAGAACGAAACTGCCGCCATCTTGGTCGAAAGTGCTGAAGTCGAAAGCGTGGATTGCGTTTAGGCATTCCACGTGAAAGCATTCCAAGTTATTCTCATTCTACATAAACGCATTCCAACCTATTCCCTGCAACCCACTCCCTTTAGGTACGATCTGGAACAGACATGTTAACCCGTGCTTAAGAAGTTTCAATTCGTTTGAGCGAAACAATTTTCAAACTGTAAGGCAATACTGAAGCGGTATTTGTTTGTTTGTTTGTTTGTTTGTTTGTTTGTTTGTTTGTTTGTTTGTTTGTTTGTTTGTTTGTTTGTTTGTTTGTTTGTTTGTTTGTTTGTTTGTTTGTTTGTTTGTTTGTTTGTTTGTTTGTTTGACAGTACAGCAGCAGGCACATACCTTGGCGTAAAGAACAGCATTGGGATCAGCCACGTTAGGCGCCGAGCCTTTCTTCACGAACACGTCACCTTCGAGGCCCGTCGTGTACGGCGCATACTCTGTGATGTTGTCAGCGGCGATCGCTGGGTTCTGAAGAGAAGGCCGAAGCAAACGAGAGTAACTCAAGTGTCCCTTTACACTGCCTTGCCTAAATGTTGTTTAGACCAACCAAGTTTATATTGTTTCATATGCGAGAGCACGTATGGGGCCAACTACCCCAGCGACCTGGGGTTCTGTCATCCCATAGCGTACATAGGGAAGCAAAAGGAAGGCCTTCTTTTTCCTATTCCTAAACCCATCCGAGGCCCTCCTGTAGTTCCCATTGAGTTCCAACACAACTCGACGTAAAAAACTCAACTAACGTGAACCGTGAGGAGAAGCGAGGCACGCAGTGTAAAGGTGTGTTCAAAGATTGTAACTCTCTCTCTCTTTCCACACGGCGTCCACTGATTGGGAGCCGGAGAATTAAGCGTCGGCGGGAGGAGCGATCACGCGTTTGCTGAGGCGGTGGCGCCCTCTCTTGCGTTGAACCGGATTTAAGCAATTTGCATGCTCCATTTGCCCCAGTTTGGCGTAGTGGCAGGGGTCAACGTGAGCGCAGTGCTATTCCCGCGCCTTGCCCTGGGGGCTCGTCCGGGTGAAGAGAATTTATTATAACCCACATAACCCTGGGGGCCCGTCCTCGGTGATCAGCGAGGCCCCGGCACCAGATAAGTACGCCTTTTCTTGCTTCGCCCGACCGGATCAGGCCTAGCGTCGAGTGCGGGTAGCTGACAAATTATAACCGGTCTACAAACAGCTTCCGCTTTTGCTTGACGATTGCTGAAGCGGACAGGGAGCGTTCCAAAAATCTTCAAATCATTTTAGTCTATTGTGAACTGGTTTTATCCACTATACCTGTTACGTTCGAACGCAATTCGTTGGAAAACGAGTGTCCCGGTGTTTTAGTACCGTGACTACATGAAACGAAGACGACGACAGGAGACGCCGACAGCCCAAGCCCCTACAGGGCTTTGCCTCTAAAAATATTAAGCACATAAATACAGTGATCTAGCTTCAGTCTAACGCCGAAACATTGTGACTGAGTCACCTAATAGGGGTCTACGTTTGGATTCGTAGTTACGAGTAAAGCAGCCTTCTACTATGACAAGTTTGCGTTGACCAATATGAGGCAAATTTAGTTCTGTAGTGTAATCAGTGAGCGGGCCTTCATGACACGCTCGAAACTGGTGCTCAGCCAAAAGCTATCGTTACTGAAACTAAAGTGTCGACGGTTTACTACGTGGTAGCCTTCGACGGAGACCTTTCTTATTTCCCATTGTCTCCGGCCGTCCTGCATTTCGGCTTTTCTTTATGAGGAAGAATTTTTCCAAAGCCGTGATTACTTATTTCTTTTACTCGCCTAAGGCTAAAAGGTCGAAATGTATGAGCATTTAATCAAACTTTTGGCAAAATGCAACATTCCTGGAGAAGAATGGCGGGCTCTGTTCACTTGATTCATGCTGTGTTACTTGAGAATGTACAAGTTATTCGATATTCACCGTTGAATTTTTATTAAACCGTTACTGTAAGGCAATCTCATCGTTCATATCAACTCAAAACAATGCTGACGAGTGATGCATTCATGCCACCTACAAAGAAAATTCACGAATGAAACCAAAAGTGCATATCAGTTGACTCAAAAACTTCATTATCTCTTCCTAATGTAATTTTCAAAACCGCGTAAGCTTTCTCACATCAAAACTGCGTCGAAAGTGCGTCAAAACGCTCCGTACTCTGCTTCCAACATTCAGTGAAAGTGCGTTCAATCGATCCGATTGGCACACCTTCAAAGACAAGTCGCAAACGCAAACGCAGTAAGCAAACGCATCTACGAGAGCGAAAACGCCCGTGTGTTCGAAATTTCGGCGCAGTTTAAAGGGGCCATGGAGAGAAAACACAAGTTTGACTAATTAGAAAGATTGCCTCGTTAGAAGCATATTGACCCCATTTTTAACTTAAACTTCACTCTAATAAGCTACATAATTAGGACGAAAGGAAATGGCCATGCGACGCACTAGCTCATTTCCCGCAACATATATGAAGTCATATGTGCCCAGCTGCGCGATTGGCTCAGGTCGGCAAACGCAAATTAACAGGGCTTGTAAGCTTGCAGAACGAGCTATTTGAGCTTACATTTAGGGCACATTCTTTTTATAGCAGTAAGAATGGTGGCGTAAGCAGTGGAAGTTACGAATGTACGCGTAAACATAGGAGTACCGATGCGTACTGCTGTTGGTACTGCCGCGCACTATGCTGTTTTAGCTGCACAGCACTGCGGCGATTTGGGGTTGTCCCAGACGACACTGCCCGATTGGCGTAAGTGACGGTGTCTGACGTGACCATATTTGTCGAGTGAATACCATGTTTCACGAAACGATTATTTTCTACCTTAACAAAAACAAGCCAGGTACAAATACGGTCAAAAACAAAGACAGAAAACGCCCCGTCACGGTATGGTGGTGCCATCTAGTTTGACTAACGGTAAACAAGGCTCCCGAGCACATATGACATCATTGCAGACGTCATGCAAACACATGATTTGGCGGCAGAATCAATATTTTAACTTAAATTGATTAATTTGTCAGTGAATAAAGCATCCTTTGCTTCCGGAGAAGCGCTGGGGGCACCACAAAATACCAAATCTTTTGAATAAAACAAATTTGTATTTTGTCTGCATGGCGCCTTTAAAGATCCTCACGGGGTCAAAATTAATCTGGACTCCTCAACTACGCCGCAGCTCATCGCCTGTGTGGTCGGCGCGTAAAGCTCACAATCAAAAACGCATCCACGAACGATCTAAATGTATACTGACACGTGGTCCATGAGATAAAGCTATACTATTGCGTACTCCTTCATGATCTATGCGTGTATTTCCTTATCTAGAACCGCCATTTTTCGCAATATTCAAGTAACTGCTTTGACTCAACAGAAGTTTGGTTTCACGCACGCGCCTTGTGCCCAGAGACCTTATCGGAACTTTTCTGTCGGCCAACCGGTCTAAGGAAAATGCATTAGTTTTTTGAGAGGACGCCATTGGTTCTACTAAGAAAGCTTTCACTTTAAAAACGTGACCTGCGCTGTGGTAGTGCCCAAGGCAGAACGTCATTCCTGCATTGCATGATGCCACCGCACAGGCCGAACTACTGAGTCAAATCATGTGCTCGACATCGATATTCGCCAAAATTTGGTTGTCGGCAGCGTAGATTGCTCCATCGAGTGCCCTGTGGTGAAGCTGATTTACAGGATTGCACTTTAGTACAGATTCGAGAATCGGCGGGACGCAATGACAAAGCGTTTCTCTACTTACTGCGATCAGCCCCACCTCGACACCCTCTGTGGCGAGCTGTCGAATGTACGCTTGGAGACCACCGAAAGCAGAGTTCAGGGTGAACGCCCTCGAGTCTTGGAAGACGTCCAGCCAGATGGCATCCTTAAAAAAACAAGGTCGTCGAAAAGCAACAGTGGTGAACTTTTCCTTCACAGTTTCTTCTTCTCAGCCAAGGCAACGACAAAAAGATGTTTAACACACATGGCGCCTTCCCGCTGACGGGCAAAATTTTAAAAATTAAAATGGCTCATAAAGAGTGTGGGCATTTTGGTAGCAACAAAAAATTGACGAGTGAAACGTCACCATATAAAACATGGCCGTTGAGCCTCCAACTGAGAATTTGAGAGAAAAAATAATTAACAGGTATAGACATTGTTTTGATAAGTACACATTCGCATCGCATTTGAAAGATTGATTGATTGATTGATTGATTGATTGATTGATTGATTGATTGATTGATTGATTGATTGATTGATTGATTGATTGATTGATTGATTGATTGATTGAGTGAGTGATTGATTGATTGTGAAGTTTAACCCTCCGGAGCTACACAACTACAGGAAACGCACCGTAGTGGAGTGCTCCGGATTAATTTCGACCACCTGGTGATCTTTAGCGTGCGCCTAAATCTCGAACACACAAGCGTTTTTGTTTTTCGGCTCCATCAGAAAAGTACGGCCGCCGCGGCCGTACCTGGGTTCAGCAGCACAACGCCTTAGCCACTGCGTCACAGCGGCGGAGCGTTTGAAAGAGTGTGTTTGACGATTATAGTGATGGGGGCTGCGATAAGGGACCCTTGTTAAGTATCTATTCAATATGTTTTACTTATTCCTCTGGGACTGCGCTTCGATGTAAGCCTCGCTGTCAAAACATCATGACAAGATATTAAAGTTTTCTCTCTCTCCCTCTATCTCTCTCCCTCTGTTTCTCCCCCCCCTCTCTTTCTCTCTCTGCGCCTTCAAGCTTTTTTTGGACATGGACTTCGATTCCTAAGTTGGGGAGGGGGTGGGGAGGGGCTGCGAACAGGGGCTGCTTTTTGGGGCTAGAGAGAGGCTTTGCTGGCAAACGAAGAACTTTGTGGGGAAGTATTCGCAAAATGATGGGGTATGCGTGGTCTGCGGAAAAGAAACAGAAACTATGCGGCACATAGTGTTAGAATGCGAGAGTATCCATTCAAATCTACATGAGGGAAATGTTCAGCTTCCAGAAGCCCTAGTATTTAAGGGTAGCACAGAGGAAGTTAACTTCAAATCTGTCGAGGTGACGAAAAGAAGATTAGAATGGTGGTGGAAGAAAAGCAGAGGGGAGAATATTGCCTAGGCCTAGGACAGCTACCACCTGTAACAGGGAAAAAAATTTCTCCCACCTCCCCTCGCGGGAACCCCTGTGTAGATGCGACGCATAGGGGGTTCCGTTGTTGTTTCCGTTAGGTTGATTCTCCCATCGCGTGAAACGTGCCGTGAACCCCCTGCCGCGGCTATGACGCAACGTGGCGCGGCTATGACGCAACACAATCCAACACAATCCACTTTAATCCAATCCAAATCCAAATCCAAATCCAATCCAATCCAATCCAAGCCAAGCCAAGCCAAGCCAATCCAATCCATTCCAATCCAATGTCCCTCGCGAGAGTGTGTTCGCTATCGGAGAGGAGAGGGGGTGAGCGGCGGAGAGCGTAGCTCGCGCGGCGAGTAGAATGGGGGAGGGGTGTGGACGGACAACAAAAACGCCGTATGGAGGGACAAGGCGAGTGAATGAGATGCAGTCGCATCTAGAAAAGTATTTTGTGCCTAATAAGTTTGTTATGCCTGCCCTACGCAGCGCTAGTATTAAACAAAGAGTATAAAACATAGGTGTATTATTCCTTTTTGGTAAGATGACACGTCATCACCCCGCTACAAAGGGGGAACCAATAGCAATCATCATCATCAGACACCACCGCCACAGCCAAGAGGGCTCAACCAGACCAAGAACGTCCTCCACTGAAGAGACTGAAAATTCATTCTCACTGGGGGTGAGCCTTACCTTAGGCACACCGGACTGATCGAGAGACGTCATGGCGCTCTTGACGTCATTCAGCGATGTGTAGTTCTTCAACCACACCTGGTACCCGAGTGCCCAGATGGGTGGCATGAAGGGTAGCCCAACGAGCTGCAAGGAAATGTCATCCGATATTCATAAAGCTGGTTTCTAACGGTGCGCAGTATTTGTAAAGGGTTGAACAAAATTTTTGTTCCGCTTTCAGCGACTCAACAAAGGGCAGGTGGTAGTTTAACGGCGCCGAAAAATTAATTTGGACACTAATTATTGGACTGGGAATCAATGCACCGAATGAATCTAGGAATTCATACCATTTGCGCATTACTTGGAAAAATTTAGATACTCATTGCAATAAATATATCCAACTTTGTTGCTTACACTTTTTTCCACGCGCGGTTGCACTTTGGACTAACTGGCCCGGTCACATACGTTTTTTGCCCTCAAGTGAATTATTGTGTGCCATAAATACCATTTCCCCTTTTTAAAGACGATAATCGTTCTTGGGATACTTGCACGCAGAAATTTTGGTCGGTCTGTATGTATGTCTGTCTGTCTGTGACTCGATTCAGCCACCCGGCCAAAGCGAAACGGAAACAGCGCGATAGTCTTATATACCCACAGCCAGATCTAAACCTGTAAGCCCGGTGTGAAGGTTCATACGTGTCAACACTGTTGAACAAGAACAAGACATTACGCAAATATAAAGCAGAAAGTCAATACATGAGTGATATTTGGAGTGTTCCTTTGTTAAAAATTCACGGATGCTTGGTTTTTGCGATAGCAAATAAAATACTAAATTAACTCCAGAAAACCGTCGCCTGCTGTTGCCCGCGCTACCTGGCGGCATTTTAAAAAAATCAAACGGCAACAACAACGAAAGGTTCCACTAGATAGGTTTCATGTTCCGCTTGGAACGCTCATGGAGTAGAGCAACGTGGTTCTATCAACGTTGAAGTGGGGCGCCTGCATTCACGCGCGTCTCCGCCGTACGGCAGGGCTGGCATCGACGCACCTGACTTGGAGCAGTGGAACGCGGTGAATTTAAATTGACTTGAGCAAACCTTTGGCGTGTTTACCTTGGGAGGAGCGCGACGGAAGAGGAACATCATGAGAGGTGAGCGGGAAAGTAAATGGAGGCATTCACAAACACTAACGTGTATGGTCGACATTTGCAACCAAATGAGCAGATACGCGGCCAATTTTCTTTCTCTTGTTTTCCTTTTTGTCGTATTTCCCGTGTTCTGATCTTTGCCACCATGTCCTTAGGTTTATTCAGTGTATAATTCAGTGCTCAATTACCTTACAACCCAACATGTTACCCCATTCACTTTTCCGCACTGGCCTTATTTCCCCACTCCTGACATAGCCCTAATTACGGACTGCAGTATGTACAAATAAATAAATATGCTGTGAATACAAGAAACAACACACAATACATATTAATTGGTAACATTACGCAATACCTGGTGTACTTAGAGTCTGCTTTTTACCACTGCTCCAATAGTAATTTTCTCACATTTTCAGCAGTGAACTCTAATTTGCCGGTAGGTTTCTAAATCGTGAGGGCAACCGTGTAATGGCATGTGTCGCATGTTCTGGAGTAAGATCGAATGAATCCTAAGGAGAAACGGGAACGCTGTAATGAAGAGGGCAGTAGAGGAGGACTTAGTAAACCAGAGGAGAGCAAAGCACAGCGGAGAGGAACGCCGTGAAATAAAGTGTAGATCGTTGAAGTTCCTGCCCTAGGAGAATTGCGACACCTCCTTTCTTTCGCTAATAAACGTCTCTCTCTCTCTCTACTCTCTCTCTCTCTCTCTCTCCTCTTTTTCTGTCTCCATCTCTCCCTCCCCTCTCTCGTTCTCTCTCTGCATCTCTCTCTCCCTTTCTCCCTCCCCATCTCTCTCTCTTCTCCTACAGGGTTGCCAGTTGCCGTGTGATACATGTCGCTTCATTTTGTTTTCCTTGCCGCCTAGAAGCTAGGGCGATGACGAAACAGCAGCATGTTGTCGCATCTGCCTGTCGTTAATATGCCATCGACATTTTAAACGTTTAGAGGGACAGACAGAAGATTTTTGTCGAGTATGCTTTCTTTATCCCGAATGCAAGGACATCACTTAGAGCACCTTAGCATCTCTTCGGTTTTGCTGACAGCACCCTAGAACTTTTGAAATCGGAATTTTTAGATCTACCAGCTATACGTGGTCCACCCTGAGGAATGCTAGCAACCATGACATTGAGCCGTGCGGCAAGGCACTTAACTGCACGTGAGAACAAAAGAGGTATTCAAAAACTTGTTCCCGGCTAAAGCAACAATAATAGATTGCAGGCTTCCTTGTTCCTTTACGCGGTTGAATCACGCGTTGAAACTGACGGAGTTGTTTGGACACGTTCGGTAGTGTCACTTTTAGACACTGCATGGCGCCACTTTTCAGACGAGAGAAATTTTAGTGCTAAGTTAACTATATTTCTGTTTGTTTTTTAGAAATTCCTTGCAGTTATCGCACTATATAAAGCGCTGGCTTTCATATGAGCTACAGGACATGCACTCCGCACCATGCAGTTATTTGTCCCTTTAAACGTTGATAATATCTTGGCATATTGCGGACTGGGCTGCGCAAGCGGAGCTAATTCATCCTGTCGACTGCGCCACTTGCGACGCCAGCAGAGCCCTTCTTTTTAAAATGGAATAATGCCTGTCAGATGTGTTGTCAGTGCTACATTTCTAAACCTCTAAATTCACCTCAGCCACCACATTTACAGCACTCATACCTTTTGGTACAGCTGTACCACGTGGTTCGGGGTGGAGCCGACGAAAAAGAACAAGTCGAGAATTCCTCCGGTCGTCCTGATGGCTACGTTTCCGCTTGATGTCACCGTGTAATCTGTTCGAGGAGATGCAAGGCATGGTTAACTGCTCACAAGCGTACCTGTAAATAACAGGGGTCTTAATTGCTGGTGACCAGGCCCACTGAAATGGGCTTTGGCGACAAAATACAACTTCGCGTAATGTGTGAGAAATAGCCTCTGGCAACGTACTCGTCTCAATTATAGCCCGGAAATGGAGTAAAAAATATTGGAAACTTTCGAATTGCGCGCTGCACTACAATCGCACAGTGATATTCCTTGGAGCTGGCCTTGATCTGCGGCAGCCAATCGTACAAACAAGATTGTGTGACGACATAGAGACGTCGCCGAAAAGTGGGTGGAAAGTGGTCACTGCTTCACCCGTGTACCTTTATATCTAGCTAGGTTGTTCGAAGCTTGCTTTAAAATTGGTAATATTCTGAGGGGGTAAATGCGGTCTTTTCAATGAACGAAACTTGATTTTAGTCCTCTTCGCTCCTTCGAAAACCATAGTTGGAAACGCGGAAAAGCAAAGACATTAGTGCGCGTTTTGCAGTGAAGTTCTCCCGTGCACACAGCTAAAGTTACTTCCGGTAAGCGTGGCGCACAAGGTTTTCGTGGCAGAATGTATCCTTTCTATGCCGTGTGCACGTCACAACCTCCCATTTAAAACATGAACGCAAACTTTCCGTCACCGTAAAGTGAGGTATATATGCTTGATATGTGTTGGCGGAATTTCGCAACAGTGTTCCTTCTGTCAACATTCGCGGTGGAGGGATACACTCGAAGTAGCACTGTGCCTCTTAAATGTTCCACTGCTATCACCTGAACTCTATATCTGTCATATACGTTTCAGTAGCGCTCTATATGAATCATCACTGGTTTAACGTCCTGCCCTGGTTAAAAGTGCGCACAGTACTCTTACGAGAGGAAAAGGAATTGAACAGATGGAGCGGGGCGCCATGGGCATCCTATACCGATGATGACAAAGACAGGTGGCGCGAGTGATTGCTCGGGCTGTGATGGCCGTATTGTAAACAGATTGTATTTCTGTTTGTGAATAGATCGCTTCAGCATCAACCAATCTTCATGTCCAAAAATATTACGTGTCGGCAGAGCAAATGAGACGAACGATAGTTCAGGATTATAAGCGATCTATTTACAGTATGTACATGGCGGCCACCACAGCTCCTAGCCAGGCCGTGTGCTGCCCAGTCCTTCGTGGTCGTTTGCAACGTCGCTTTTTCTTTCTCGTAAGAGTACCAATAACAAAACATTGTTGGCCAACCGCATTACACACGAGTTCGTTTTCGATACCGACGAGAACGGTACCTCGCCAACTGATGTTGTTAGAATACAAACAATGAAGGCGAGAACTTACCCATGGCGTTGCTGTTGAGGATGAGGACGCCCCACGTTGTGCCATCTCCTTTGGGGTTCATAAAGAACGGATGAACTCCGGCAAAGTTTTCCCATTTCTTGAAAAGAACGAGTACAGACGCATTGTTGTGAAGTGTCTGTGCAGAAACTTGAGCATGGTGCAAATTCTTAAGAAAGGCTAAACGTGCGAATATTTAGCATTCCTTCAGTTACGGTTGCACTGCGAAGTAGAGATCTATGCAGACGAAACTATACAGACATGACCTGATTAACACCTCGACACCGGCGATACAGTTGAACCTCAATTAACGAAGTCACCGAGGCTCGCGAATTATTTCGTTGAGTCGAGGACTTGGCAAAACCAAGAACCAAGTCGTATTGCAAGCTGTGACGGAAAGCCAATTTTTAAAACAACTTTTTAAATAATTATGATGATGATGGTGATGGAGTTATGATGATGATTATGGTGATAATGACGCCCTCTATGAGTTTGTGCGCACCCACAAGAGGTAATCGACGATGCGTTAACCCTGCAGTTCACCCGGTTCTCACCATCTGTCCACCTCCTCCTATCTTCCATCGATAAATGCAAATTTAAAATGCCACCAGGACTCTCCAAGCGGGTAGAAGCAATTCTACATCGCATGCGGTTGAATGTCGCATACACGCGCAACTTCCTCTTCAAGATGAAACAGGCTACGTCGCCACTCTGCCAACACTGTGATGTGCGAGAAACCTTGCAGCACCTGCTCTGTTAAAGGGGCCCTGTAAGGCATTTTGAGCACACTAAATGAACTAGCGCAACCGTTAGATTGGGTCGTCAACGTCCTCTGTGCCAAGTATTACTCTTTTACGCGCAGCGGAAAGCTCACACTTTTGTTGCAAAGTTTGTCGTTTTTTTCTCACCCTTTCCTTCGTGTTTTTGGACGCCGCCATCTTCACATGTCTACATCATCGATTCCCAGATGTTCGTCATGAGCTAGACATCCTGCTATTGGGCGGCTTTTTCACGCACTTCCGGCAAAGAGATGAGTCGTCTGCTCAGCGTCGGCTCACCGGCTTATCTGCCAGCGGAGTGCCGGAGTGCTTGGGCATTTTACGACAAACGAAGCAAGTGTAAAACAAACGCTTAACCGTTTGTATTGAATGCAACACGGCCATAACACGACATTGATAATCTGTTACCTGAGTACGTGCCATAAAGAAAGCGTTGAAGCCCCGTGGCACTTCTTTCGTGCAATCGCAGAGAACGCCCTGAGCCGAATGCCCGGGTTTGACGCATACATTTTATTCAACTTCAAAACAATCCAGAGATGCGTTTCTAACGAACACAACGTCACAACATGCGTTGAAAGTCTGAACCACGATTGACAGTGGATGGGTTGCCTCCTGCCCGTCGTAAATTCGGTACTCACCTCGCGCGCGCTTTGCGGGGAGGAACAGCAAGTCACTTAACTCTGGCGCACAAGCCGATGGCTTTTAGCCACGCACACTGCACATACCCCAAGCGAGGTTGAGTCGTACGTCGCTCGAGAAAGATAATCCAGACCATGGGAAGCACTATCCACCCGCAGAAGCACAGCGGCGCATTTCATCGCGAAACAAAGGCGTCCACAACACACACACCATCGCCTCCTGTAATGCCAAACGCATCTCGCACTTCCCAATGGGAATGAATGATACGCCTGCAGTGCCCACATGTCGCGAGGTGGGGCCCCGAGCTGAACCAGGATCACGGAACCGTAACTGACTTCTAAGCGGTTTGTTGCCAAGGCAACCGATGTTTGAGATTGTCAAAGAAATGGCGCTCGCTCCAGCGCTAGAAAGCTCAGAGCAGCGGCGTAGAATGTTTTGCCAACGTTGCCGCTCTCCACCACGCGTCGCCCCAAGCTGAACTGGTCACATGATTGAAGCGTTTTGTGCACGGGTTCTGTATCGGTTTAATACGACTTTTTCACATGCCGCCGGCAGGAATTACCACCGCCGCAAAATAAGACCCGGCACCAGCGGGGCCACATCTGATACGGCGCTTTTTGGATAAACAGTGCGCGGTGCATCAAGGGAACGAGCGCACTAAAGTCTCTCGATAAACGCCGATCGAGGGACTTTAGAGCGCACGACCCTCCCCGTGCGGCTGGAGTTCGCCGACGATAAAAAGTCATGTGCCGCCAGCAACGTACACCGCGAAAGGGCAAGGCGAGGCCGCCGCATACATGCGGCCAGATTTTTCGTTCGCTTTTCCAGCCTTGAGCGGCGGAGTGCGGGCACGGCCGCTGGATGAAAGGCGGTGCGCTCTCATCCAGCGGCCGTGGTGCGGTATTCATGGTGTCAACAAAGCTTGCCCGTAGCAGACGACAGTCTGATCAGCGCAATAGCGGAAGTACGTCACCGCTGCGGAACGCAGCATCATGGGAGGCAAGGCTCGCGCGCCGTCAACAGCGGAGAGTAAGTCGAAAGGAGGAGGAAACGCGAAGCGACAATAATGCGCGGTTTTTAATTTACGATTTCTCAGCTAATACTCATCGCTTTAACAAAATTCTTGCGGGAGGAGATTGCAAATACATTGCTTTATTTGGGTAGATGTACATCCATGCATCGGCGGAAGGTATTTCAGGACCCCTTTAATGTGCTCGATTCAGTACTCAAAGAGTGTCCCTCGGAGTGGCTTTGGGACTGCCGCTTTCCGTGGACATGCAGCTAAAGGACGTTTTAGGACCATGGGCTTGTCCCAAACGTGCTTTACGGGCTACCAAAGCTCTGATAGAGTAAATGGAACACACAGGTCTAGACCAGTCGCTGTGAATAACTCGCCGTGTCCGTGCGCATCAAGTTCTTGAACATCATCGCCATTATCTTTATCACGTCATCAACTGGCGTAGCAAGTTAGGCATTTTAGCCCAGCTAACATCACCAGACTTCATTAAAGATCGCTCTCTCTCTCTCCTCCTCTTTATTCCCCGATAGAAATTAAATGTCAAAAAGCGTAAGTAACGATCGAAAGGTTACCACACTTGGGCTGCTCGTCGTGGTGTAGTTGCCTGCGCGTTTCGAAAACAGGGTTCCGGCGCCCGGAGCGAGGTTGATGTGCTCGTGTCCATTCTCGCCGAGTCCGTACAGCTGCTCGCCGCTGTAAGGCAGCACGACTTGCAGGAACTGCTCGGTCATCACCAAATGCCACGAGTCTAACCTAGAGGGTCAAAATATCGAACGAAGGCGTCAGGCAACAGTTGTAGTTTCGTCAAACGTTGTGCACTGTAATTTCGGTTACAACTCGTCCGCAGCAACACCCCATTAGTGTTTCTGGTGCGTCAAAACCACGTTACTGCCATTCCTGGAGCCAGCAAAACGCAAGATATTCTTTAGTGCTAGTGTAGAAATTTTCATGCTAAAAGAAAAAGACCATTGGATGATCAGAAAACACATTACCGTCGAACGGTCCTCACAGATGGTGCAGGACACCGCGGGACGGACGTTTTTTTTCATATGTACAAAACGCAGTCCAATTTGGCCCGCTTAAGCAACCGAGAGTCTCCTAACTTCGGGTTTAAAGGAGTACTGACACGAAATTTCAAAGCTGTGATAACTATGTAAAACGCTTCCTTTTTATCAGGAGATACCTCCCAGCAAGTTTCAACAGCAACAGTTCAGCGAAACATATTTAAAATCCATTTTAATCTTCGCCCGCACGAGAAAGCCCAGATCGGGCCGACATGACATCATGTGCTACTTGCCCCAAACTGCCGACGTCGGGGCTCCCGTGACAAAGCCGACGCGCTGGCTGTGGTTGGCGCGCGCTGCTCGGGCGTGTGTACACGTCATGGTTTTGGGACTGACGTCATGCTGCCCGGGCCTGTGGGGACGGCGAAGACCTCGGCCGGTCTGGGCGCGCGCGTGCGCTCGCTCGCATGCGCTTCCAGAGAGGCAGCGATGCGGCAAGAATAATGACGTCACGTGATACATCCTGTTATGGCGGCCGCTCGGCGTTCGTTTTGCCGAAACCGAAACTGGCACGAATAAACGACGCCGTAAATGAATGTTTACGCTGCGCTCGACCGTCTAATCTGTCATTCTATGATTAGTGGGCTGGTAGGCACGCATAGCAGCGAAAAAAACGTAACACGAAAATTTCGTGTCAGTACTCCTTTAAAATGCTTATCCCGCCCTCCCACAAGGCACACCAGGCTCACCTCCAAGACTTCCGCAGACTCCAAGATGTCCGTGACTGCATACACCCCCACCATCTACACCCCTCACCCCACTTGACCTAAAGTCCTCTCACTCTAACATAAATCTGTCTCTTCCCCTCCAGCGCACCTACTATTTTTTTTCTTCAAAAAGTTCCAAGTACAAGCTTACCTCTCGGGTGAGGCTGAAGCATTTTATGGTGAAGGTGGTGGTGGTAATAACTTTATTCATCCAAAGCTATTAAGAAAGAGGCACCGGCTGGGAGCACCGGCACTCTACAGTCCCCTAGTAAAAAAGCTGAAGAAACACCTTTCTTTCGTGCTGTCGTAAAATATTTTGGTTGCAGTTAAGCCTTAAGCTCTTGCTTAGAGTTCTATGTGGCCCAGGCGTGGCATAGAAAATTTTGACAAGGACTGTACGTGGCGACTGCCGTCAAAAGAGCGAAAGTCTTACGCCTCAGCCCTCATTCACACAGCCGTTTTTCACCCGTCACGTCACCGTCACGTCACCGTCTTCCGTCATGGGCGACGCTTTCTCGGGCGATTTCTCGCCGAAAACGGTGCGACGGTGACGGGAGGCCGAGCTCTGCGTTTCCGTTCCGTCAACACCGCGGGACCACGCTCCGTGGTATGCCAGCCAATGAGAAAATAAATTTTTACGGCTAAATTTAGCGAAAAGTGAGCACACGTAAAAATTTAAGCCATTTCTTTTGCTTTTCAGATTAAGCACGCTCAATTCTAGGCGAAACTGATCACTACGCAGACGACCTTGTACTCTGACGGAGAGCTCCAGTACGAACGTTACTCCGTTTACGTCGCCGTCGCGGTTTCTTGACGTGACGGTGCCGTGACGGAGAAGGTGACGGCTGTGTGAATGAGGGCTAGTGCGAGCAGTCTCCCACCGTGCTTGCAAGCGTGGAGCAGGCTCACATGACGACGTAGTTGTCCGACCGCAACACGCGCAGCCTGGCGCGTCCTCTGCGTGTCTCGTTGGCCTCGATGAGGTACCGCAACTGGGCCTTGTCCACCGCGGGTGGCTTGAGCAGCAGCGGCGACTCCTCGAGCACGGGAACCTCGTAGCGCCGCCTATCTTCGTCGTGGATCTGCAAAATAAGTTAGCAGTGGCTTATCTCGGCTATGCCAGGATATACGTAGCGGGAGCTAAGGTTTAGCTGGTTATTGTTAGCTTTCCTGGTTGACTAGGATTAGGTGATTATCATGCTTACTACTGTTAAAACGATTTCCAATCCAATCCAATCCAATCCAATCCAATCCAATCCAATTTAATCCAACCCAGTCGCGGCGGCGGCTCCGGCGCGCCAGCTATGCGCCATGAGGCAACACTGCTCCTCGCGCATGCGCAGCATGGCTCTCCAGGAGCCACGCGAAACTGCTCAGCCTCGGCCAATGTATAGCTCACGCTACAATAATTGGACACCCCATTGGACACCCACGCTAAGTATGGGTCGCAACGGCAACGCCGGCGCCAGGCAAGAATTCACAGAGAGACTCCGTGCTGCAGAAACGGAAGAAAATGAAGAAAAGAAAAGAAAAAGTAATGGCTGACGATTACTATACTTTCTAATGCGTAATTCGTGCGCAGAGTGAACGGCAGTCTTCTCGGTCACGGCGCGTAGCTGCTTCGTCTCGGGAAGTGATCGCGTGATCAGCGAACGTGCGGCCGCGCGCTCTACTTTGCCGTTATCTGGCAGCACTCGCCGCCGCCGAGCATGTTGTTGTAAACCATGCTTGAACCTCCCGCGCATACGTCACGTGGCTCGGATAAGCCACGCAATGGGGAGGAGAGAGGGAGTTGCTTTAAGGAAAGAGAAAGGAGCAAGGAGGAGGACGTAACGGAGCACGTGCTGGGCGTCTTTGGCGCCGCCTCGGCATGCCGCCCTCAACCTCGCACTTTCGCCACACTTTCCTCTTCCGTTTTCCTTCTGTCTTCAGTGCTTCCTTCGTTCGCTCGGCTACGAGGCCGACCAGGCTGGGAAACCATAGAAGCGGACACTTAAAGGGACTCTGCAAACCTTTTTTACACTTTTTTTGAACTGTTAAATGCTTGCAGAACGTATAGTCACCCAACTGACCCACTACTTAGATTAGGGGGTCGCAAAGTACCTCAGGCAAAAATCACTGCTCTATGAACATCAGATAACTTGGAAACTCGCTCAAAAGACTTTTCTCTCTTTCCCGGTCTTGACGTTCTTCGACGACCCGAATTACGTCACTGAGGCCATGTAGCGGCAGTTGGCCGGTTTTCCTTCAGTTGCAGCAATGAACGCTTTTTGATAGCAACTTTAAAAATAAAGCCACAAAAACAAAGCAGAAACGGAAAGCGTATCTGGTGCGACGAGCAAATCACTCAGTGCCGCTCCGTGCTGGCAATAACTGTAGCCATCATAGTGCTTCCAAACGCGAAGGATAGAGTGAAAGCGTTTATCGAAAGTGCTGCAGGGTCCCTTTATATGCTGCGCATTTAAAAGGAAAATAACAGGTTTAACGGCTCAACCGTGAACTCTCACGTTAACAGAAACGCAACCTGTATGCTATGAACACGCTGCGTCCGGTTAATGCTTGTTCCACGTATACTGCGGGACACGTCTTAGCGTATACAGTTGTAAGTCGATCCCTTACCCGCAGCCTGAGGGTCTCCTCGGTAATGAGGACTGCCTGGACTCGCACGTTGTTGATCACATCATCGGCGAAGGGGTTGTCAGAGGTCATGTCGTACGTGAGGCTGTAGTTGACCTCCCGGTCGCCGTACGTGGTGTGTCTGTAGCGGTAGCCGAACGCGTCGTCCCGCATGAAGCAGCGGGCGCTGCCGCCGAGCTCGGGATCCGACATCACTCGGCAGCCGTGCCGTTCGCAGTCTGCGGGTACGCGACGGATCGAAACGTGAAGACGAAACTGGGGACTGAGGTAAGCGAAGTGAAAATGTGCTTTTTTTAATGTAAACTAATGTATAGTACACAAGCCTGATTGGAACATTAGGGTTTGTATTACACACAAACACAGATATACACTGAAAACGAACATTAAACCCTCGTTAAAACAAACAATCCTGGAAACAGCCCACTGGCTTCTATATAGACGATCCTTCGTTAAAAGCGGAAGTTACTCTTCATGCAGTGCTGTGATAACCATGAATAATTAGGATAAAACGCGAATTAAATAACCCTTCAGAGTTTCGTTATGGTCTTTCGGCAGTTCTACTCAGACAGTATTCGTCCGGAAATTACTTCATTAGGCGAAATACGGGAGGTGTGATATTATATGTTCTAAGCTTGTTCAGTCGACAAAATTAAGTTGATGAGGGACATTTTCCTTGCACCATTGTTTTTGCCGATTACGATATGTCGGCTGCTAAAACACATTAATGAGTCCCTATAGTGCAGCGCTTAACGGACAGCGAGCTCGTTTAGCCTGTATAAAGTGTGCGTGAACTAACGAAAACTGAGCATTAACCGGCGGATACGTGAACACCGACACTTTGAGGGCTCAGGTAACACCACATCACGTCGTAAACCAACTGGCCCGTCAGAATGCTTTGGGGTACCAGGTTGGTTACAAAGAGACGGGACAAGAATATATGCAACCACCGGACGTCCGGCGGCCGTCCACCGTACGTCCTAGAGATGTGCACGGGCTCGGGCCGGCCGGCCGGCCCGCGGGCCGGGCTGGGGCCGGGTAGCACGCATTTTCTCGGACCCGCGCCGGGCTCGGGCTTGAACCAAAATTTTGTCGGGCCGTGCCGGTCCGATCCGGCCCGGGCAGTTCCTGAGGCCCGGCTATCATGTGCCGCAAATTCTAAATTGTTGGGAAGAGAAAGTTTTCTTCTTGATATTTCAGGTAAAGTGAAAACAAAAAAAGAAAAGGCTAATTCACTACCGCACCGTTAAAAGATGTGATAAAAAGACGATTGCACTTAGAAAGCCTTCACATCAATAAAAGAAACGTCTGGGACCCTACAGCTTAGTGGGAGAGAGCGGGCCAGAAAACAGGGAACTCCAGCCCCAGACTACAACATGATTGTATTTTCTCTCTCTTTTTCAAACTAAAACAAGCAGAACAAATATGACCTGGATTTCGCAGCGTGTGCAGAGTTGGAAGAACCAAATTTCTAAGCAGAGCCCATGATTTTTTCGCGCAAGAACTTTTTCACAGCCATGACTAAAGGCAAGAAAGAACAGAAGCGCAGATAAAATCATGCTGCCAACGTAACTAGAGGGAAAGACAAAAATCAAATGGTGAAACCGGACGCATCTGATCAAATTTCAGCAAGAAATGGAAGAAAGAAAGGTGCAATAGCTGTTGAAGAATTGCAATAATAAAAAAAATCCACTTACTCGGAATCATTTAAGGTACCCTCGGGTGTGCCTTTATTTCGAAGACTGGCAAATGAAGTGGCAAATGAAGTTACACGACTACCGAAAATACAGCCTCTAAGTGAGGATAAGTTGTACAAAGTTCGGTCTAAGTTTAAAGGGAATTTAAATCTAAAGTATTCGTATTCGCTTTGTGCTTACGCTTTTTAGGTTAACAGCAGACTTCTTCAAGTTCATCTTAATATCCTGTCGGGCTAGGGATGATATTTAACAACACTCTGGCGGGCTCGGGCCGGGCTCGGGCTCAATTTTTATGAATTTCTCGGCCCCGGCCCGGCCTGGGCCGTGTCTCTATCGGGCCGGGTCGGGCCGGGCCGGGCCGGGCCTAGAAATTGCGGCCCGCGCACTGCTCTAGCTACGTCCATTCCGGATCTAGCGGACGTCCGTATTACAATCGTTTCACGGCCAGTTGACGTACCATGTACGTCCGTGGGATATCCGTATTTAACACTTCCGTACGTCCGGTCGGACATCCGAAATTGGTTGCATTTCGGATTTACAGTAAAAATTTCCAGAATCACCTAACGAGAAGCTGATGTTCCTAGAAGCTGAGAAGGTGATGCACCGCACAAGACCAACACACTGCCAGGCAGACAGGCATACACGAACACAGTGAACTTGTTTCATATGCTTCGTTAGCGGTTCTCAGTTCTTATATATCCTTCCCCAAAGAGATCATCTTTGGAGTCAGGTGCTTCAAAAAAGTAAGAAAAGTAGAATTCATTATGTAAATATACAGATGAAACTTGCAATACACAAGTCTGGCTGTTGATGTACAAAGCCTTTTTAATCGGAAAAGCAAAGTAGCTTCTTTAGTTTTTGCTTTTATATTTGATTTAAGTCATTATTTGGTGCTTCGTGGTAAATTTGTATCTCCACTAGTGGATGTCATACGGACTTGTACATCCGTTTCTGGATGTCCACCGTACGTCCGAAAATGTACATCCAAACATGGGCGTACAGTGACCGTCCACACTGGGCATTGGATGTCCGGCTGTATTTCGGACGTCCCTCGGACCTCCGTGGTTGCTTGGGTAGGAGAAGGCCGATAACTCGAAAATTGGTGCCAAAGTGTAGATTTCACAGCGCAGGATAAGATAAATTGGCAGTCACTGGCTGAGGCCTTCATCCCTCAGTGGACATAAATAGGCTGATTATGGGGGTGGGGTTGGTGGTGGCGGTGGTGGCGGTGGTGGGGGTAATGGTGTATGACGGTAATTGTCGGGTGGTGTGCTGTGCACAAAACACCATGTTCATCTAATTCGTAGCACTCTTTTCCGTGTACTCCCATAGCACCAGCCGTGTAATGGCCTGCACTTGTACGAAGTTGCATAATTGGAAGAATTAAGGCATTTAATCGTTAAAATTGCGTAGAGGTAATTGGTTGATCGGAATCTTAAAAAAACAATACATACAAAATCCAGAAAATTTTTCAACAGACAAAAAAATACACCAATACAGACAAAAAAATACACCAAGTCCGAAAAATAACGACAGAAGCGCTCAAAAAACCCAGAAACGGACCAGAGAGAGAGAGAGAGAGAGACCAACCGTGCACTACGCCTTGCAGCTGCTGAAAAATACGAAAATGGCAATTTTGGAAACTTAGAACAATAAAATAATTTAACGTATTCGGCAACTCGCAGGCAAATCTGGCTCCAAAAAACTCGCTATCAAGACAAGCAGCGCAAAAATGCTACGAAATAATAGACAATTCTCCGATATTCTCGATTACCTTCGATGCCGGTGACGGGGCAGGGGATGTCCGTGACCTTGTCCGGCTCAGAAGTCCCGGAGCCCCCGCCGTCCGTCCCACCGCCGCCTCCTCCCGACGAGTCCGCGGGCGCCACGTTGTAGTAGAAGTACCGGTGCGTTGCTATGGTTACGGCCAACGCCACCAGGATGATGATCATGCAGGCGAGGAAGAACACTACGCAGCCGATGATCAGGTGCGTCTTCGACAGGCTCGCTGTGCAGACGAAAAAACAGAAGACGAGCGGGAACAAAAAAAAAAATGGCCGTGTATCTGTTTACTTCGTCGCAAATGCCGTTTGAACATGATAGGGGTCCGGCGGCCCTGCCCCTTAAATCAATTAGAGCTTACCGCGTTACATTGCCCAACTATGAGGCCCTTCACTCAAGCTTGCCTGGATGCACATGTTGATGATGATGATGATTAGTGGCTCCCTTTTGAATCGGGGCGTCGGTTCTCAGCAGCCGACTTGCCTGTTTTATTACACTTACTTGCCATATTCATAGATAACCTAATGGATTTGCTTCTCCACCCCCCCCCCTAATCTCCCTCTCACCCCTGTTTTAAACTCTCATCGCTCCCACCCGCTTTTTTATCCCACCGCTGTTCTAAATTCTTATCCGTATGATTACTCCGCCTGCGTACCCATCCCTTCCCTACTTTTCCTCCACCAACATTCCATGTCGCCTCTTTGTCACCTCTATGGCCCTGAAGTTGAGGCTCCCCCTCGCCCCAAATCCCAAAGTCTCCGCCAACGTCGTTTCCCCCTCCCCCCGCGGTGGTCATATCTCTGTGCAGCCCCTGACAACATGGTTCATAGATCACTGCCGCAGCCTGCACATGTTTCATCCTGCTGCCTGTAGGTACCCGTGTATGCCCAGGTTCTCAGGCACCCCGCCCGTGCTTCGAAGAGCAATGCTCTGCCTCTCGTATTGCCATAGAATCCCTCCTTCTTAATCTCTAGTTTCTCTATCATCATCATCATCTGTCTATAAGTCTCCACGGTTTTTTTCGCTTCCATTCTCCGTGCCCACTTTGTCGTCTCTGCTGCCTTTACCTGCTTTTTAACTGTTGTGTACGTAGAATATCGTTACAACGAACTTCGCGGGACCGCGGGATTTAATTCGTTATTTTGAAATATCGCAGTACTGCAAAACAATTATTTCCATGTCGGTAATGTAACACAACAACAAAAATTACGTACCTTTGCTGCAGGTGCGAGTGTTGATACGCAAATAACAAGCAAAAACGCTGGGCACAGTCTGATTACAATTTATTGCTTAAAGAAATCTGTTATCTTCTTGTGGCGAGTAGACGACAGACGCTGAAGGACGAACGACTCCACATCCTCGACCTTCTTGTGAACGTCATCGGGAACATCTTCGCAGCGCCCGAGGAATAAACGGATCTTCTCGATCGAAACAAGAGCATCAGAGCTAGAAACAGTCGCTTCCTCTTCGTGCGTTGATACGGTGTCGGCATCTTCCGCATCATCTTCATCATCGCACTATACTTGCCCACGCACTTGGTTGACGATATCTTCGGTGGTGAGCTCCGCGGATGTAGCCGCCGCGCTGTCGCAGTCAACGTAATCGTCGAAGGTCACCGCGGTGTCAAAGGGGAGCTTCTCCGTAAGCTCATCCCAAAGTTCTGGGTTGAGCTCCTCTCTGTCCTCGCTCTCTTGTGGCACAGGTGAAATCTTGAAAAGGTCAGCCCTTCGCCAGCAGTTGCTGATGGTGCTTGCCTTCACGCTCCACCACGACCCCGCGAGCATTTCTGCCGCTTGACGAATGTTGACCTCTGTGGGCAGCTTGAGTCGGATGTTAATCAGGAGGCGCTGCACAAGACGCTTCCGAAATTTGGCTTTCACACATCTGATGATGCCCTGGTCCAAGGTTGGAGCAAAGAAGTGCAATTGGGAGGAAGAAATTCAAGTTTCACATTGCTCAATCGCACGTTCACCACATGCGCCGAACAATTATCAACGATGACAAGGATTTTTCTTCCTTTCTCCATCATTGCGTCGTCGAGTTGCAGCAGCCACTGGGTGAACAATTCCCGCATCATCCACGCTTTCTTGTTGGCTCTGTAGTCGCAAGGCAACGAGACAACGTTTTTCAAGCAGCGTGGCTTAGCGGACTTGCCAATCACTAGCGGCTTGAGCTTTTCTGTGCCCGTGGAGTTGCAGCAGAACAGAACTGATACGCGGAGACGCGATTTTTTTCCGCCCTTGCACTTCTCCCCTTTAAAGTTCATAGTTTTATCAGGCAATAGCTGATAAAAGCACGCCGTTTCGTCGGCGTTAAAGACGTCGTCTGGAGAGAAAGCCTCGACGATTTCTTGGAAGTTGTCATTCCGCCAGGTTGCTGCACTCTCGGTGTCTGCTGCCTTCTCTTCGCCACAAGCAACTTGCCAAGCAATGCCATTCCTCTGACGGAAGCGATAAAGCCATCCGGCACTTGCATCAAAGCCGGAGATGTCCAAGGCGAATGCAAACTGTCGGGCCTTCTCCTGAATTATAGGGCACATCGTGTTGCCTAGCGTCCTTAAACCACGTGAGGACGGCGTCGTCAACCTCCTGGAAGTCGCCCAGCCGCAGGCGTTTTTTTGAGGGTGCCAGCTGAGACTCTCGATGCAGCTTCATGATCTTGTCGCGATCTTTGAGTATTGTCGCGACTGTTGATGGCGCGATATCACGCTCCCTGCACAAGTCGACTTCTTTTTTTCCATTGCTCAGCTCCGCCAGAATGTCCACTTTTTCTTTGAGCGAAAACTGGCGCCGCTTCTGTTTAACACGGGGTCCAGAAGAACTCATTGTCGGCCAACAGAATGCACAACACAATCACGGCGCAGATACTTTGCAGCTCCAGCTGACATCTACAAACGTGCTCACACTAGGCGTACGACGTAGTGTACGCACTCATCAGGCCGGTAGTGACGCCGCTCGCGATGATGCCGATGCTGCTTGGACTGTATCCGTTGAAACGGGTTTCCCCAGCTCTTACCTTCGGCTGCTGATGATGATGGTAGGTGAAAGCTTCAAAGATTTGACACCGAAAGTTCAGTGGAAGTTCGTAATAACGAAGCGTAATAACGATCGCGAGTAAAAATTACCTACGTTATTCTGAAATATTCGGTATTCTGAAATTCGTAGTACTGAAATTTTTTTACATATACAGTATAGACGTTTTGGCGGGGATTTTCAAAAAATTCGTAAATCTGAAAAATTCGTTAATTTGATGTTTGTAGTAACGAGATTTTACTGTATACCCCACCTTCCCCTACCGACTTTCCGTACCGCTTGGTCAGCTGTCTCGTCCTCCGTCTCCACCGCGTTTCCATGCTCCTCATATCCCCGCCGCTCCCAGAGCTCCCCAGCGGGGGCGAGTGCGTGCATCCAGACACCTCACACCACACGCGGTCCACGCGCCATCTACTAGAATCCTTCATCACGGTTGAATAACTTGGAATGCTGTTAGAAGCTTTAGTGGCGCGGGCGACAGCAGGCGAGGGCGTGATACAGCGGATGTAGTATTTCATTTACTATTTCAAAAATCAAGCATCCATGTATTTTTTAATAAACGAACTCGGCAAATGTCACTCGTGTATTAATTCTATGCCGCAGGTCTGCGTAATGTCTTGTTTTTGTCCAACAGTGTTGACAGATATGAACACTGCAACCAGATCTCCGGTCTGCCCCCGTGGTTGCTGCGTTCCAGATGCGCGTGCTTTTCCACTGGAGTTACCTTTCTTTTTAAGTGCGGCCCACTTTGTTTCAGTGTCGTGTAGCGGTAACGTTTTGGACTTTGCTAAGCAGGTTGTTTGGTGTTACACTTAGAATGAGCACACGTTCAAATGACACATTGGTGAACTTCCTGATGTGTGCTGGGGCTTTTGTATTGTGGCGAAATCGTGGTGCCGCGTGTCTTCGCGCCCGACCGCAACGGGCGATGTTTCCATTGTTGTGGCGTGTGCGGTCAATCCTTATGAGTCACTTGGAAAATGAGTTGGCAGCTCTAGGCGAAGAAGCCTTCCTGTTACGCTGGTCCACGCGTTTCATAGTGGCCAGGAACAACATCCTGAGCATCACTATTGTGCCGTATTGACTTTCAACGAGTTTATGAACTGTTTCTGTGAACGCATCTGAACTTTTTATGGATTGATTTCTGAGTAGCTTGTTTTACCACCATAGACATTTGTCGTGCAAAGTGTTGACTGCCCGGAGAATTTGGAAACTGATTGGATTTTGTTTTTCTTTCGGGCAGCGCTGTTACCACTAGTCGCTTCGTGCTGATATGTGGTTTTATAATAAATTCTCTTCTCACATAGCTGTCTTGGGATGCAGAGGAATTCGAGGACAAGCTTAGCGCATTTTGTGGGGTGCTGCCATGCGTGCCAGAACACCTGGTTGAGTTGCTGTGTGCTCCTGTGGATACCGACGAGTTGAGTCAGTGTGTTAAAAAATGGAAGGGTGCGTCGGCGCCTGGGCCTGACGGTATACCTGCTTGATTTTACAAGAAGTTTTTTCCGGCCATTCGGGGTGCACTCCTCGACATGGTGAACGGCTTTCTTCAGCGAGGAGTGCGACCTGACTCCTTCCGTGAAGGCCGTGTCATCTTGATCGCAAAACCAAGCGGGGATTCTACGCAGCCTCAGGCGTATCGACCAATTACACTACTGAACACTGACTACAAGATTGTAGCATCCATTTTGGCCAGACGCACCAGTACAGTTTTGCCCGATATCATAAGCCAAGCGCAAACGTGCAGCGTACCAGGTCGCACAATTTTCTCATCCCTGGCATTGATGCGCGATTTGTTCAGTTACCCGATAAAGATTAGCGCTTCTGGGTGCTTCATCTCTCTCGATCAAGCGAAAGCTTTTGACAGAGTGGAGCACCGATACTTGCTGGGAGTTTTGCGCCAATACGGCTTTCCGCCAGATTTTGTCGCTATGCTCGAGCTGTTGTACTCGGACGTCAGCTTTCAAATCCTTGTCAACGGGCTTTTAAGTAGTCCGTTCTCGGTCACCCGTGACCCGTGGGATAAGGCAGGGCTGCCCTTTGTCACCTTTGCTTTTTGTCATTTGTCTCGACCCACTGCTGCGCCGTGTTGATGCAAGCACTGCCATCCGCGGCTTTCCGTTGCCAGGCATAGGCCAAGTTAAAGTGTGCAGACGACGTGTCCCTGTTCATTCGGGACGAGGACAGCTACCGAGCGTTTGTGCGGCTATTTCAGGAGTACGGTGAGCTGTCTGGAGCTCGACTGAACAGGGGAAAAAGTATGGCGGTGCGCTTCGGCACATTTGCGTCTGGCTTGGCGGGCGACGTAGAATGCGCGACGGGTGTTCGAGTAGGTGTGGTTTTTCATTCCTCGGGTGAAGTGGCGCGTAGTACGTGGAAGCGCCTCCTTGAGACTGCGGAGCAACGTCTTGCAGTTGAAGGAAAGTTCAGGCTTTCCCTTGCAGAGCGAAGCTACATAATTAAGTCGTCCGTCTCGGCGGCGCTTTTTTATGTAGCACGCGTAGCAAAACCGCCGCGCCATTTCACCCGACAGTTCGCCACGAAGTTTGGATCGTTCTTCTGGGCGGGCAAAACAGAAACAGTGTCACGAGCGCTGCTGAGGCTGCCCAAGTCAATGGGTGGTTTTAGTCTGCCTTGTTTGCAAACCATGAGCAGCGTGCTGGCGGTACGGGCAGTGATCGACCTTGTGGACTCAGACGAGTACCCAGGAAAGGCGCTGCTACAGTACCTTCTGGGAACTTCCCGGTCATTATTTTATGACGCGCACATCGCCGGTCCTTCGGCTGAGCAGCAGCCGCCATTTTACGCGTACGTTATAAAAACATGGCGAAATCTCCAGTCTTCCTTGCCAGGCCTAAGTTTTAGGGAAAGTACGGCAAGTGAAGTGTCCGAAAAATTGGCAATAACCCAATTAGACAACCAACAGATAGGAAGGTCACGCGGTGTCCGTTGGCATCAGCTGACTTCGGCGGCACTTCCGGCTGATGTTCGGGATTTCGGGTGGTTACGTGGCTGGGAAGTTCTCCCGACGTGTGACCGTCTGGCGAGATTCGGCGTTGTGCGTTCCGCACAGTGTCCACACTGCGGCCACACTGAAACGTTAGAACATGCCTTGTTTCATTGTCGTGTAGCGGCAACGTTTTGGACTGTATTAAGCAGGATGTTTGGACTCACACTTCGAATGAACACTCGTTCAAATGATGTGTTGGTGAATTTTCTGATGTGCGCTGGTGCTTTTGTTCTGTGGAGAAATCGTGGTGCTGCATGTCTTCGAGCCCGGCCGCAACGGGCAATGTTCCCACTGCTGTGGCGTGTCCGGTCGATTCTGATGAGTTATTTGGAGCATGAGTTGGCAGCTCTAGGGGAAGAAGCCTTCCTCTTGCGTTGGTCTACGCGCTTTATAGTGGTCAAGAGCAACATCCTGAGCGTTTCTCTAGTGCCGTACTGAATTGAGTTAGTTTATGAACTGTTTTTCTGAACACTGGTGAAGTTTGTGTGACTTGATTTGTAGTGGCTTGTTGACCACGCCAAAAATTTTGTTCAGTGTGTAGAATGACCATGTTACATGCAAGCTGATTGGATAATTTTCTGTTCTTAGGGCAGCGCTGTTATCACTAGTCGCGGCGCCCTGATATGTAGGTTATAATAAATTCTCTTTACCACCCCATGTGGACACCTGTGGAGGGAGGAAGGGAAAACGTTTATTTATATTAAAGACGATATATTCTTTCTTGGGCTACTTAAACCCAGAAATTTGGGTCTGTCTGTATGTCTGTCTGTCTGTCCGTCTGTCTGTCTGTCTGTGACTCGATTCAGCCACCCAGCCAAAGTAAAATTGATATTGCACAATAGTCTTATATGCTCACAGCCACATGTAAACGTCTAAGCCCGGTTCATATGTTCATACTTGTCAACTTTGTTGAACAAGAACAAGACATTACGCAAATATAAGACAGGAAATTAGTACACAAGGGATATTTACACTGTTCCTTTATTAAAAATTCATTGATGCTTGGTTTTTCGATATCAAATGATATTCTACATCTACGGCAGAAAACCTCCGCCTCCTGGCGGCATATGAAAAATCACGCGGCAACAGCAACGAAAGGTTCCACTAGCTAGGTTTCACGTTGTGCTTGGAACGCACGTGGAGCACGGCCACGCGGTTCTATAAGCCTTGTAGTCGGCCGCCTCCATTCACGCGCGTCTCCGCCGTACTGCAGCGCTGGCATCGAGGAACCCGGCCTGTAGCAGTGGAACGCGGTAAATTCAAATCGCCTTGCGCAAACCTTTAATGTGTTTACCTTGGAATGAGCGCGGCGGTACAGGAACAGCATGAGAGGTGAGCGGGAAAGCAAAGGGGGGCATTTCCTTGGCAAATGTCTACAAAGCCTATCGTCTTTTGACGACATTTGCAACGAAAGGAGCAGATACGCGGCCATTTTTTTTTTTTAGTGGTTGTGCGGCACTCCACCGAGGGCTCGTGCCACGTGCGACAGTTTCCAACGGGGTCAGCAGGGGTGGTACACTTGGTCCAGGGCTCCAACGGCCTCTGCTGCTTTGCGTTCCCGCTGAATCAGACCGATCTGGTCTTCACAGCAAACGCTGACCAGCAGTGCCTCCCAGTGCTCCGCATTAGGGTTTCTGATTTCGCGGACAGCCGTTGTGCTTTGGCATTCCCATGGGGAGTGGTAGAGGGTGGGTTTTTCTTGATGGAACAATGGGTATGCGTCTGCATATCGAGTTGGATAAATTCCGGAGCATCACGACGACGCACGCGACCCGAAGTCGTCCACGTTGTTCGCTTAAAACCTTTCTACGCACGATGACGGTCTTCTAATTTTTTTTTATTTATTTGGACTGTCGCTTGTGTTAGCATCGGGTCGATGCACTCTTAGAGGGGGGGTAATGCCGCGAACCATGCATTGGGTTTGTTTATTTGTGTTTTGCTTTTGCCGCCCGGCTGCGCCGGTCTGTGTTATCGGTGTTATGTATGCCAATGGAGGCGCGTGTTTCGTTCTTTCTTTCTGTGCCGCATGTGTTATCTCTTCTGATAGAGAGAGCGTTCCGAACTAACGCGAACAGCCTAGAATAATCTTCGTTGATCTACAGTGTTCTGGATACAATTCGACTATTCCAGAAACCCTCACGCCGAGTGATAAATTCCCGCTGAGCAGATGCCGCGGGATTCGAATCGTTGCGCTCGCCTTCGCACCTCACTTTCTTGAGTGCTGCTTCGCCGCCTGTATTCTTTGAGTTGTTAGGGGAGCACAAGTTCGCTCCAATAAACTTGTTTTCCTTGAAGACAACTGCGTCGTTTTTGGCTTCGTGACATCTGGTGCGTCGTCGTGATGTTCCGGAGCGAACAGTGCCCTGGCACTCCCCTAGGCAAACTATTCGTAGTAATTGGGGATTATGTACTATGGCGTGATTGCAGGGCCGTTGCACAGAATCGCAGGCTACGTATGCAGTGGCCCTTGCTTTCCTTTTTTCAGATACCTCGTGACATTTCTCGAATGCGCGTTGGCCCTGTTGGGTGATGGGCCCTGTTGGGTGATGAAGAGTTTCTGCAACGTTGGTCTGCCCGGTTTAGTGAGGTTTCGAACAAAAGGGGTAATATTCATGCCAGCTTTCCAGGCCTGTGTCCTTAGGGATTTTCATTTTTGCAATTGATTTTGGTCTTAGAATTTGTAGTTATTGCGCTACAGTACTCGCTGTGACATAGCACCAACCCTGTTCTGTATATTGCTGCATTCTTGAAGCGAATGTTTTTGTACCCTTGCTTCGCTCGCGTGTTAATCTTTTGGTTGTAAGCAACACTAAATTGCTTTAACCTTTTGTCTAGAATCAACTTGAAAGTTTTTGTGAGTTAGTGTCTGTAACTGGCAGCTTTCGGGCTCTGCTATAGTTTTGTAACAACAGGCGCTGCACTATTTTAATTGTTTCTGGTTTTAACGTTGTATCATTGATACCAGGATTTTTTTATAATAAATTTATCCTTTCAAGACAGGCAGACCAAAATTTCTGCGTTCAAGTATACTAACAAAGACTATGGTCTTTAAAAATGGAGTTCGTACAACGGCACGTTCCGAACTACAGTGAAACCTGGGGCGGTATTCTCGTAACTGTCCCTTTTGAAAACGTCCCTTTTGCGTCCCTTTCATCGTGACGTACTTCCTGTTAAGCAATGGGCATTGGCAGTAGGTTTGCTGCGCTTGCGTTACGTCACTTCCGGTTGTTTGCTTTTAGCCAATCAGGACTCGCCAAAAGGGACACTTTTGAAAGGGACGCAAAAGGGACAAAACTCGAGAATATCGCCCCTGGATGTAACGAACCTCTAAGTAGCGAATTCCCAGATTTAAACGAAGTTTTTCCTTTCCCCATTTTCATCTCCATTGAAGTCCATGTGTTTGTGACCTCTATGTAACGAAGAAGTTGCGAGGGTTAACCTTGATGTGAGAAATTCTCTCCGCTGGTGAGGCAGTGTTTTTTGCACTTTTTCTAAAAAATCGACTCCCGAAACGCACCACTTGAGCAAATTTTGCGCGCACCGCAATCTCTCGTTCATTTCCACCAGTGAGGTGAGGTGTCGGTTAGGTGATTGGACTGCAGTCCAATCACCGTGTCGGCGTGTAGTCGCGCGTCTCCACTGGTATCTGTGGTGTCCGTTCTTCGGCGATGAGTTCTACTGCCAGAAAAGGAAAAGTTTTGTCTTTTCAAGCCAAGCTCGATATTCTAGAAAGAACAACGCCCGGTACAGTGGCCCAGCTAACATCCCCTCAACAATTTTGAGGGAGGAAAAGAGCACCAATTTCGCGAAAAGGCGCCCTTTCGGCATAAGTTTGGTTCTTGAAACGGGTTAAGGCACCGAAAAGTGTCAAAAAGCAGAAATGATGCGTAAGTTACGTTTGTGAATACGGGGGCCGTGTAGTAGCAGCAGGCGCGAATCGTGAAGTTTTTCAGTGTGAAATATATCCTTGAACAAGGGTGAGTTCAGCAGCACTGATGCCTAGCATATTGGTCGAAACCTGCATGTAACGAAAACCTGGATGTTACGAAAAAATGCTAATTTCTGTCAACTTTGTTGTATGTTTGACTGTAGGCGTAAATGCGCTTCCAGTCAGAGAAGCACCCCTTGCGTGTTGCCCGGGGGGGTGGCAGAGCTGGGGATGTGGGGGACTGCAGCGACAATTCACTGCCCTAACAGGCGAGGCCCACTTCGTTTCATGTGCATTTCTTTTCATAAAATATTCGGCTTGACTTTTTTTTGGAAGGGGGAGGGGAATTGGTTGTCCATACACTAAAGAAGGCGAAGGGGACAAACGGTGTGAATACAATACTATACACACTAAATTTAAACATGCGGGGCGGAGGGGGAGATCGCCTGCTGTATACTACACAGGGCACCTCCGCAACCGTGACAAAGGTCCACAAGGAGGCAATCCGGTTACCATTGCATGCACACTCGTGCTCAGACATGAGCCAACCCTGAATCCATCCTGGTGCGAATATACACTCCAACACCTTAATTACGGTTCGCACAAACAGTCTAGGAGCTTTCCCACACTTACAATCACTAGCTGATGGATGTCGTACGCGGCAACCCGCACACATCTGCGCGTCTGTCTCGAGTGCGACCTCGATCACGAAGATGTCACAGGGAACGAAAAAGCGCATGTTCTCGTTCGTGCAAATTGGACTCCGAGGGACCCTTAACCCTAGCGCCTGAAACTACAACACTTAAAAGGAACGCGTTGCCCGTTGTGAAGACGACGGATGAAGGACCTCCGTCTTTCGCGTCGCAACCTCCAGCTTCTCACCCTTGAGCTTAGAAGCCGCGAAGGTAGATAAATTAGCCAGGCCAAAGCACTCTCCCTCCTAGGTGATGTCATCACCATCGTCATAACGACCCGACCTGCCCCATCCCAATGTCAGGTATGTGGCTGCTATCCTGCCAGGCCACCACCCGCTTTGTACGCCGATGAATTCGAACACCGCATATTGCCTTCATCTTGGAGTACTGGGCCACGTCTTCTGGCCTTGCCTCGCCATGCGCATTGCCGACGTGAGTGACCCTCAAGCAGTGATGCCAATTTAGCGGATTTTCCGCTAAATCTGGCGGATTTCATTTTATTCTGAAGGGGAAAAAATTAGTCTAGCGGCTATTGGATTTTTTGACGGGCCATTTTTATACTTAGTGGATTTCTGGCGGATACCTCACGCAGTGCACCGATTCAAAATCGCCCTGCAAGAAACCACTTCCGTGTCCTCTAAAAATGCAGAAATTGTTTAACTTCAGGGGTTAGGAGGGCTCCTGTTCACTTGCTCCGCCTATCTCAGACAAACAAATCCGTGAGGTTTCAAAACGGCTCTGAGACAATCGAAAAAATTCAAAACCAGTGGAGCAAAATCACCCTCCTTGACTGGAATCAAATATCATCCACGCAGTCGTTCTGGTGTGAAGTTCACTTCTATAAGGACGCCTGCGGCGAAAACCCGTTCGCCGAGCTGGCCGGATTTGCCATGTCGATGCTCGGGCTGCCGTATTCAAACGCCGAAGTAGAGATGAGGTTTAGTCAGCTTAACATAGTAAAATCCAAGACGAGAAACAAGCCGAAGCCCGAAACAACAAACTCCATCCTCGTCGTAAGAGCGGGACTGAAGTGACACCAGAAAAGTTGTTTTGATTACGAACTTCCCGCAGCAGTTGTTAGTGCGATCGGGACATCTGCAACGTATGTGCAACCAAGTCACCTTTCTGGTCCCTCAACGAGTACCAGCGGTCCTGTGGAGATGGTGTCAGACGACGACAGCGGCGACGAAGATTTCGATGTGTTTTTCGTTGACCTGTGATTTCTTTTTTTTCATCAGTGTCAACATTTATAACGTTTCGCCCCTTTAGTGATGAGGTTGACCAATGACGACCACCGCAGCACTGAAACCTGAAGTGTTCTGTTAGACTCCTTGGAAGACTCTTTTATATATTATTTCAGCTCTCGTAGTTTTTGGGGAGCTTTTAAGAATGATAAAGGTATTTCTCATATGAAATTGCACTGTTATTTTAAATAAAATAGGCCCTAGCGGGAAATTTAACGGTCATGTTTTAGAATCTAGCGGAATCTGGCGGATTTCTCATTGCTTTTTAGCGGATGTCTGACGCCCAGCGATGGCAACACTGCCCTCAAGCGTCCACAACACCCGTTAAGCCTTCTGCACGGCCCACCGGGACCCCGATATCGACAACTCACACAAAGGCTGTTTGCAAGTTTACAACATTCTCTCTCATGTTTCTTCTTTCAGCTACGAATCCACCGGATGTGCCCAATGAAGCCTGAATGAACCCGAGGCCAGAAACAATCGGCGCAGAGCATCAGCCACACCTTCTCGTGACGTCGGGATACGCCTTGTGGCAACCCTGTAATGAGCATGTCTATCCGCGCGCACCAGTACGTTGTCTGGCGGCCATGTTACGGACTGGCCGTTAATGCTTTGCCAACTGAATACGAGGTCGTCCCGCAACGTGCTGGAGTTGGAGGGCGTGACCTCAGTCACAGGGCATGCATTCCGTTTTGAGGGAAAACGTGTTTTGAACATATGTCATTTAGACAAACGGAACACGCTACATTGTTCTTTCCGGTCGACCTTTGTGTTGGGTTGGGAGGGGTCGAGGGCTATCCGGGCGGTAGCGGTAGCGCAGTGCCCTGCCAAGGCTTTGTTTGCGTGGAGCAAGCAAGCAAGCTATGATGCTCGTAGTAATGCCACCATTTGAAGTTTGTGGGAAATAACACGGGAAATTTGACTGCTCATGTTAATGTTCTAGTCATTGCTTGATGATTGATTTTTGTTAGCGTAAATGGAAGTGGTTCGTAGTCTCTGGAAACAAGTGGCTTGTACGAATATTTCTCGCGCGTACCCCTGTAGGCTTCTGAGTGATTTTCTTCTTTATTCTTGAGTCCTTTGATCATTTTTTTCTTCTTTACTTTGTTTTTGTTTATCATCGGCATAATTTTACATTGACCTCTACTATTTATCTCTATGCTTTTCTCTTGTACTACACCTTAACTTTTGCAATGTCACATGGCAGCCAAGCAGCATTTACACATGTTTTTTCTCCCTTCCGCTATTATTTTCCGTCCTTTGCTATTTCTTTTATTGACGGAATATGCAACGTCAAGGTTTTTTGCGTATACGTCCTTGCGGATGCGCATGCGTACGCGTTTGTCTGCGCCTGTGCGATAGCGTACCTGCCCATCGCCATGCTATTGTGGTTCCGATCTCAGCAACGATAAAGTTATATGGTTTTATTGTTTTACCGGGTGTTTTTTCGTGCTTTTAGCAGTCTATTTGCTTTCATATCAGCAGCAACGCTGTTGGGGCTAGCATAATCTGTTACATTTCATTGCGAAACTCGACCTATAACGAACTGTTCCTTAGTTTTTAAAAACTGCAACATCAACCGTAAAAATGCCTGGTTTGACGCCACGCCTTTCCGATCAGAGGGAAATGAGGTCAAGATGCATGATCTGGAACAGATAGTTTCCCTCGTTCCAGCATCTAAAGCGACGCTTGCCGAGTTTTTTTAAAGCTGAATATGTCTATTTTTAACCTTCACGCCTTAATTCAGCAAGCTTTTGAAATGCCGGCGAAGTCATCGAGTGGGCCTATAACATTTAGGCTTAGCGTAACGGCAAGCCAGATAGTCAATGTGTTGCAGCTTCGGATTAGAAATACGTTTACAGATCACGTCGCGTGCTCTTAACAGTGCCCTATTACCAGCATTATACGAAGTTCGTACGATGCACTACAATGTACTACGTGCAACTGCAATGTACGTGCATGCACTGCAATGGCCATCACCCATCATCTCTGTTCTTACCGTTAAGCGCGGGAATAACCATAAGGCCGTACGGTATACGTGCCGCTTATACTTACGCATTTTGCAGCGTTCCCAGCAACTCGTGCTCGTCGTGGACGGTGGTCTATCCAGCCTGAAGGTCTGCGAGCGTCCGAATGCCCCCCCTCCGTTGTCCCTCGCCATGAAGAGACCGCGTCGCACGCGCGGTCGCCCACCGCACGGCGCGGCTACGTCCTCGGCACGGTTGCACGCTCCCCGAGTCTGGTCGGAGGATCCTCCGCTCCCGGAGTGCGCGTCGCTAAAGATCCGCGCGATGCAGCCGCGTATCCCGGGGCCCGATTGAACAGTATCGGCACCACTGAGTTGCACTGGTATGCGCACTGTGCGCTCGTGCCGCGAACAATGGCCGCCGCTGTCAGCGCCCGCCTCAATGTCGTCCGGAACTGCCGACGACAGCGTCCGGTGGAGCGGCGCTGGCTGAGCTGTCCCATCGCTTAATCGGGCCCGCCAGCAATCGGAACATCGGTCCCCGGTGGGAAGAACGATTGCGACAACGGTGTACGCGTATACAGTGCGTTCGCGGTGCGCCAACGAGATGCACATGAATTAACATTGAACGATACAGGCGGGCCAGCCACCGCCGCTGGCAGGGACTGTTTTTCCGGTATGCCGGCTATGTCAGACCGGCGTGTCGTCGTTCGTTCGTGCGCCATTAGCAGCAGTAGCAGCAGCAGCAGCGTTCTATTCGTGAAGCGACGTCCATCCACCAGCGACCACAGGGGATAATGCCAGGATCGGTTTCATGCCTGTACATCAATAGCTCCTCGCTGGCCCTTGCGGAATGGCGCGGATTTGGTTGCAGATGAGCAGGTGTTGAGTCAGTGAACCTACAGGAGCTCTCGCTCCCAGCTCTCGCTCTCGCTGCCAGCTTAGTGCTCGGCGCGTGTGCTATTTTAGGGCGAAAACACTATACTAGGCTGGCAAACTAGATTTCTTCTAAGCTCCCGGGGCCGGCGTAGAACCTGGGTCCTCTCGACGCCGATGGCATACCGACTGCGCCACGTCTGCTGTTCGCTCACTGAAAGCAAATCGTTCGGCGTACAGTCCGCGAAGCGCAAATTGCTACAGACGCTACCGCTGAGCCTTGTGCTCAATGAAATTTGCTTGCATTCGTGTAAAATGGATATGGAAAGGGAATCGGGATAGTCGCCTGAGGTGCCTAAAGATAGCAGTAGTAGCCTTTTTAAAGGGGCCATGCACACAAAATACAAGTTTGTTTTAGTTGAAAGATTTTGTGTTTTATAGTGACTCTAGCGCTTGCTTGTCAGCAAACGATGCTGCGCTTGCTTGTCAGCAAACGATGTTTTATTCAATAAGAAATTATTTTAAGCTATAATTTCAATTCTCCCGCTAAATCGTATGTTTTGTGACGTCTGCGATGACGCAACAAAGACAGGTCTTCAAGCCAACGTTAATACGCCCTTTACTTGGCACAGGACTCCGGAACGTCTTGGTCACCGTCAGTCAGTGCCACCGTACTGTGCAAGACCATTGTCCACCCTCGCTTGGCCGTATTTGCACCTGCCTTGTTTTTGTTGCGGCTGGAAGTTATCGTTTCGTGAAACATTGGGTATCCTCGACGAACAGGGTCACGTAAGACAATGTCGCTTAGGCTAATCGACCAGTGTCGTGTAAGACAACCCCAAAGCGCCGCACTACTGTGCAGCTAAGGATAGTGCATGCAGTACCACCAGCAGTACGCACTCGGGCTTTTATGTTTACGTGTACTTTCGTAACTTCGTTTTCTTACCGCACCCTTCTTGCTGCTATGAAATTAATATGCACTACATTTAAGCTGAAATAGCTCGTTCTCCAAGCTTATAAGCCCTGCCTAACTTGCGTTTTCTTTTGCCGGCCTCAGCCAATTGTACAGCTGTGCATATTACGTCGTAGCTTCTAGTGCGGCAAATGAGCTAGTGAATTGCATGGTTATTCCCTTTCTCCCTAGTTACATAGCCGTTTTGGGGGAAGTTTACTTTAAAAGTTGTGTCAGTATGGTTTTAACGGGGCAATCTTTCGGAATGAACCAAACTTGTGTTTTGACTGCATGGCATTTTTAAATTTCATACCCCTTCGTCTAAAGACGACGGAGGTTGAACGCGAAGCTTTCTCGTGAGGGATTCCTTGCTTGTCATCTGAGTTCAGACTTCCACTCGCAGACGGTTTGAACTTCGACTCGCTGAGCTTTGACTTTGACTCGCGCGCAGCTTGGACTTTTGATCGCAGTGGCTTCAACTTTGACCCTTCTCCATTTAATTTCGAACGAATACAGCCTCGCGTTCAACCATCGTCGTTGTTGAACGGAGGAGTTCATGCACCCCTCTCCAAATACAAACTTCTTCGACCGTTTCAGAATGGCGCACTCGGACAGACGTCGGCTCCAGGGGCAGTTGCGACCACGGGGAGCTTTTTTTTTTATCTTGGCGCTTCCACGATCATCATCATCATTGTGTGAGAGAGTTGGCTTTTCTGCAGTGGTGTTTTTGACGTGACGTACGCCGTCAGTGAGATATAGAAAGCTTCGCTTCAATACAGAACAGGAAAACCTGTGGTCCAAGTAAGGGGAATGGGTGATTAGCAACAGGGGTGGGTATTAAAGGGACCCTGCAACACTCTTTGAGCAGTGCAAGTAAACCTGCGCGACGTTCAGCTTACACGGCCAGGAATACCTGAGACAAATATTTCACGCGCACGTGAAGCGGTGCGCCCGAAAATCGCTGTGAAAGACGCGGAAAAACCAACCGCGCTCTCTTCAATTTTCCTCATTATGCACCCCTGGCATGGCCTAAACGACGTCATTTAGGCCATGGCTGTCTGATTGGCTGTCGCTGGTCAACTTCGCAGACTATTTCTCGTATTTCCTCTGATGATCCGCCGTCGGGGGCGCTGTGTACCAACATCTTCTATGCCTGAACCTGTACGCAATTTTGCCGTTTCTTTTGTGTTTTGAGTGCCCGCAGAGTTTGAGCGACGAACTCGATACTTCCATTTTAACCAGGCCGCTCGACAACAAACGTTTATTGCTTCAAAAACGCCCTACCAGCCTGAGCGCGTGCTTGCGAGCAGGCAGCCATGGCTGCTTTTTTGTTGCACCAGAGCCGAAATAGACCCGTTCACGTTATCGTGTATCCACGTTGCGAAGAAAAGGAGAAAACTCCCCGGCCTGTGATATTGTAACTAAGTGGTTATAATTATCCTCTTGTTTTGAACGAGTGGCATCGGGTCGATGCCATCCAGGAGAGGGGGCAATGCCACGGCTGGTAATGAGTTTGAACTTTGACGTCATGCCCTGGGCAGGCATTCACCAACCGCTCTTGTTTCTCCACCCAACTTGGGGGATAGCCGCTGATAACTTGTGGAGACGACGACGACGAAGAAAGGGACCCGGAGAAGAAGAGAAGGAAGAGGAGCTCGAGAGTTCGGCAAAGTCTAGAGGTTCGCAGCTCGCTTGTGGGCACAAGTTCGCCTGTGTAAATAAACCATTCCGCTAGTAGTTTTGTTTATACCGTGACAATATATCGAAGGCCGCCGTAGAGAGCGCCCCGAGCCGCCCCCCTCTAAGGTCCCTCTTACCCCCCTCTCCGGGAGAGAGCGCGCAGCTTTCGTCGCGTTGTCGGCGGTCGAGTTGAGAGGGAATAATAGTGGGCGTTTCGCATTGCGCGTAGTTCCTGTGATAGTGAACGGATTTTTATAATTCTTGCGGGAGGAGATTACTGGGACAATGGACTTTACCCAAAAATACCTTCCGAGTAGTCGATGGTAAGTGCTGCAGGGTACCTTTTGATGCAGACAAAACAGTTACAAGCTGCTACCGTGAGAGTCCTCCATGGGCACCGTGAACGTGTCTCTTTTCTCTCACGGTGCGGCCGTCAAGGCGAAGCAAAGGGCACTGAGCCAGCAATCACAGTACCCCTTCTGAGCCGCTTTTAAGGGAATAAATGGCTATTAGTATTTTATGAAGTCTGCCCAAATCCAATTGGTTGGAGTCTCTGTGGGAATGGTTTCGATTGATTGTAGGGTTTAACGCGCCGACGCAACGCAGGCGATGAGGCACGCCGTAGTGGAGGGCTCCGGATTAATTTCGACCACCTGGGGATCTTTAACGTGCGCCGAAATCTCGTACACACGGGCGTTTTTGCTTTTCGCCTCCATCAGAAAAGCGGCCGCCGCGGCCGGAGATCGAATCCGCGACCTCGTGCTCAGCAGCGCAACGCTTTAGCCACTGAGCCCCCGTGGCGAGTCATGAGAATGGTTTAATTGGTCCATAGAGGGTGCGGTAAATTTTCGATAAGAGGGGAAAGTAGAACAGGTCCAGCTGAGACGGCGAAGTGGGACAGTTGCACAGGTACTACGATAGGGGAACATTGAGGTAGGTTTGGTGAACCATTGTGTAGAGTTTTAGGTGTGTGGGCCGCATCGGCGAATAGTTTATTGTTGAATATTTCACTGGATCGATGAAATGGAGGTTGGGCCGCGAGGTGTCCTTTGGGGGTAACAGCCTTCGTGCGATCTTTTGTGTTCTTTTTTTTTTTTGTGCCGCATTTGCCGAGGATGACAAAATCGTGTAAGGTCTCTACCACAGGAGTCATCGGAGGGGATAGTCCTGATTACCTGAGGAAGAGTTGTCATGACTTGGAACCCAGTCAAGGTGAACATGCGCTCGGTTGCATTTAAGGACGTCGACTTGGAGCAATTTAAGAGTTAATGGGTCCGTTGAAGCATTCGCCCGTAGTCCATTAATAACGTCAAATGAATCGGTGAGGAGGCGTATGTGATTGGGCAGAATGTTGTCGTAGTCATAGCTAAAAAGGTTGAGGGCAGAGAGGATAGCATGGGGTTCGTCTTCAAAACTGGTGAGATGGTCATTTCGCAAGGTATGGTAGCCAGGACGTTCGGGGCATGTCCAGGAAATACCGGCAGCGGTGGTAGTAATGCTTGCGTCTGTGTGTATGTGCAGTTCAGATTTAAGATGACTGGTCTGCAATTTGGTTGGAAACAGTGCGTTAAAACGGGATCACGAAGAAAAGAACCGGACAGGACGACCTTTCCAACCAACCATGTCCCTTTACCAACTCGCCCAACTCTCCATCCTACTGGTCTGCAATTGTTGTCTGCGGAGCTTGCGTAGACAGGTGTTGGCGTGAGGAATGGGTTTCCATAAAGCCTATTCTGCTAGTGGGCCTTGGGCGTCCCAATCTATCAGTGCTAACTCTTAAACAGCAAAGGATCGCTTGAGGGTGGCCCGTTCTCTGGCTCTAGTGATAACGTTAATTATAGGCGGAAGTGGAACGGCCTGTTCCAGTCGAGAGGTGTTGGTGTACTTGGGGAGGCCACTTATGAGACGTATAACGGCAGGACAGAGTATTTCCAGGGCTCGAAGATTGGTGTTTTTGAGGTCATATGCCTGGGCGCCGTAGAAGAACGTGCCCATGGCGACTGCACGGACCATAATGAGGGTGGCCTAAATGTTTGAGTGGTTCCACCGTACTTGTTTGGTAGTCGCTGTATAGCGGGAAGAGGAGGCTTCCACTGTTTTCTGAGTTGTTTCAGCGGTATGGCAGCGTTACTTTATTGTTACAATTGGAATACGGTATACCCAAGAGTCGGATCGGTTCAGTGGCGGAGGTTACATATGAAGTAGCTAGGGAGATACTGACAGGGAGTTGTTTGGTGGTGACACACAGTCGTATAGCATTAGAAGTCCTGTTTTTTTTCTGGAGCCGATCCGAGACCAAGACTTTGGAGAGAAATCTCGAGGCTGAGGGCGGCTCCTGGGAGCTCTGTTAGCATGTCACCCAAAAAGTTGTAGTCGTCCGCCTCTGTACAGACAGGTATGCCTTCCGTCACGCCAGATTCATATCCGCACACGACACATATCCACATGGGAGATTGACCGAAAGGGCATACGTGATATCTGCCTTCAGACCTATATCATCATATGCTCATACGACGCATGCCCACGCTCAAACGACAGCACGGCTGCAAAGCGTTTTATCAAGAACCGGCCAAACAACGGCCAAGAAAACACTAACGCGGTGACGAAAAAGGGTACTTTTGTCCAAGATTCCTTATTTTAAGTGCGAATGCACTTCTTAAGCGAGCCTGAAGCGTCCGCCGCCGTCCGCATAGCAACAGCTGCGGGTGCGCGCGCTCCTCGTCTTCCTTGGCAACGGGGGGAGATGGGCGCGCGCTGCCTGGCCCCTGACATGGCACATACCCACGTGGGGGATTGGCCAGGAATCTCCTCGTCTTCCTTGGCAACGGGGTTGTTGTTGTAGAACTTTTATTGTGAGAAGAAAGGGGAAGGGGGCAGGGGTGAAAAGTTGAAAGGGAGTTCATGGGTGGGGCCCAACGTCCAGGGCTCCAGATGCAACGGCTCCCACCTTGGCTCTCTGGATCAGACGTAGCTGATCTTCGAGAGATGAGCTGGTAAGGGCTGCCTCCCATTTCTCGATAGGATTAATCTGTATACTATTGTTTTCCTGGGGCCAGATGAGCGGGCACGCCCAGGTTGCGTAAATAGCGTGGCTATCTCTCCGCATTTTGTGCACGTTTCTTGGAAGGAATTGGAGAACATTTTTGCCAGTCGTGATTTATGTGGGTACGTGTTTGTTTGTATTTGCCTCAGGATTTGAGCTTCTATAGCATTTAATTCCTTATGTGGAGTAGGAAAGGTGCTTCTCTTTTGCCTAATAAGCGAGAGTCTTTCTCCATTATTTTCGGGGAGGGGGGTGTGATAAGCGTGATCGTCAGGTGTGCGGTGTGTGAGTTCACGCACTGCCTTGTCCGCTGCTTCATTACCCTCCAGTCCTTCGTGTCCGGGACACCATGTGATATTGTATTTTTTCTTCAGTTCAGGTGGAAGAATGTTTTTGAGGCGTTTTGGTATTCTTCCTGCGGCAAGATTCAATACTGCTCTCTTGGAGTCTGTTATTACGTTCAGACTTCTGCTCGTCTTTTCGCCGAGTCGAATTGCCATGAGGATGGCACCAGTCTCTGCTTCTTCTGTGTTTGACTGTCTAATTGTCATGCAATCTTGCAGAGCTCCCTTGAAAGCTGTGACCACTAGTGTGGCGTTGGTTTTGTCATATGTTCCAGCATCCGTATAGACCGTGTTTTCATGATCCTTGAATTTTTTCCTGAGGTATTTGACTCTCGCTTGCCTTCTGTCTTTGTGTACAGTGGGGTCCATGTTTTTCGGTAGAGGAAGGGTTTTGATGTGACTGCGCTGTTCAGGTTTCAAGTCCGTCATTTCGTCAAGTCGTGTTCTTTCTGGGGGGCTACCTATCTTCCATAGGATGGATCTCCCAGTTTTAGTTGTGGCAAGCCTTTCCTTCTGGGTGATTAGTAATGCTTCCTTGATCTCTTCGAGGGTGTTGTACACTCCTAATTGAAAGAATTTTTCCGTGGACGTGTACAATGGTAGGCCCAGTGCTGCTTTATATGCCGTCCTGATGATAATGTTTATTCGTTCTTCCTCTTGTTTGTTCAGGTTGTGATACGGTAAGCTGTACGCCAGCCTACTCGTGACAAGGGCTTGCATGATTCGTAATGTTTCTTCTTCCCTCAATCCGGCTCTTCCTTTAGTGATTCTCTTCACAATTCGGGCTAGCTGGGTTGAAGATTTACTGATTTTTTCAATAGTGAGATCGGCTCTCCCGTTTCTTTGTATTTTCATTCCCAGGACGCGAATGTGGTCTCTTTCTGGGATTACGGATTGGCCAATCTTCACAGCTATCTTGTCTTCCTTGTTGCTGCTTCGTTGTGCGTGGATTCTTACTATCTCTGATTTTTCCGGGGCGCACTGGAGTCCATTTTCGCCTGCCAGCTTTACTACCCAGTTTACGGCGTTCTGAAGATGCCTTTCTTTTTCTGTAGTTGACCCTTGCGTTGCCCATATCGTTATATCATCTGCATAGATGACGTGTCCAATGTTCGGGAGTTCTCTCAGCTTGTTCGCGATCTTTATCATCGAAATGTTGAAAAGGAGAGGGGATATGATGGATCCCTGTGGCGTGCCTGCATTTGACATCTGAAAGGGTTTTGATCTCAGTTGGCCAATTCCTACCGTTGCTGTTCTGTTGGATAGGAACGCTGTTACGAACTTGAAGGTTCTTTCGCCGCAGCTCATTGCGCTGAGCGTTTCTAAAATGGCTTTGTGGGAGACGTTATCAAATGCTCCCTTCAAGTCCAGGGCTAGGATAAAGTGTTCTCCCTGAGCAACCTTCTTTATTACTTCTTCCTTTATGAGTAGGAAGGCGTCCTGTGTGGACAGTCCTGCACGAAAGCCTATCATGCTATTTGGGAAGATGCCGTTATCTTCTATGTAGTTGGTTAGCCGATTGGTGATAATTCTCTCATAGAGTTTCCCTACGCATGACGTAAGAGAAATAGGTCTGAGATTTTCAATTGTAGGCGGCTTGCCTGGTTTGGGAATAGATACAATATCCGAATGTCGCCATTCTGCTGGTAAAGCGCCCGGTATCCAAAGTTTTTCATTTATGTATTCTGTGATTTCATCCACCTGCTGATCTCCCATGTTTCTTAGCATGGCGTTTGTGACTCCATCTTTTCCTGGGGCACTGTTTTTCTTTGCCGACATCATTGCATTGAGGACTTCCTCTCTTGATATTTCCTTGTCCATATACTCGTTCTTACTTCCCTCGTATGTGTTTGGTTGGGTCTCCCTCTTCTGTGCTGCACAGTGCTTATTTTTAAGGGCCTCGATAAGGTCTTCGTCACTCCCTGGGAAGGTGTGCGCCACTCTTCTCAAGTTGTGGTTGTTTTCTCGTCTTGAGGAGGCGGGGTCTAGGATGCTTTTGAGTATAGCCCATGTTCTAGATGTGCTCCTGGTTCCCTTAAGCGACTCGCAGAAATTATTCCAGTTTTGTCTGGCTAGTTGGTCTGCATATTCCTTTGCTTGCTTCGTGATATCTTTGATTCTTTGTTTGAGTTTCATGTTTTTCTTTTGATTCTTCCATCTTTTCTTGAGGCTTCTCCTTGCATCCCACAGGTGGGCTAAATGGTTGTCTATGTTTGGGGTCAGTTCAGTTCTCTGTATAATCTTTGTGGAGTTCTTGTGCTTATTTTTAAGGTTGTCACACCAGATGCTAATATCCTGAATTTTCGTTTTGTTTTCCTCGAGTTGCATGGAGTCTCTGTATTTTTTCCAGTCGGTTAGTTTTGCCACACCTAGTGGTTTCCTAAATTTAGTTGCGAGGACAGCAATACTTATGATGTTGTGATCACTTCCGAGTGTTTCTTGTGTGTTAGTCCAGGTGATGTCATTCTCGGTTTCTTTTGTGAAGGTCAAGTCCGGGCATGTGTCTCTAGAGTGTTCATTCCCGGACCTGGTGGGATTCGTTGGGTCATTTATGTAGATCAGTCCCATCTGTTCAATTGCCCTGAGAAGTCCCTCTCCTTTCTTACTGTTTCGCTGGTAACCCCATTCCTTGTGCGGAGCATTGAAATCTCCTGTGATGATTATTTTGTTGTTTCTAACAATTTTGCTAGATTCCCAGAGTAGATCCTCGAAGCATTCGTCCTTTTTTGATGGAGAGCTGTACACATTTAAGACAAAGACGCTCTTTTTCCCCCTTTTGTTTGGTACAACTTCTATAAGCGTTGCTGATGGTTGTACTGTAAGTAGGGTGTGGTGAATTGTCGTGATGTCCTTTTTGACGTAGGTCGCTACTCTAAGGTCAGGCGTTGCTATTATCGCTGTGTAGCCCTTTATATTGGTTTTGCTTCCTGCTTCTTGTAAGCATATGATGCCTGGCTTAATTACGGACGCTTCGATGTATTGCTCTAAACTGGGTTTTTTCTTCCTTATGCTACGACAGTTCCACTGCCAGATTTCCAAGTTTTCATTTTCCTTTTGATATCTATGGATCTTCATCTTCGCTCTCCGTCTCTTCTGTTTCGGAGCGTTCCATATCCGCTTCCATCACTTGCTGCTTTTCTGCTTTGGGGTTGCGTGGCATTTTTAATTTTCTTTTGCCTTCCCCGCTCTTGCGAAGGGACGTGCTTAATTGACTTTGTATCTGATCTAATCTGTTGTTGAAGGCTTCCTGCATTTTAGCGAGGAAGAGTCCTATTCCACTTGAGTCTTGCAGCAACGTTAGCGGTACTGCTGGTGCTGGGATAGGAGCTGGTGAAGTTTGTGGAGTGAAAGGATTTGGATTCGTTCCTTGTATTCGACCTTGGAAATTTGCGCTTCCTCTGATCTCGTTTTCTCTTAGTTGTTTTTTAAGTTGTGCTATTTCAGCGTTCTGTTTCGCTATTTGTGCTCGTAGTTCCTCTATTATGAGGTCCTGTTTAGTTTGGCGTGTTTCTGTTTTGTTGTTTGTGTTTCGGATGGAGGCAGCAACCTTAGACCAGCTCACCTCGGCTGACGTTTCTTGGGTCCGCTCCTCCTGCCCTGGTCCTCTCCTCCTGACTAGGTGGCTGCCCGGGGTGCTTGGTCCCGCTGTCTCTCCTTGCAGTTGAGATGCCTTCTTAGAGTTCGCCTGTTGGGTCGATTCTGGGCTGTGCTCCTCGTACGGGGGTGGTTCCACGCTGCGTGTTTGTTGGTCCTTGGTTTTTTTGGTCCTGGTCTTCTTGGGTTCCTTTTCGACGTCGGTGACTGGTTGTCTTGAGATGCTGCGGTCCCTGGTTCCCCTGGTCCCCAGTGCGTCTTCTAGCAAGGGCCATTCGGTGCTGAACCATCTTGGGCGGGGCTGCTTCTTGTTTTCTTCGTTCTTCTTGTTCCCTGATTTTCTATTTTGGTTTCCTGGTGGAATTCTGGCCTTTCGTAGTTTTAATTTACACTCCCGTGCCCCTGTCATGTGGCCTTCTCCACAAAGGGCACATTTGGGTTGGCAGGAGTGATCTTCAGTCGGGTTTTCGGTTCCACAGATTGAGCATTTTTTAGCGTTTGGCGTCGGGCAGACGTCAGAGCGATGTCCCGTCGACATGCAGATATAACATACCTGACGAGTTGGTTTGTACAAAAAGCATGGCATTTCTCCTCCGTAAAAGTAGACAGCACGGGGGACTGTGTCTCCCTCGAAAGTAATGAGGGCGGTCTTGGATGTCCCGAGCATGCGAGTTTGGATGATCTTGGTGTTTTGCGTGCGAACTCGTAGTCCTTGCATTAGCTCTTCGGATGTTGTTTTTGGGGGGAAGCCATGCACCACTCCTCTCACTTCCTGGTCGGAGAAAGCCACATACGCCACAACCTCGTGGTTTGCTCCTCCTAGTGGTATGTGCGTGATTTTGCGGAGCAAGTCAGCTGCCTCCATGTTAGACGTACTGAGGACGAGAATGTTGGATCCTAAGCGGGGACGTATAATTAGGTCGTTGAGGTATTCTACCCGGCCGCCGCATGCCTGTGCGATAGCCCTGGTGACTTCCACTGTAGTGTAGTTCTTAAGTGGGAGTCCTTTCTTGGGCCGCACAATTATTTTTACATCCTCTTTCGGCAGCGGAGGCAACCGTCTCCGCGATCTACTCCGTCTCCCTGTCGTCGGTGGTTGAGTAGCGGTACTCGCCTTTGCTGTAGGTGGTGGTTGCTGTGCTTGTCGTTCAGCAAGTTTGGCCTCCTGTCGTAGCCGCTTCTTCGTCCTGCGGCTTACGGCTTGGTCCCAGCCTGTGTCGTCGTGGTTCGACGCCTCGAGGGAACCTGGGGCCGTTTTCGCTCCTGTTTCGCCTTCTTGCCTTTCTTGATCAGTGCTTGAATGATCCGTGTCTTGAAAATCCATGCTGGATTCTCCGTGAGTGTTGCCTGTATTGGTTCCGGCGCTTGAGGGGGCTCCGGTTACACACTGGTGTTGCTGCGGCAGTGCACCGCTCGATGTAGGCTCCATAGGCAGGCCCTGCATCCCCGCCAACGTGGCGCGAAAACCGCCACGCCCGTCGGGGGACTGCAGGGTTAGGCTTAGTTCGGTCCGCCGCACTCACTCACTCTGTGGGTTTGTAGCGTCGTCGAAACTTTACGCACAAACACAAAACGAATATGCACGGAGTCCGTAGTGTGAGATTTATCGTCTCGCACACAAATTTCAGGTGTACTTGCCGGGTTTGCGATGGCGAAAGCAGTTTTCACAGGGCCCACGCGAAGCCCGCCGTTCCACCATCAGCTGCACGTGCCATGTCTTGGCAACGGGGGGAGATGGGCGCGCGCTGCCTGGCCGCTGACATGGCACATACCCACGTGGGGGATTGGCCAGGGATCGGGCGTGAGAAGGGCTAATGCACCCGCTTAAAGGAGTACTGACACGAAATTTCAAAGCTGAGATCCGCTCTAGCAATCAAGTACAACGACAACACAATTAGGTGTCTGTGAATAAATGCTTCTTTCTTTCTTTGTAGTTGTGTGTGTGTGTGTGATCTCTTTCGCGAACATTACCGAACCGCGCAAATTCAACTCGTGCATTCGCACTTTCACATTCTTCCCCTCGGGGAAATGCGGGGAATTTTTCATTGTCTTGGCGAAACCAAGAGGAGACTGAGATATACGCACATATGACCTAACTAGACTCCTTTCGGGCGATATCCCGTGCTTAACCCAGCCCAACCGTCTGTGATTTTTTTTGTTGGCAGTGTTTCTATGCGTTCGCGTGAAGGCTGGTGGCGTTGTCCCCTGCTGACAACCATGTATGACTTCAAGTCGTTGCAGGGAGCCGAAAAGGAGAGGGAAGCAGAGATCTCCCGAAAAAGCGACCACAGAAGAGCTCCTCTCTGCTCCCTTCCAGTTACTAATCGCAACTTCTGAGAAAATTTAAACGCTCATCATTTCCCCATCAAACTGCCCCCGTGAAAGGAGGTAATGAATCACATATTTTAAGCTGTCGCTGCTATCACAACGAATCTCTTATTGCAGCGCACCAAATTAGGTGCTAAGAATGTGCGTCGCCTGCCTTACCGGACCGACCTGGCGCGGTGTGACGAGAAGTCAGCTAGGAGAGGATTAGGGATCGAGAAGGGGGACAGAAAGGAGACTTAACAAGGACATGACAGTAGGAGATGCAGCATGAGGCATCACCAAATAGTTCCCGGCAACCTGGACAAGATGGGTCAGAGCGGGAGCAGAAAAAAAAAATGTCTTTCCTGGTGTAGTAAATGTGCCCGAATCTCACGAAGGATATGGGCCTGGGGAATAAAAATAGACAAAGGTGCGGGGATTACGCTCCTGCAGGGCAACTAGCAGCCGCACTACCCGTGACCTGCAACAATATCGCGGCAGAACTAATTGATTGTAGGGTTTAACGCACCGACGCAACGCAGGCGATGAGGCGCGCCGTAGTGGAGGGCTACGGATTAATTTTGACCACCTGGGGATCTTTAACGCGCGCCGAAATCTCGCACACACGGGCGTTTTTGCTTTTCACCTCTATCAGAAAAGCGGCCGCCGCGGCCGGGATTCGAGCCCCCGACCTCGTGCTCAGCAGCGCAACGCCTTAGCCACTGAGCCACCGCGGCGGGTTCGAGGCAGAACTGCAGGAAACTGGTAGCTCCCTGTATGCCCAGGTTTCGGCACACGTTAAACGTCTCCAGGTGGCCGAAGTAATCCGTAGCTAACCCCCACGGCACGGCGTCCCTGAGCCAAGCTGTGTCATACTCGCGTAAAAGACTAATTTTTACGTTTAAAATGTGTAACCCTAGTCCCGAGTGCGGTTTACTATTTCTTCCGACACTTACGGGTAACAGCGGCTCGGGGAATAACACTTATTTTATCTCCGGTGCAAACATGGCCTGTGTGGGTCAGCCGCATACGGTGGTGTCAGAGCGTGGGGCCACTAGCTCCTGCTTCAACGAACGTTAATATGAGATGTCTCCAGCGGCCATTATTAAAGACGATAGTCTTCTTTGGGCTACCTAAACACGAACATTCTTGTGCGTCTGTCTGTCTGTCTGTCTGTCTGTCTGTCTGTCTGTCTGTCTGTCTGTCTGTCTGTCTGTCTGTCTGTCTGTCTGTCTGTCTGTCTGTCTGTCTGTCTGTCTGTCTGTCTGTCTCTCGATTCAACCACCCGGCCGAAATACAAAGAAAGGATGCTTGAACACGCACTATAACAATAGACAACCATTGCAAACTACTAATCCTGCTGCCATCTCATACATATGTACATTATTCAGCGCAAGGGAAACGTCGGGGACGTTTGAGGCCAAATATGAGTACGTCAGCGGTAGTACCAGCGTTTTTTTTTTTAATCAAGAATACACGTTGAATCGGTTTGTACGAAAGCAAATTGAAAAAAACAATGCGTTAAAAACGATGTAAAAGAGAGGCTGGATAAAACCTTACGCTAAATAAAGACGTGCTTTCGAGCTGTTTCAAACACAACAGGAACGAAAAGTCCTAAAAGATGGCGTGCGAGCAGCGCTAACGCCGGAAGATTTAATTAACTTCATTGCATTCATCACGAGAAAGAGGAGTGAAAGAGCGTGAGACTGAGAGGTCGGCAGGGAGAGGGGACGGGCGGATAAGGTTTTCTCTGAGGGGGGATGTCAGCTTCTATTGTGGGGGTGATGACGATTATTATTATTATTATTATTATTATTATTATTATTATTATTATTATTATTATTATTATTATTATTATTATTATGAGGAGGAGGAGGAGGAGGAGGAGGAGGAGGAGGAGGAGGAGGAGGAGGAGGGTAGCCTTTCGTATTAACCGAAACCTCGGAAAAAGAAAAATTCCAGAAATCGAAAAAAATCATCTAGGTATAGATTCAAAAATTATGGGGAGATGGTGTTGTGCGGAAGGGGCGGAAGCAGACTGTCGTCTTCCGACATGTGCCGCGAAGCAAGCGGATACGAGGCAAATTTTTTCGTTTCGCTCCAAGCAGCCCTTCGTTCGTTATAGCGAATGCGTTGCGATCGCAGATTTCTGAAGAAGAAATTCCGTGAAAAAGCATGCCCCCCGATCCGAGCCAGTACCTTTTTTCGCAAATGTTCAGCGACATTGCGACAGTATCATACATAAGGCACATGCTGGTGGGCCCCGCTTATTGTTACTCTATACGCCTCGAGATTCGCGATCGCTGCGCCGCCTGCCGCCGCTTCTCCGCGGCGTTTGCGGGATTAGCGCTGCGTGGCTGATAGGTGGTCATGCAGTGTTTTGGTTCTCTTTCGCTTCTCTTTGCCTTTCCGCGCACTAAGCAACTTGTTATGGTGACGTCTGTAAGCTAACTGCACGTTTAGGGTACTTAAAAAAAACAGCTGCGTCTTGGTAGAGCGCTCCAACGCCAACAAGAGCTACCCGGGGAGGCGGTTCTGCGCGCTTCTTGGCCGCTCTTGCGGGCGTCGGCGACGGCAGCAGCATATCACCGCTGTCACCTTCGAACACGTCAACACAAGTGATCGCCTCGTTTAGACCAGATATTGGCACTGTAAGAGGTTGGTTCATTTTGCAGTGAAAACAAATGCGGCTTTGCTTCGAATGTGTACGTCGTAGAAAAATATGTTTCGGGGATGTGATAACCCAACAGCTGACAAAAACTTGTGCCTTTTATGGGAATATAAGCCACGCGAAAATGTTAAGTACACTCAAAGCCTGTGCATTGTCAGATATGTGCCCACTCATGCCTTATAGTAAGAACCAAGGTATATATGTTAATGAAACCACGGGAAAATGAAAGGTCTGCAAGTCAGGAATAAACAGAATAGTCGTAGGGGAATGAAAAAAAAATGATGCAGCTTCTGAAATGCTAAAGACGTTTGTTTGAGCAAGGTAGTATTCGCCAGACCAACTAGATGCGAAATGCACTGATATTTCGCTAGACATGGGGAGGGGGGGAGGTGGTGAGGAGGAGGACGCTCAACTATCGTTGTTTACAAATGCGGAGCGAAATCAACGAATGAACGTTTTAGCAACCACACACACAAGCTGCGTGTTCATTTTTCGTTTGTTTTTCGCCTTCAACGAACGGCTGATCACTCGGCGGACGCATTTTTTGAAGAATACAGGGTTGGCAGTTCACAAGCGATACGAAGTGTCGTTGGAAGAGTTGATTGATTGGTTGCAGGGTTTAACGCGCCGACGCAACGGAGACGATGAGGCACGCCGTAGTGGAGGGCTCCGGATTAATTTTGACCACCTGGAGATTCTTAACGTACGTGCGCCGAAATCTCGTACACACGGGCTCGTTGGAAGAGTGTCGTATCTGATAAGGGTCTCTGATTTCGGTTTATGCTAGATTCTGCAGTCTCCCTGTGTCATATGACGATGTTTCGAATAAAAGTTTGGCCACGGACGCGGATTACTCTATAAGCCCATGTTCCCGCTTCTCGTGGAGGATAAATGTAACAGATGAATCTTTGCGAGCGCTCACCTCGGGACAAGACGACACAGCATTAAATTTGTCGTCGTGTGCTGACTCCGGAGTGTAATTTTGCATTATCCATCGTACTTCTTTGGTACAATGTTTGTGAAATTTATGCCGCATTGGCTTGTTCATGGTACTGATCAATATCTGATATGTGATATTGGCAGGCGTAACTTGCGTGCTGTCAGGTATGAGTGCTCCGCTGGATTTTGTAAGAGCACAAAGTCGATTTACATCATAGTGTGTATGGCCGCAACATGACCATCGGAGGAAACACTGCTTACGGAGACACTGCCACTAAATTTCAGGGCTGCGGAATTGCAATCATCTGCATGCAAATGCTGGCTTCGGGACGCCGGCCTGTGACACAACCCCTGCGCTCATATAGATCTCACTAAGATCGCGTCATATACGTTTATAGTCTCATGAACACACCACGCTTGCAAACAGAGTGCCTGCTACACGTTATTCGGTATTTCGAACGCGGACAAACGGTAAATCGCTGTCTTGAACGAGCCCCAAAAGCAACGGCGACAGGGGGGAGCGGGCCGGGGACTCCCGCGCCTGCTTTCGAAACGGGCCGCTAGGGGGATTTCAGTGGCGCCCCTACAGGCCGCGCTCGAGGCGTATAACGCGCTTAAAGGAGCCATGAAGAGAAAACAAAAGTTTGTTTTATTCGAAAGATTAGGTGTTTCATAGTACCCCAAGCGCTTTCCCGGAAGCAAATGATGCTTTATTCACTGAGAAATAAGGCAATTTAAGACAAAATTTTAAATCTCCCGCTAAAATTGAACATTCCGTGACGTGTACAATGGCGTCATAGAGCCGGTCCATGAAACAGATACTTAGTATGTCGACTCCATATAGCACCCACACGCGGGAGTCGATCGAGACGGCGGCCATTTTAAAAATACTAGTAAAACCTAGTGCACCAGCAGCCCTAGTCATGGAATCGCCTGATCCGGAGAACAAAACTCTCGCCGAGGAGCTCGGGCTTGCATTTAACAACCTCACACCACTAAAACGCTCAATGCTTCTAAGTGCACGAGCGGCAAGAGTTGTGGGATACGCGGTGGACGGGAAAGCGACCATTCCGCGATAGCCACAACAGACGAACGCCCAGCCGTCGGCACCGCTGCCTCGTCAGCCCCGTCGCGACGGACGAATATAGACTGGTACGTATGTGCCGTATTTTGATTACGGTTAATAATAGTTCAATTTCAGTAGCAGTATCGCTTATGCCAGTTGACCGGTGTCGTGTATGGAAAGCCGTTCGCGCGAGCTCTCTGCTTCGACCAGAAAGATACGAGCGTCAATGCGCGGTGTTTACGGAATTTTTTTCCCCAAGGTCAGAGCGATTTGACGAAGTCGGCGACGAACGCCAGCATGTCCCAGGAGTGAGCTAACGTAAAGGTCCCTGCCGTAATCACTTCCTCGGAAATGAAGCGAGCACACTCGTACTTCCTTTAGCTCTCTTTCTCCTCCGTTTGCAAAGTTCACAAAACGTAGCCACTTGCTTCGCCTAGGTTCGTCGTTGGGCAGCACATGAAAGGAGATCTCCTCACCGGCGGGGATGTCGCACTCCCTCGACGATTTGCCCGTACTACATGGGCATTTCAAAACGCAGCAACGAAATTTCATTGTAAAGTACTCGAACAAACTGAAGTTTTCAGTGGTTGTAAACTGGAAACGAGCTCGTAACGACAGCAGCAAGCCAACACCATTCGAAACTTACGCGACGACTGGCACTATCTCGTCGCTTCTTGCTGTTCCTTACTCCCCTCGTTTCTATTTTTACCTTTGCTGGTTGGCGATATGACGGCCAACCTCCTGTGAAAGGATTACGATACGAAGCAAGGTCGCGGCTGTGCGTGCTGGAACGGTTCGTTGGCCCCAAAGAGCCTCGAACCCGAAAATTCGTCTGCGCGACGGCGAGATGTCGAGCTCGGCCGGCGCTAGTTTCGTATGCATTGGCGCACACGCTTGCGTGTTTGTTCGGACCTTCAACCGTTTACTCCACCGTTCTTTGTCATAAAAAGAATGTGCAGTATGTTTCACGGGCATTTAGCTCGCTATGCAAACTGTAAGCCCTGCCTAACATGCGTTTGCTTTTGCCGGCCTCCGCCAATCGCAGAGCATTCCCAAGTGACATCACAGGTTCTGTTGCAGAAAATGAGCTGGTGGGTCGCATGGTCATTTCCTTTTTTCCTAATTATGTAGCTTATTTGAGCGAAGTTTGCGTTATAAGTGGTGTCGTTATGGTTCTAACGAGGCAATCTTTCGAATGAACCAAACTTGTGTTTTCTCTTCATGGCTCCTTTAACTGCGGACGGCGATTAATGTGGAGCAAGCTTAATGGAGCCATGAAGACAAAATACAAGTTTGGTTTATTAGAAAGACTGCTTAGTCCCAATAACAATGATACCAATATCATCGCAATCTTCGAACAAATAACGGCGATATTTAAGAAAACGTGTGAAGCAGTCGCGACCCTCTAGCCAATTTCCCGCAACTTTTCTATGACGTCACGGAACCTTTTTTGTGCGATTGGCGGCCGCCTAACTGACCTGTCGCGACGACACACGAATGGACGTCTGTAATGGGGCCTCTAGTTCCATTTGACCGCATCACTTGAATGCTAACTTGCAGTTAACGCACTGCAAATTATTTTATTGTTGGCCAGTATGACGTCATTCTTGCTCATATCACGTCACTGTGGCGCAAAATTTGAAAGTTTTTAAATACTTCTTGCTTTTTTTGTTAAAAAAACATCTTTTTGGGGCTGTAATGGAGCTGAGTGAAATACTGAATACTAGTTCTTTCAAATAACACGAAGTTGTATTCATGGCTCATAAAGCATCCTTGAGGAAAAACATCAGTACGTAACTTGTACTAGCAGTCTTCTTTCAATTGAAAGTATATGTGTTCTTGGTATTGGCTATAGCAGATTAAAAAATACGCGCTGAAAACAATGCTCAGACCTTGAAAAACAAAAAGCGCTCGTGCACGAACGAGCCTAAACCTCGTGGCGGCGTTTCAAGTCCATCAGTTACTAAAGGTTCCAGTAGATGCCGCGCGAGTAGTCGAAAGCGGTACAATTGAATGAACATTAATCCACCGCATTTATCGTGGGAGAACCGAGACGAGAGGGGAAGAGACGGGTTTAAGGAGAGAATAGAGGCATTCACGAGGCAGTGGCGCATGCGCGGCCAATTTTTCAACTGTGATTCCTGGTGCGGGATATTGGACTCTCTTACAGTTGAGGTTCCCGCGGTGTCCGCAATTTCTCGCACGAGGGGGCTGCTTATCAATTGCGTACGATTTCCGTCCCCGTTACGCGGAATGGTAACCTAGAGTAGGCGCGAAGCGCGGGCTTCCGTTTCAATTAATGCCGGGCCGCGTTCAAATTCGTTCATCCAAAAATAAAGCATTCGCCGCTGGTGTACAAGCCCCACGAAGTCAGTAAAGGTCTGTGAATCCGACGAAATTCTTACAAGTAGTTTTATCGCCGCGGTCCGAGATAATATCGTACACCTGGCAGTTGACCACTGACCCGCGACAACCCTCAACCACAAATATAATCCCGCCAACTACCCACTACGCCCTGCGAAAGAAAATTTGTCATCTACCTCAACTGCAGCCACACGGCTACAAAGGAAACCTGTGCCGCTTTGTCGAGAACTTTGGGGCAACAGAGAGAGAGCCACCATGGCCCATATCCTATGGGATTGTGAAAATCACCCGCAGGAAGCCAGAAACACTACAATTCCGCCAAGATTCATGGAAGCCATGAAGAATGGAAACTACGAAGACCAACTCCAGGCTGTCCAGCTGGCAATGGCTGGCCTCGAACGCCAACGGCCTGCAGGCGCCGCCTCCGCGGAGGTTGTGTGAGCAGGCCTGGCAGGGGCTCAGCTATTGCGACGTACTAGCCGCGTCTTCACAGCTGGCTCTAATAAAGGTTGTTTCTCTCTCTGGGGTTGAAGAGAAGTTCGTCTTGGTCCAGTATCCAGGAACTTACTCTACCTTGGCTATAACCGACTATCCCGCCGGAAATCCCCCCCCCCCCCCTCCCCACCTCTCCGGACCCCACGAAAACTGCCGACTAATTCTGGTACTTTCTCAACACCCTTCACCAAGCTATTGGTCCCCACACAACACACACTAGACCGTTAACACTGCCCACAACAGGCGCATATAACAGTCCCATGCCCACACACTAAAGTTTTTTTCCTGTCCATCACATTACGCCACAGCAGCGGGCGGAGGTGCTGACCAGCTCGGCCCTAGACGTCCAGCGTGTTACGTCCGAAACTTCCAAAACTATGTAAATCGGCAGGAAGACCTACACGATTCAGACTTTAACCTCGTAAGGTTAATTAACTATCCACTTGAGTGCCTCATTAACGGCCCAGATGATATTGCGGAGTTGATTTGTGGAATCAATATTCGTTTAACCAGCAGGTTATTAGCGCAAAACTTCTAAAAATTCATAATTTCTGTTTTAGATTTGTAAGGGTATTCTTGACTCTCTCGGCAACAAATAGGATCACTTTGCCGGTCTTGGAAATATTGTGGGATCTCTTTAAAAAAAACTTGTTAACCGCTTTTATACCCCGGAGGATCGGGTTCCAAAAACATCATGCCTTATTAAGCGTCTACGCCAGGGTTGTCTAGTTTCGAAGTTTGATGTCTCAATGACCAACAAATGTGGTTAGAACGTACGTCAGTCATTCAGCCTTGGTAATACATCTAGCGTGGTCTACACTGGGTAGGGTAGGAGGTCCGTTTCGCATGCATAAGTGCATCCCACCTTCGAATAGAGTTTCCAGTTAAGTCGGGATTAGCAAGCAGCTCATTAAAATGTGCTTGAGTTTGAGGTGACGTCTAAGGTTTAAACCAACGTTGAGGTGGGCTCTATAAAGGGTACCGGGATAGTCTTTTTGCAGGTTGTTCCGCACACTGCAGCACCACGGTGTTTTGAAGGAAACAAAATTGGAAGAAAAAAAAGAAACTTGTTTGGTCAAGTCTAGAGCCACTAGATTAGCTTATTTAGTGGCTCTAGTTAATTCAAATTAGGTTAAGTTCGGTTTAGTTAAAGTTATGTTACCTTACGTCGCACAGCCCGTGTTAGATTAAGGTGATGTCAATTTAATGACGCTGCCACGTTCAATTTTTCAAGTACTCGCCAAATCGTTTGACGTGTGTAACGTGATTGGATACGATTGTGGCTGTAGCTGTTGTTTACAAGATTCCTTTATCTTGCGGAAAAGTGTATGTTGGTCAAACAGGTCGCTGCTTAAACGTTCGATTATTGGAGCATCGCAACAAGCTGGCTTAAAAAAGATGATTACGCACGTCTGGCCGAACATTGCCGCAGGTGTGAGCACCGATGCTATCCGCTTTTCCGCGAGACTGATATCCTGTTTAAGCATAAATACAGGCGTACTAGAGAGTTGATGGAATCATACTACATCAGAAAGTGGGGGAGAGATTGTATCAGTGAAACATCAGTTGTCCTGCACGAAAAAGAATTTGGTTATTTGGAGCGGTCGTCGCGATAAGGTGTTCCTGTGTTAAGAAATGTGCGTTGTCAACAGTGGAGGGTTTTGGTCTTGATAGTATGTCATTGGCTGGTGTGGGCACGTGGCGTGGTGTGGGAGGAGGATTCTTTGTATGTATAAGTAGTTACGTCTTTTCCAATAAATCGAGTTGAAAGTCAGCGCTAGTCCTGTCCACTTCTTCTTTTTGTGTCCCTGTTAGTTCGCACTGTTCCTCAAGATGCAAGTACACCAACTCGCCCAACTCGCCACCCTGACGTGTGTAAGTTGGCACGAACAGAACGGCATAGAATGTGCGCATTAACGCGCACGGAATGATTTTTTTTCGCAAGTAGCGCTATCTGACGGACGTTACGATGAACTCTTGCTGGCGACCTACGCTGCCCGTCGGTAGGTGCCGACTGCGTCCCGTGCGCCCAGTTGCGGAGCAGTTTGCCGTACATTGCGTGCTTCATCACTGAATCATTAACATTATTGGTTGTTGCATGTCTACTTGCGGAAGTTGGTACGCGTCTGAGTGTGCGTCCCCGCCCTGCTTTAGAGTAGATGTCATTCCGTTCTTCACCAGTTCGACGAGCGGGATGGACCGGCACTTTCGGCACACCTAAAATGTCATTCCTTTTCGGTGTGCCTCCCTGGCGAACAAGAAATCTGGGACTTTCATTGCGAATGGGATTCGCTGTTAATGCTATTTACCTGTGTTACACGACAATATCGAGAGAAATTCGACCCGAAAGAAAGACATTCGCCCTTGATTCCCAACCTAGCAGTGGTGCGTCGACAAAAGCGTAGCAACACTCAGTCTAAACACTATCGGCCAATCCGTATTTTTCCCTCCATACAAACCTTCTTTTAATTATGACACGCTGCGTTCTCTGAATTATTTTCTCCTTAGTTCTCCAGAATATCTAGGGACTGTAGTGAGGCTCACTGCTAACAAAGTGCGGATTTGTTGTCTACTTGTCTTGCTCCTTTCCTAATTATAAACTAATAAAGTACGCTGAATTTCCTGCGTAAAATAAAAACAAAAACCTCCAAATATAGTATATACAGCGGCCATGTCTTTCGATAGAGCAGCGCAGGACTGTGACATAATACGATTTTTTTTTTGGCATTCAGTGTGATGCTGCCGTATAAAAGAACGGGTAAATCGATAACAGATATATTCGCCACAAGAACAAATGTTCCTCTATCTGCGTGGTTGCAGGGCATGGCACCTCATGTCACGGCCGCTCAACGAAAAAAGATCCCTTTCAGCGAGTGGCCGGGCTCAAGATGAGTTGTTTCCGTCCGGGATCAAACCGGGGAGCTTGCGCGTGTGAGGCGCACGTGATAACCGCTACACCACGGAAACGGCGACGTAGACGCTCCCGAACGTGTTCAGGGAAACAATAGAGAGTTTTAGCATAGCGGCTCCCGTACGCTACGCTAAGGTTAGCGGGTAGCGGGACCGGACTGCGCATGCGCGCGCGGGGACTGCGAGGAGGTTGCCCCTCAGCGGAGGGAAAGAGCGGGCATGGCGAAGGCAGGCCGCGCGGAACTAATCCTCCCCACCGTGACGAATTTGCTCTCCCCAGTCGCGCCCCGCTACCCGCCGCCGTAGCGTTAGCGGACGGAGCACGCTATGCTAAAACTCTCTAGTATGCGGAAGAGCTATATGTTGCTATCAGTTTCCTTTGTTTTTGAATTGTAGCAGAGCGTGGTTTCGATCCACGGACCTCTGGGTTATGGGCCCAGCACGCTTCCACTGCGCCACTCTGCTAGGCGGAGCAGCGCCGTCAAAGACTTGGTGGATAAAATAGCGCTGTAATTTTGCAGATTCTCGCACAGAGCGGTACAAAAGAACGTGTGTCGATATTCACTGCAATTTTTTATTCCAAGGACATATTCCCCTGTCACACGCACTTTCAATCGCGATTGAGTTGATCCTGGTTCCTCAAGCGCGATTGAGGTTTCCAAGCGCGATCGGACAAAGGCGGTGACACTCTCGTCCCCGCTGACTAGCTAATGACACAGAAGTTGACAACTTCAACTAACGCCAGAAATTGTATCAAATAACTCGAGCCAAATGGGCGTGCGTATACCTACGACCGCGCAAAGTTACCATACGCCGGCCAACGTTAATAGATACTTTTTCAGTTTCGGAACTGCGCCTCCCAAAGCGGGCGCGACTCACGGCCGCTGGATGAGGCCGTGCGCGACTTTACCCTAGGCGCTGAGAGGGCGCTCCGGTCGCGAGTTGCGCTGTGTCGGCGGCTGCGGCGGCGGCTCCGGCGGCAGCGTTGACGGCGTGCGCGGCCGGTCCGCTGGGCTCAAAGTTGCGGCCGCGGTTAGTTGCGTGTCTGCTCTACGAGTTTCTTCTTCTCGCTTGCGTTTGTCTTTGCCCTTGTGCGAGAAACTTGCCGTTTTCAGTGTAGTCGGTTTGGGATGCTATTGAACAGTGCGGCCGCGGGTGAAAGCATTTCGTGACTCCGTCAACGTGCTGTGTTTTCCTTCTTGTGCTGGGCTTGGTGCAATGCCGACTGGCTTAACTCGCAGTCGGCTGTACGGGATTTTCCAGCCCACTTTGGCAGTGATGCTTGTGAGGAGACTGGGCACATGCGTCGTGCATGAGGCACATGCTTATGATCTTTACAAAATGTACAAGAGGAGGACGGAATATAGTCTCATGCTAAAAAAAATAGTGAAACAAAACAGACAAATGAACAAAAATAAAAATTCTTAATGCTAACGCAATATAACTAGAAAACATACAATCTAAATGTCAAGGATTTTGGGTTAGCTTTACCCGCGCAATTTGATTTCTTTGAAACTACGAAGGATACGCGGATGCCCTTCATAAAGAAAGCATGCAGTTGCTGCGCATGGTTATCAGGAAATATCATTCGTGCTGCAACGAACTTGCGCGATTGGCATGCCAAGCGAAATTGCGTGCGCACTTGACAGCTACTGCTACGCTAAAATTTTTAAAAGGCTTTCGTTCTTGGTATTTTAGCCCCCGCTAAAAATCAGTGGGCGTACGTATACATCTCCTTGCATAATCGACCCGTTTCAAATAAATCGCGAACTGGAATAGCGCGCGCGCGGCAAGAAAATGTTGATCAACTTCCGAGAACAGTTATTTCTTTTCGAGTACGCAGCCAGATTACAACCCGAGATGCCGAAGCGGAACGCTACGGATGGGCCGGCATTTGCGCGAGGGCGAAGGAATCCAAGAGCGATAAAAAATCACGTGACCAGCAACCCTACGTAACGTGTTACGCCACGTAGTTTTTTTTCCTGGGGGTATGTTATATTTTTCTGCCATTCTTTTTTTTTTTTTCTCGCGCGCGCGCTGCGTTTGCACGGCGTTGCACGAGCTCTCCGGCAAGTCGACGTTCTCATGTGGTGCCGATTATTCTTCTCTGTGCCTGTTCTAGGTTCAAGCGCACGGAGCTTTTCTTGCGCGCTGACATCCCAGCACTCACATGCGGTTAACGTTATGATTTCCTTCCGACTGGAGCAGGAAGGCGAAAACCACTTAGTTAAGCGCTCCACATGTTTGGTGTGCGTTCGTGCGTGGGCGCACACATCCGGTAATTGTGTACATTCTTGAAAGCAAACAGCTACAATAAACAGAAGACAACGAAATTGTTTGCCACATGTGTGGTTCTTCCGGGTTCACTTTTGCAAAAGAGCATGGATATACGCGCATGCGTATATGCATGCTCAAAGTTTCGGCGTAGTTGCGTGTCTCTACAAGTTTCTTCCTTTCGTTTGCGTTTGTTTTTGACCCTTGTGCGCGAACCTTGCCCCTTCAGTGCGTTCAGTTTGTGACACTATTGAACAGTGCCGATTTCATCGAGGATTTTGTGACTCCGTCAAGACGCTGTTTTCTTTGATGAGCCTGGCTCACCGCAATGCCAACGTACTCCGCACCTGGCTGTACGAGCAGATACAGAAGCAACACTCAGAAGTGTCACTTTTTAGCGCCGTCATCGGATCCATAGCTTCTCACTCAATAGAAAAGAGCGATTCCCCGCGCGGACAAAGAGATAAGCAAAACGCGCAAGGTATGTGGGCTTCATTTTCTCGAAGAGGATATTGCGATCATTAACGTAAAGTCGTCGAGATCGGCCGGGCTTACTGGGCACTGAAGGAAAGTGCAGTTCCCGTTAACTTTCACAACCTTCCCAGCAACTTGTTGTGCAAGCAGACTCGGCGGCGGTCTCCGAAAAAGAGAAAAGTAGGGTCTGCGCACGAGCTAGGTGATTACGAAAGGAGAGCACTTTCCCAAGGAGCGACAAGAGGAGCTCTCCAAGGCGCCTGTTCCGTAGCAATGCACCGATTTTGCGCAGATAGTCGAGAATAGTGCGGCAATACGGCTCCCAGCCAACTGGAGAACGGCAGCACTCAAAGAAGAACCGGAGCAGCGTTGGCAAACTTTTTTACTCGGCCCGAAAGAAAGCGCGCGCGGAGCATGCGCTATATAATCCTGAAGAGCGTTGTTGCTTGACACGATATCACATATGTTGTCTACGAAACGGGAAGCTGCTCCAACAGTCGTCTGAAAAAATATCATTCGGGATGCAATAAATTTGCGCAATTGGCATGGCAAGAGAATTTGTGCGCACGCTTGACAGCCACTGCTACGCGAACGTTCATGTAAAACGCTGTCGTTCTTGATATTGTTGCAGCTGAGCCACCGCTTCAAATCCCTGGGCATACGTACACGACTCCTTGCATAATACCGTCCGTTTCAAATAGATCTCGAACTGCAACGGCCAAAGCAAAATGATGAGCAACGTCCAAGAACAGTTATTTCTTTTGCAGTACGCAGCCAGAAGCGGCGAGGACCGGAGACGCCGAGCGGAACGCTCCCCGCTAGCAGACGACGCTCGCTCTCCTAGCGCAACTAGCAACCGCAGCGCCGCGGTGGCGAGAGTCGCGGCCGGCCGCCTTCTCTCCATGGCCGCGGCGGGGAGATGCGGAACTGAAAAAGTATCTAAAAACGTTGACGCCGGCTGCTGCTGATGATGATGATATTTGGGCTGTACCCGTTGAATCGGGTGGGTGTGCCGCGCACACACGCGAAGTTCATTTTCGGCGCCATCTGGCGTACGTGAGTGCAACCGGTGCGACTTCTCAGTTGGGATCGTGCGATGCGATGCGATGAGGTTTTTAAGGGGGGGGGGGGGGGGGGGAGAGGTAGTGAAAAGGGGCCCGAAACTGTCTGGCGTGGGGTGCCGACACCTTATCAGGCATTGGGATCGTGCCGTGTAGCAGCGGTGGTGCGTCGAGAGCGGTTGAAAAGTCAAACGCGCTTCGCTTGTATCCTAATTGAAAGTGCCCGCGTGGCAGCGGTGTAAGCCAGTATGGCTGCGCTCTTTAACTTCTTCAGTGCCTCTGCGACTGACGACACCGTTCTGTTCCTTTTCAAGCTTTTCATTACCAGTCTTTCGGCACTAGCAGTCTACAGAAAACGACATCCAAGTTTTCTATTCGTCATCACAGGGCTATGGGAGATGTGGGGCCTTAAAAGTGGCATCTCTACAAGTATTGTGTTAAAAGCTAGTTAGAGATTTGCGAGACCTGAAATTATTCAAAATATTTAAAGGGACAGACTACCGATTTTTGTCGAGTATATATTCTCTATCCCAAATGAAAGGGCATAACTTAAAGCACCTTGACCAGAAACGGTTTTGCTGATAACGCCCTAGAACTTTTTAAATCGAATTTTTTTATCTACGAGCCGTATGTGTCCCTCCCAAAACTAATGCTGGCAACCATGACATAGAGTAGCTCAGCAACATACTTTTGTCTATGTGCGAAATAAAAAACGATATTTAAAAACTTGTTCCCAGCTAAAAAAATTTGAATCGCAGGCTTTCCTGTTCCTTTATGTGTTTTTTTAATGCAATGGTCTATTTTGCACGAATGCGCCATCTGTTGGGATAGACGATAGGTAGAATCTGGCTTCACGTTGTGGAGGCGGGAAGTTCGATTCTCCCCGGGGGCGACGTTTCATTTTTTTTTTTTAAGCTGCCGTTGGCGTATATGGAGACTGAAATCAAATATTTTGGCAGAATAAACGCCCCTGACTCAGGCAGAATCGTCAAAGCTCCTTCGCTGGATCTGTTTACTGAACGCTGCCGTTGATTCTGGGCATGGAGGCTCAGTTAGCCACACTGAGAGGCATGCTGAGAGGCACCCAGCGACGGCGGGCGGCGTGTCTTTAAAAATTTCAGAATAATGTTTAGAAATACATACGCAATTTAACCTCGTACGAATACTTGTGTTAAAAGGTTTTCAATACGTAAATAAACGTTTCAGCAGTTACAGTAGCTGCTAGGTTTGCAGGTCACGTGACAGGGACACATATTGTAGTGTCAAGTTTCGACACTACGAACCGCCACCCTTCCGATTTCAGGAAGTTTGCTGCCAAATTAAAATTATTTCCGCCAGTTTGTTTAGAAATTGCTTGTGGTTATGGGGCTATATAAAACGCTGGCTTTCGTATACGCTAGAGAACATACACGCGACAAAAATCGGTTGTCTGTCCCTTTAAAGTAGCTTTGTGCTTTGTTCACGTTTTGTTGCACTGATTCATCCCGCGGTATGCATAGTGGGTCACAACGTCCACTTAATTTTACGCCCAGACCATATAGGTGCGGACACTCCCCATTGCTCCCACCAGTAACAACGCTAAATAAAAGCGAGCGCCTGCTCAAGTACGCTCATATTTACTCTGCACATGCTCTACTCCACTCAAACAACCCTTGCATTGAAAAAAATTGACGGTCTATCAAAGGCTTTAGCATAACATTCGCGGCAACATGTTTTAACTCTCACCTATTTTGATTAAGTATTTACAAGTTTTCTGAACTATAGCATGGGCACCCAATTCACACCGACGGGTGCCAAGATTTTCGTGGGACAACGGTGTTGCAACCGGGCGGGCCGAGCCGCAGCCGCGAAGAGGTCCTGAGCTGATAGGCCAACGTAACTGTTTACTTCATAGCGCAAGAGGTGAGCCGAAGCCAAAGAACAATGCCCCGACGGGCGAGGTTACAATACAGGACTCGAGCAGAGCGACAGCATGGATTCGCTGCTCTAACAGGAATGGTTTACAGCTTGCGGGGGTATATTTATACCCAAAAGCGGTAACGGTCAAAACGCAACAAGCGGCAACACGCCACGAACGTCACAGACACACACAACGCTCTTTCCAGTGTTCGTTAGTCGTCGGTAGCCTCCGCGCACGTTGAGTCCGGGAGAGGGGAGAGAGGAGGACTCCGTTGCGATCGACGGGGCCTCTGTGTCCTTGAAGAGCGTGGAGACGAGTCTCGCTGGTAGCCGCCGAAGTTTTGAAATGCGCCCAAAGCGAAGCGTCTGACGCGGCTTGTCGCAACTTGTCGCCGACATGGTGGCGCCTGTTTTCAAAGGCGCACAGTGGCTTTGCCGCACAGCCGAGGAGTGATGCGGGGAAGTACTGCGGCGCTGGCCGATTCGTAACAGCTTCTCCGCCGGGGGTCCGAGATCCCGATGGATAAGGGTCTTCAACCGTTGTCCGGAGGAATGCTTTCGAAGTGAAGTGCTCGGCAGACGCTCGACTCCAGGCCTGGGCTGTACGACACCGTGCTGGAGCTTCACCGGACGGGTCACTGGACGAGTAGTGGTTCCCCAAGAACGTCTCTGGCTTGGTCAGGCAAGCAACAGAACAACACAGGAAGACTCAACCGCATCGCCGGCAAGTGCGAAGACCAATCCACACTGAAGCTCTACCAGGCTTTTAGTTGCAAAAAAGTACGCGAATAACTAACTACTCTAGTTATATTTTTTCCCAGCAGTACTTTAGACAAGTGACAAACTTGAAAGGTGTCACGTTTTGTGGCACGTCTCGACCAGCTCAGAAGAAAGGACACTGGAGAATCGTTGGCACGTTTACCACAGCACACATTTATTATACACAACTACAACCCCTAAGCAAAATAAACCACAAGGCAAACAAAGAACTCAACCAAAGAAATTCCTAAATACTAATCCCTAACAAAAACCCAGAAAAGCCACCAAACCAAACCGAAAGTCACTATAATGAAGTCCCTAATAACGCAACCAGTCCTAGTTCCTCTCTATACAACGTCCATGTTAGCCATCTTAACAACAAGGGTCATATAAAACCCAAGTCCCTAGCGGACGGGCCTACCGCTGTCTCCGGCGCTGACGTGTCGTACCCGTAGCGTGGCCGTGACACGCTGGTAGTCGTAGTTGTCCGCTGCCGCGATGACGGTGGTGGTGTAACCAACGTAGTTGTGCGTGGTAGTCACCCGCTGGACCGCTGTTCAGCTACTCCTCGTGGTAACCCTCGTAGCAGGAAGAAGCCCCTGGCCTCGAGGCCGTCGCCGTGGAAGCAGGTAGCACCGGGGAGCTCCGGGAACGTCGCCGAGTGGGGACCGCCAAGGCGCTAGTTGACGGTGCGTGCTCGCCGTACGCAGGCGCCCGGCCGTCGCCGTTGGGGCCACCAAAGCGCAGGTTGGTGGTACGACCTTGGTACGACGCGGAAGTGGAAGCCGATGCCACGTCGGTCCACTCCGGCCCAAGCTGACGTGGCTCTGGTCGATGGCGTGGCCTCGTACCCCCGGCTTGTTCCTCGGACTCGTGCCACCTGACCTTCCTGCTGTGGCGTTCTTCTGATCTCTCTCTCCCTCTCGGCCTGTGCCCCGGGATTAAATAGCCTCTGCCCGGCCGTCGCGGCACTCTCGCATTCACTGTGCCCGTGTCCGCCGCACGGGTCACCACCACATTGGTTAATTCTCCACGTGCCTCCATCGCGTCACTTCGTCATTAGTCCTCCCTCTTCGCGGGAATTTGCATTCTCTTCGTCTTCCTCTTCGTCAGCCTCTGGCTCTACTATGACACGTCATCTTTGTTTTCAAGGGGGGATTGCCCCCTTAATCAAGACAAAAGGTGACATTTCGCGTGATTGGAAATGTCCCACACAAAAAGAAATGTAATCGTAAAGGGCGAAACGGTCAAAACGCAACAAGCGGCAACACGCCACGAACGTCACAGACACACACAACGCTCTTTCCAGTGTTCGTTAGTCGTCGGTAGCCTCCGCGCACGTTGAGTCCGGGAGAGGGGAGAGAGGAGGACTCCGTTGCGATCGACGGGGCCTCTGTGTCCTTGAAGAGCGTGGAGACGAGCCTCGCCGGTAGCCGCCGAAGTTTTGAAATGCGCCCAAAGCGACGCGTCTGACGCGGCTTGTCGCAATTTGTCGCCGACATGGTGGCGCCTGTTTTCAAAGGCGCACAGTGGCTTTGCCGCACAGCCGAGGAGTGATGCGGGGAAGTACTGCGGCGCTGACCGATTCGTAACAACGGAAAACAAGTTTCCTAACTTTTTCCCGCCTAAACCGTGAATTTGGCATTAATCGGTTATGCATACACGATGTCATTTGCAAGAACGAACGCCTAATTCTATAAATGCTTGTATTGTGCCGTAAGCTTAACTTCCTAGCACTGGGCTAATAAACTCTTTTGATAAACAAGTAAACATCCTGGATTCAACAACTGTCTTTTTAGAGAATGCGAAGCCTAAAACTCTGAAGACAGAGCGGTATCAAGACGTGACAAATAAACACGACCTACAAGGGAGTTTTTTTATAGGCCAAATAAGGAGACTTAGACCAGCTTGAAGCCATGATAAAGGAGGGTATGAAAACATCCCAACTAACTTATGTCAACAACAGCAAGCAGAAATCCCCCGTAAGCTTCTCTTGATCAGGCCGCAGGTTCGATTCCCGACCGCGGCGGCCGCTGTTCTGATGGAGGCGAAAAGCAAAAACACCCGTGTGTACGAGATTTCGGCGCACGTTAAAGATCCCCAGGTGGTCGAAATTAATCCGGAGCCCTCCACTCCGGCGCGCCTCATCGCCTGCGTCGCGTCGGCGCGTTAAACACCACAATCATCCAATCAATCAATCAATCAATCAATCAATCAATCAATCAATCAATCAATCAATCAATCAATCAATCAATCAATCAATCAATCAATCAATCAATCAATCAATCAATCAATCAATCAATCAGCTCTCTTGATCACCTGGGTCTACGTTCGGAAGCATAATACTGAAAAAACAACGCCGACAAAAATACGCGCCCCGCCACTTTCACTGATCACTCAATTCTCAAACGCCTAACATAAAAGCGACACCATGTGGAAATCCTGCATCTTAGCAAGTGAGAAGAACATAGGATATTTCAGCGCATTTCAAAATCGGTTTTTCGCTGCAGCCAGTCATAAGCGCTTGTCCCTGTACCAGGACAAGCGTGAACTTGACAGCTTCCATTTTGTCACAAACAGCACGCCAGCGAAACTGGCCAAACTATATATGAGCTCGCGCCTTGATGGCCAGCCTGGGCAGGTACTCTTAACTAAAAAAAAATTCACCTATCATTTCAACTAACCCAACACCATTTTTGTTAATTAAGCTATCATTCTGCGGCCTGCCGAATGTAAAGCTTAGTGTAACTTTTGTGTCAAAATTGAAATCGGCCAACAATGCAGAAACCTAGAGTCATTGTATAGTCACCAGTTCGAATCCCTATAACCCGTTGATATTTACGTTTTTAGGGTCGAATCGCCACGGCATTCCTACCGATCGTGGCTATAAGTCCTCCACAGTCCCGGACACGAAGATATGAACCAGAAGACATGTGCACAGATAGCGAAATTTCTTTCCATGCATGTCAAATTGATGCGTGGCTTAAAGGAGCCATGAAGAGAAAATACAACTTCGTTTAATTTGGAAGAACTAGGATTCAGTATCTCACTCAGCTCCATTACAACCACAAAAGATGTTTTTTTTAACGAATAAAAGCAACAAGTATTTAAAAAATTCAAATTTGGCGCCACAGTGACGTGTTTTTGAGCAAGAATGACGTCATACGGGACAACAATAAAACATAATTTTCAGTGCGTTAACTGCACGTTAGCATTCAAGTCAAATGGAACTAGAGGCCCCATTACAGACGTCCAGTCATGTGTCGTCGCGACAGGTCAGTTAGGTGGCCGCCAATCGTACAAACAAGGTTCCGTGACGTCATAGAAAAGTTGTGGGAAATCGGCTAGGGGGTCGCGACTGCTTCACATGTTTTCTTTAATATCTCCGTTATTTGTTCGAAGACTGCGATGATATTGGTATTATTGTTATCGGGACTAAGCAGTCTTTCTAATAAACCCAACTTGTATTTTGTCTTCATGGCTCCTTTAACTGCAGTAACAGAGTTAGGAAATGTGGCTTTCCAAATATACCAATCTAGCGCCATTATTTGTCCACCACGAACAATGTAAGGTTAAATTTTGTGTGTTCTGATTCATATTTTCACGATTGTCATTTGTCCGTGAGTGTAAGAGCAGCTATATCGCTTCTGCGCAAAATCCCCTCCTCCCTGCTCATTTTTTTAAACCGTCCATTTGTGCACGAATAGCCACCCCTTCCGCCCAGATTTGCCACTTCTTTGTTTCTTGCGCCGCTTTTGCAGAAAAGCTGTCACTTTATATAGTTGGCGGATTTCATGGTTTCCGTATGCGAGTGAAAACTCCCACATTAAAGGGGTCCTGAAATACCTTCCGCCGATGCATGGATGTACATGTAACCAAATAAGACAATGTATTAGCAATCTCCTCCCGCAAGAATTTTGTTAAAGCGATGAGTATTAGCTGAGAAATCGTAAATCAAAAACCGCGCATTATCGTCGCGCCGTGTTTCCTCCTCTTTTCAACTGTTGACGGCGCGCAAGCACTCCCTCCCATGATGCTGCGCTAGTCAGCGGTGACGTACTTCCGCATTACGCTCCTCCGACTGCCGTCTGCTACGGGCAAGTTTTGTTGACACCATGAATTCCGCACTCCGCTCAAGGATGGATAAGCGAACGAAAAATCTGGCCGCATGTGTGCGGTGGCCTGGCCTCGCCCTTTCGCGGTGTGCGTTGCTGCAGTGCAGCACGTGACTTTTAATCGGCGGCGAACTCGCAGCCGCTGGGGAGGATCTTGCGCTCGGTCCCTTTCATGCACCGCGCACTGTTTATCCAAAAAGCGCCGTATCAGATTTGGCCCCGCTGGTGCCGGGTCTTATTTTGCGGTGGTGGTAATTCCTGCCGGCGGCATGTGAAAAGGATATTTTAAACCGATACAGAACCCGTGCACAAAACGCTTCAATCATGTGACCAGTTCAGCTTGGGGCGACGCGTGGTGGAGAGCGGCAACGTTGGCAAAACATGCTCCGGCGCGGCTCTGAGCTTTCTAGCGCTGGAGCGAGCGCCTTTCTTTGACGATCTCAAACATCGGTTGCCTTGGCAACAAGGCACAAACCGCCCCAGAGGTCAGTTACGGTTGCGTAATCCCGGTTCAGCTCGGGGCCCCACCTCGCGACATGTGGGCACTGCAGACGTACCACTCACTCTCATTAGGAAGTGTGACATGCGTTTGACATTACAGGAGGCGATGGTGTGTGTGTTGTGGACGCCCTTGTTTCGCGATGAAATGCGACGTTGTGCTTCTGCGGGTGGATAGTGCTTCCCATGGTCTGGATTATCTTTCTCGAGCGACGTACGACTCAACCTCGCATGGGGTATGTGCAGTGTGCGTGGCTAAAAGCCATCTCGGCTTGCGCGCCAGAGTTAAGTGACTTGCTGTTCGTCCCCGCAAACCGCGCGCGAGGTGAATGCCGAATTTACAATGGGCAGGAGGAGGCAACCCATCGTCTGTCAATCGCGGTTCAGACTTGCAACGCATGTTGTGACGTTGTGTTCGTTCGAAACGCATCTCTGGATTGTTTTGAAGTGGAAAAAAATGTATCCGTCAAACCCGAGCATTCGGCTCAGGGCGTTCTCTGCGATTGCACGAAAGAAGTGCCACGGGGCTTCAACGCTTTCTTTATGGAACGTACTGAGGTAAGAGAATATCCATGTCGTGTTATGGCCGTGTTGCATTCAATACGAACGGTTAAGCGTTTGTTTACACTTGTTTCGTTTGTCGTAAAATGTCCAAGCACTCCAGCACTACGCTGGCAGATCAGCCGGCGAGCCGACGCTGAGCAGACGACACATCTCTTTGCCGGAAGTGCGTGAAAAAGCCGCCCAATAGCAGGATGTCTAGCTCATGACGAACATCTGGGAATCGATGATGTAGACATGTGAAGATGGCGGCGTCCAAAAACACGAAGGAAAGGGTGAGAAAAAAGCGACAAACTTTGGAACAAAAGTGTGAGCTTTCCGCTGCGCGTAAAAGAGTAATACTTGGCCCAGATGACCTTGACGACCCAATCTAACGATTGCGCTACTTCATTTAGTGTGCTCAAAATGCCTTTCAGGGCCCCTTTAACATACAGACAGAATAGCAGATACCCCTTGATATGTATTGGCCAACGCTTTCACTCGCTATTTTCCTGACATTACGCCTAACGTTAAGTTTTGATGCCGATCTCGACAGTTACCCGGAGCTTGGTGATGTTGCTTGAGAGGTAATTATAATCACTATTAGGACGACTACGTATCGTTATGCCTATAAACATAACACATGCCCGCATAGGCGGATTTTCCCGTGGTTATCCTCCAATTTTTTTTACATTTCGGGCCAGCCTGATGATGATGATAACCACTTTATTTTGTCCAAAACTGGCTGAAAGGAGGAAGGGAAAGTATTCCTCCCCCTCAGGTGGGGGCCGGCAGCCCTCGGGCGCGAGCGGCTTCTTCGGCCAGTTGGACGACCTTGATCTGTGTTTCTGGGTCGGAGCTAAGCAAAAAGGTCTCACCGGTAATGCGTACGTGTGCTCGCAGGGTTAGTGGCTGACCATCACAAGCCCAAATCGTGTGAGTGAGTGTGGCTCGCTGGGTGCCCGACTTGCATTGATCATTGTGAAGGTCGGGATAAATGTGGCTGAATAATGCAAGATTGGGGAATGCATTAGCCTGTAGCTGACGCCAGGCTACAGATTGACGTCTGTTGAGCGAGGGATACGCTGCGGGATATTTCTGGCGCTCCATGCGAGAGTGTGGAGCGATGTCCCGGTAGGTCACCAGCCTGTCCCTAGCCCCCTGGCCCGAGCCAGCAGCGTCGTCAGGGCAATCCCGAGAGCTGAAAGCCCGGGCCGCCTCATTTGCTAGCTCGTTTCCTGGGAGAGATGCGTGGGCCGGTGTCCAGATTATTTGCACATTGCGCATACGAGTGGCCTGGACGGAGCGTAAGATGAGTAGGGCTGTATTGGAGGTCTTGCCAATCTCGTAGTTCCGGAGTACTGTTCCGCAGCCTCAAATTTGACTCAGTGATCGTACTCACAGAGCAGCACGTTTCGCAGTGGTGTTTTGGCCATCTAACCAGCGCTGCTCAAACCCGCATCGATGCATTGGCCGACGATTTTACCATGAGTTCCCGTTTTGTGCGAGTCCTAAATGAACCACTATGTGACCAACAAAACACCTCAAAGCAGACATTTAGAACTTCATGCGAAAGCACTTTCGCATGAATCGTACAAGATAGCATATCAGTGGTTGTCGTTGGCGGCCTGAATAGGTCTGAGTAACAAGGGATGAATGGGTGAGTTGGTGAAGGTTGGTACTCGTAAAAAAGAGCGCTTCAAACAAGGACGAAAGAACATACAAATCACGGATCCTAGAAAAAAGTTGGCCTGCCTTGCCGTGCAGAAAAAAAAAATGAAGGAAGCTCAGGCTAATGCGTAAGATTTGAAGTTACCGAAGCTGCAAGCAGCCTCCACGATCATTACGGCGTGGTTCAAATCTACTATTGCTGTTGTTGTTGTTGTTGTTGTTCCTTCACAAAATGGCGCATACCCAATCAGGGGATCGGCCAAACATCAGTTGCTAATTCGAATGAGATTGCTGCCTAGGTGGATGATTCAAGGAAAGTTAGAAAATTTTGGAAGCTTTTTCTTCTTGTTTTTGAGGAATCGAGATTGGAACTTAGTCAAAATTGAAACAAAATAAATAGAAACCGATTTGCTTCTTCTTCGCTGCCGCAAGGAACTTTACTCCATCATTGTTACTAGGCCGTGTCTAGAGTGCCGTCCGACGGTATTATAAGCATTCCACTATATCGACGTCCACCGGCGTCTTGTGACAACTTTGCCGTGTCTGGCAGTACACCGCTCTAGATAACGTAGAGCTAGGCAGCCTAACCTAACAATAACATAAGATAACCTAACGCACACAAAGAAATCATTTACCTCTTTCGTTACGGCGGAAAAACGGCCGATTCTATGTGCTTCCACCAAACATTATTTTTCTCTTGAGCTACTGGACACACGTATAGCCTTCCTATGCATGAAATTGTAGCTTATAAATTTCTCTTCCAAACACAAAGCAGCAGTTTTGTTAAAGGTACAATTACTTACAGTTTATTCGTCAAGTAATCAGAAAAAAGCCCCCAAGAAAAGTATACGAGAAACACAAATCGGCACTTTTACCGAGACTAAAAATTATTTCAAGTATTTTAAGATATGCAAATTGTCCCTACGTTCCTTGGCTATGATACAATATATAAATCAACAGTGTACACCAAGTTTTGGATTTTTGAGGGCCCGTCAACCTAGCGCAACTGACGGCTGTGCCACGCCGCGAGGGCACTCAAGGGTGAGTGAGTCTCTGTAAAACGTGCATCCAAGTACCGTACTTACCCGATTCTAACGCGCGCTTTTTTCCCGGATAAATAGGTCGAAAAATCGCATGCACGTTAGAATCAGATACGAAACCGACACCGAAACAGCGGAAATTTCGTCCCACCGATCGCCATCGCCATGTCAAGATGGCGCCCAAGCATTTAGCAACGATTTTTCGGACGCAGAAAGCATAGGCGCCTAGGCTTTTCTATCGGCGTTCACACAAATCGTCAAATCGTTCCACTTGCGCGCTTGATAACAGCAATGGCAGCAGCGGCTCTCACGCGTTCAAAACGAGCGGTCGGCTGAAGCGTGCGCCTCTGGAGAAGCTGGCGGGATGGGCGTGTGAGACGTGGGCCACGATACCATCGACCAAGGTTGAACGTTAGTTCAGAAGTGTGGCATCGTGAACGTGCTTGACGGCACGGAGGACGAGATGTTGTGGTCAGCGGAGAGCGACGAGGAGTGAGATGAGTGAGATTACTTCGGGAAATAAATCACCCGTTTCTCTCGCATTCGTTTTTCTTGCTCACACAGTTCCGTGCGCGTTACAATCGGAGGTGCAAGTTTTTTAGTTTTTTTTTTTCAGGAAAATCGGGTGCGCGTTAGAATCGGGTAATTACGGTATACTCTTTTGTGTCCTCGCACAAAATTCTCATCACTACGGTGGTAAAAAACAAGAAAAAAAAATCCAGCGCTCTCGACAAGCGTCGCACCTGAACCCTGCAGCGCTAATCTGACACGAGCGCCAGGTTATCTTGAAGGCAATAGCGCGATACGGCGTGGTGCATTTGGCAAAATATCCCGGCCGTACGTTCTCAAGACCCGAAACACAAAATCAAAACCGCAGTCGTCAGATAAGAAGCACGTTTTGTTTATAAATACAGCGCGGAGTCACAACGAAATTACCTGCCAGCACTTGTTGAAGTGCGGGGCACCTGAACCGGAGCTTCGTCGTCCTAACTGAAATCTGAAGATCCCACATCATTGCTTGACCCCTCAGAATAAATACCGCATGATAGTAGAACGTTATTGCTTGTCGTGGAGAAGCATTGCTTTTTAAGAATTGCAATGATTGCTGGCTAGTTGGTAAATGGTTTTTCAAAAACCAATTCCTGCGTGGCTGAAGGATGCGAGACAGGAGGGTGCCCGAAACCTGCAGCTTCACAACTGAATGCTGCGGTCGGTTTACAAGCTGCCACCCACGCTTGAAAAATCATGCACTCCTCCGTCTAACGACGATGATGGTTTATTGCAAAGCTATCTCGTATGTGTTTCCTTGGTTGCCTTCTGGATTTAAACTTTGACTAGTTGAGCTTCGAATTTGACCATGGTCAAATTCGAAGCAGTTTGGTCTTTTGATCGCAGCGCCTTTGACTTCGTGCGAAATCGAATGGGAAATGGTCAAAGTCAAAGGCGCTGCGATCAAAAGACCAAACTGCTTCGAATTTGACCATGGTCAAATTCGAAGCTCATTCGAAGAAATCTTTGCGTTCAACCATCGTAATCATCAGACGGAGGGCTAGATGATTTTGCTGTTTAATTTTAAACTTCCATGCACCCCTCTCCAAATCTAAACTTTTTCCAGCGTGTCGGAAATTTTTCTGTGCTGGAGGACTCGGGCTGATGCACCCATATTTTAGGCAACTAATCGCGCGTTTTTGGTGTCTTCACAAGGCATTACATGATTTTTAGGTACTCTGTAAAGAATACTTAAACATTAAAAAACACCAGGTGACGTTAACACTGTCACATTTTTTTAACTATCGGTGCCAGCCTTATTCCACGCAGGTGGTAAAAGGGGAAGGGGAGGAGGGATGATTTGTGGCTTGGGCTGTTGAGTTGGTGAATAACTTTGGCTCTTGATAAAATGACCACCACAAACGTGGGAGTTCCACTTCGGCTTTCAGGCTCCCATGCTGTCACAGTGTCGCTCACCAAAACCGAAGGCACAAAACTCACGGTTACAGTAAGTGCAAACAACCGCAACATTTCTACGGCTACACGGTAATTCATCTCGTACGCAAGTGCCGTTCTCTTCAAAGCACACGTATCGAGGTATCCCAGCGCTAAGGCTGGCGTGGAAACCATATTCATTGAAACCAGCGAAGATAATTTATAGTGGTAGAAATGAATACTAACATTCCTAATAGTTTTATTCCTACACAGATCGCGCGGAGCCAGGGGCAGAGCGCTGCAAAAAGCGCTCGTCAATGTAACCTTAGAAGTATCCAATAAGTTTGCGTAGCCGTTTAGTGCATCTAAGAATAAATGAATACTAATAATAGTAGTTTTATTCGTACTCAGAACGGGTGCCAAGCGCAGATCGCTGCAGAAAGCGCTCATGCCATTGCAGCCGATACCCAACTTTAGAAGCGTTCGACAAGTTTACGTAGTCGTTACTCCATCTAAAAACCCAACACATCTGTCTAGACTTCGTTTCATCTCACATGTCCGCTCACACCACCACGAAAACATTCAAAGCACCGAAGAAAACACGACAAAAACAACGGGAGGCTGTGTAGTCCAATGCACCGGCTCATTCCACTGACGAGGGGAGCGCCGAGTGGTGGCGCCACCCGTCCAGCTGCCCGGTCCCTATAGCGCCCATAACGGTGAGGGGACGCGCCGGCGCCAGTGCGTCTGTCGCGGCTATGACGCAACACAATCCAACACAATCCACTTTAATCCAATCCAATCCAATCCAATCCAAATCCAATCCAAGCCAAGCCAAGTCAAGCCAAGTCAATCCAATCCAATCCAATCGAATCCAATCCAGTGCCCCTCGCGAGGGAGGGTGCGCTCCAATTCACCGTTTAGACAGCTTCGTTGCCGTCTTCGCGGACAGTACGCCATGTTAAGCCCCGTTCCAATTCGAACGAAGCAGTGAACGAAGACTGCTTCGAGGAGACAGCATAGAAGTGATCGAAGTCAGCAACGATGCAGGCTACCTTCCTGTCTAAACTGAAAAACGACGCAAGCGCCACCTTTTTACGTTTTTATGATGAAACAAAAGCACTTGTTTCTTTATTTCAATATGTAGTATTATTTACTAATGATGAAGATGACTTTGCCTAATTTTTAAATCACGTAACGTTTGTAATAACAACGGTAATATTAGTTACGAAACCTGCGGCTTGCTCAACTCCACATGTCTGCTACAACGCTGTCGTCTGCTGTGGCGTTTGCGACCGCGGCGCCGTTCCAAATTCATTCCTTTAAACGTCTAGTTATACTGCTTCGTAGACTGTCTACCAAGCTGTCCGCTAATTGGAACGCAGCAAGTGTGTTCGCTATCGGAGAGGAGAGGGGGTGAGCGGCGGAGAGCGCAGCTGGCGCGGCGAGGATAATGGGGGAGGGGCGGACGCCGACGTCGCTGGATGTAGGGACAAGGCGAGTGAATGAGATGCAGTCGCATCTAAAAAAGTTAGGCAATAAAAAATTAGACCTGCCGGGATTCGAACGCAAGCCGTCCGGGGCAGTACTCAGTACACTACATAGAGGCCACAGAGCCCGAACGGTGGGCTCCTTTTACCAGGCGCTGAAAAGAATAGCGCGCGAAGTGACATCACGCATGTCACGTGGGTGCTCTGTGCAGCGAAGCGTTTGGAATCACGCGTCCGGGCCTGCCAGTCATGCATGAGGAAGACGACGATTTAGATGGGTGTGACGATGACAACTACTACCACAGTTAAAAGCGAAGACGCCACGTGTGAATAAACAATTTCAAACTTAATGCAATGCGTTGTGGTGTGTCCTTTATTGCTTACATAGAAAGAAATCCTCCACCTTCACTATGGTTCAAGCATTGCGCGACTTAGTGCGAACTTCGCCAATTTTTTTTTTATTTAGAAGATTACGATAGGGACAATTTCCGTATTGTTTTCTCTTGCAGTTCCCCGTGGTTCGTGTCAAATATCTTTGCACGTTCGCAATTATTTTATTGATAAACTTCGGGGCAAACTAGCATTTCGTTACAAATAGCGAAGTGAGCGGTATTATTCCGTACACCAAGCACACCCGCCCGTTCACAATTTGTTTAATACATTTCAGAGTAATCAGCGAAAAATCGAGACGGTATTCTCTTAGGCCGATCATACTGTTGCGGACATGAGTCAAAGTTCGATTACAACGAAACCGGGACATGTAGCAATGGTTATCGCCTATGCGCAATATAATGGGTCACAATATACTATATACACTAATCACCAAGATCGATTACGTAGATTGAACAGTTCTCTGTTCATTTCCAGAAGCTATGGACAGCGATGCGCACAATGTGCGATGCCGGACGTTCAAAATTCTCAACCTAATCGCAACGTTGCGGAAGTCTTAAGAAAACTCATTTCGACAGAAATAAATTGAACGGGTACAAAAATGGGCGGCAATGTATACAACATATGTACAACATGTATACGTACAACAGCCGTGTACATGTCCACTATACACAGCATGTTCACGGCTGTGTGGTCAATATGTACGACGACCCTGGCTTCGATTATACACATGTACATTTGTCTAATCATTATGTAACGGCAGTCCTAAGAATTCGATGAAAATCACATAAATTGAACGGGTAGTGGTACGGTCGATTATCCATTATATACAATGTTTACACAGCTGCGCGGCCAGTATGTACACGGCTAAAGGTTATACACATAAAGAGTTCGCTGCGCATCCTGTGGGAGGCCGCCCCGGAATCGGTGAAAAGGCCGGTTATAAGCGGCCCACGGTTCAGGAGGTCCCGGGCGCCAAAGACTTGGTGCAACTTATTTGCTTGCGGGCGTAGCTAACGAAGATCTGCTCCAGGGTGGTGTCGCACACGTAGAACTCTTTGAAGCGGTACTTCTTTTGAATTATCGCCATCTTGGAGAACATTTCGCCCCAAGTGGTGTAGGTCGTGGCGATCCGATACTCCAGCACGCCCTGCGTGGAGTGCGGTCGCAGAGGAGGCGAAGATTACTGCACGCAAAAAAAAATTACGCCCATCTTCCCGCGAGGGAACCCTGGTGTGATGCGACGCATCGGGGGTTTCAACGAAGTAGTCAAAGCAAGGTCACGTCAGTGCGAGAGCGAGCGCTTGACTGAACCGCCGCGGCGCGATACCCGCTTTATATTCACAGCGATTGAAGGAGAGGAGACAACGGAGGAGAGTCGCGCATGCGCGCACTTGCGCGCACCAGAGCAGTTAAGCGCGCGCTAAACAAGCGCGCCAGCTGTGATATGCTAATGAGCCGGAATGAGAGTGCTGCACACAACTGTGGGAGAGAAGAACAGAGGAGGGATGCGGACGGACGCCGCGACGACGACGCAGGAGGGACGAGCCGAGCGCCATGGAAGACGCCTGTACCGACGCGACGGTGGTATAGCCGCCACTGCCATCGATGTGTGTGCAAATGGAAGGAGAAGATATCACCCCGGAAGAATTTCATCAAACGCCCGGCTGGTTGCACGTCGGCAGCAGCGGGAAAGTGACGACGCCCGATCCCCAAGACGCTCCAGGTGAGCCACAGGCCTCTGTTGACCCCGAAAGTGATTCGCATGCCACCAAGAATTCACACGGCCGGGACGTGAGGAAGGAAGTCATACGCGCTTCTCGCATGCCCGCATTACCCGCAGAAGAAATCAAGATTGTCATTCGACCCCGCGGGGGCCTTGATATTGCCAAGAAAGGAGCAGCGAGTGTTGCGGCAGCCATTATGGCGGCCGCAAAAATCGAAAAGACGGAGAGGGTAGACGACATGGCGTGCCCTAATTTTCCACAGAACATCATGGTCATCAGTACTCCAAGCATGGCCCGCGCAGAGAAATACGCACGAATCCAAGAAATCGCCATTCAGGGAATCACGTATGCTGTCAGTGCGTACGGAACCGCCGCACACGGTATGGTGAAAGGCGTGATCAAAGGCGTCCCCTCGGAGGATAATGACCGCGACATTCACGAACAGATTGTTACTAACTACAATCCCACGGCGGTGGGAGCAAAGCGCATCGGTACCTCCAAGACAGTCATCGTCGCTTTTGCCAGCCAGTGAAAAAGTCCCCCGATATGTGCGCTACGGCTACACATTATATCAATGCAGTCTCTATCGCAAGCAAATTGAAGTTTGCAAAAGTTGCGGCACGGTGGGCCACCGCAGTGACGTCTGCCCCACGCCCAAGGCAAAGGTGTGCCTGGCATGCGGCATACCCAACCCCCAAGAGAGCCATCCATGCACACCCAAGTGTAAATTGTGCGGGGCGGGCCACCAAACTGGTGACAAAACATGCAAAGCCCGCTACAAGATTCCCTACGTCGTACGAAAACGCCGATGGGAACGCCGACAGGCATAAGCAGAGCAACGCACGTGCGATCTCTCGCCCGGGGATTTTCCGCAGCTGACGGCCACAGCTGGTGGCCCAATGACGTCACGCCGCGAGAGCACCTCACGTCACACATCGCGTCATGCCTCGCGCAGCGCATCGCGTCACGGCTCACGTCACAGCCGCACGCCATCGCGCAGCCAATCGCGACGCTCCCATCGGCGAGCCTCGCATAGCGCCATACCCGGGCACGCAGGGAATGATCAACCCCCCCCCCCCCCCCCCCCCGACAAGGTGAGCTGGGCGGACACGGCAGCTGGAAGAGATCGAGCCAAGATGACGCCTCGCCACCGTATACCCGGTAGCAATGGAAACAACCAATGCTGTGCCCAATTACGAGCGTCCAACGATCTGCTTGCCAAGAAGCTCAGCGACATGGAGAGGCAACTGAGAAACCTTCAGTCGCAGCTCCACCAACAACAGCAGCAGCAATTCATCAAGCCTTCATCGACTACGCCGGCTCACGCGGCAGCACCCATGCTACAACCTACGACGCCACCTGTACAACAGACGCCGCAGCAGATCAACCGACCTACGACGCCGGCATCGTCCCAGGACGCCCCCGACCTCCACCCCGAGATGGATGTCGCCCAATCCGACGACGACGACGACAAGACACCTGCTGCACCCAAGAAAAGAGCGCGTAAATCGACCAAGGTGAGCTGCGACGTGCAGATCGAACGCCTTGAAGAAAGACTCACCGCTAAAATCGACAATCTCACGGGAACCATCCACACGCTCACCACGACGACCGAACAGCGGTTTGCTCGCCTGGAAGAGATGATTGCGGCGCTGGCGGTTTCCCAACACCGATTAAGCGAACGCGTAGATCTCATTGAACAGACGCTGAAACCCATAATCTGCAGCCCGGTATTCGCAGCTCAATTCGCCAACCACCCCTATCTTCAAGAGCAAGCGCAGCAACCCGCTCAGACCCCACAATGCCAAAACGCACCCTCCCTACAATAAGACCGGGAGCGGCGCTCACGATATGGCAGTGGAACTGCCAGAGCTACAACAACAAGAAAGCCACGCTTCAACAACACATACAACATGCAGCTAAACGGCCAGACATCATCATGCTACAAGAAACAGTGACGCTAGATCCGACTCTACCGGGATACAAGACCTACGCCGACACGACGGGCCGGCGGGGCGTATGTACCTTCGTGCGGAAAGGCCTGACTGCCGTAGAACATCAGCTCCACAAAGGCAGAAAGCGCAAGTGTGAACACACCTGCCTTGAGATAATTCCCGGAAAACGCTGTACGCATGGACTCTACGTAGTCAACGTCTACAGCAACCCCAAAGACCATGGCCAAAAATTCAAAGCTTTGCTCAGAGCAGCCAGCAGCCAAGCGCGCCAACACGCCCTGGTCGTGGGGGGGGGGGGGACTTCAATGCCCCCCATCAGGCATGGGGCTATAACAGAGCCACTGCCAAAGGGAAAGACCTCATGCAAGATGCTATGGAGCTCGGTTACACGCTAATTACGGACCCCAAACAGCCTACGCGGTCGGGCCTCTCCTCCACGCAGAGGGACACTACCCCCGACCTTACCTTTGTCAAGAACGGAGCTGACATCACGTGGCGCAATACAGGCGACGACCTCGGAAGCGACCACTACATCCTTGAGATCGAGATACTCGGCGGGGGAGGTCACACACTTGAACACAAGTGGACGGACTGGGATCTCTTCCGACAACACCGACGAGAAGGTAGTGGAACGCTAGACATCAACGACCTCGAAGAATGGACCGCAACCATCAAGACAGACGTTCGCGAAGCCACGAAGACGATCGAGACAGACGACGACATCCCGTGCATCGACAGTAAGCTCGCCCACTTACTTGAGGCCAAGAAGTCGATCAAATCCAGGTGGAAAAAGCAACGCTGGAACCGCAAGCTCAGAAAGAGGGTGACCGCATTGAACAAGGCCATTGCGCAGCACTGCGCCCTGTTATGCCGGCAACAATGGCACGAAATCTGCAACCGCATTGACGGCCAGCTCCACCAAAGTAAGGCATGGTCGCTCATCCGTCACTTACTCGACGACACCAAGACCAAGTCGTATCAACAAGATCGTATGGCCAGGCTCATGCATAAGGCGGAAACCGAGCTAGGCAGGGACGAACTCATCAAGCGCATCGGCGCTAAATATCTCCCTGACCACAACACCGAGACGCACCCGGCATACTCGGGAGCACCGAACGACCACCTCGATCGGGACATCACGAAGGAGGAAGTCGAACTCGCCGTCCGAGAGTTAAACACCCGATCAGCCGCGGGTCCCGACGGAATCTCCAACAAGGCCCTCCGAAACCTCGACGACGCGTCGCTAGAAGCCCTTACCCGATACTACAACAAGTACTGGCGCAGTGGCAGGCTGCCCCATCAATGGAAAAAGGCCAAGACGGTGCTCATTCCCAAGCCGGGAAAACCTCCCCGCATAGAGAATTTACGCCCCATAGGGCTAACTTCATGCGTGGAGAAGGTTCTCGAGCATGTCCTGGCGAACCGATGGCAGGAATACCTGGAGCAAGCAGAACTCTATCCCAACACCATGATCGGCTTCCGGAGAGGCCTCAGCACACAAGACGCCATGCTGCAGCTCAAGCACGAAATCCTGGAGCACGAGACCAAAGACAGCCACGTCATTCTCGGTCTCGACCTTCAAAGCGCCTTCGATCGCGTCAAGCACTCGGCCATCCTAGCTCAGGTATCAAGACTTAACATGGGCCAGCGAAGTTACGCCTACATCAAAGATTTCCTAACGAACAGACAAGTTGACCTTCACGCAGGAGAGATCGTCTTGCCCACGAAAGGCCTCGGTAGCGTGGGCACCCCCCAAGGCTCGGTGATCTCTCCGTTCCTGTTCAACATCGTGATGATCACCGTAGCAGAAGCAATATCCAGCGTGCCTACCGTCCATTACACCATTTACGCTGATGATATAACACTATGGACAACAGGTGGCCCCGATGCCGACATAGAACACCGGCTTCAACGCGCCATCTCAGCCATTGAAGACTGCCTTAAAGGAACGGGTCTCCAATGCTCGCCTTCGAAATCAGAACTCCTTGTCTACACCCCTCGCAAAGCGGGCAGACCGTTACTACCCCAAAGAGCTTGCGATCATCTCGCCCTGTACACCGAGACTGGCCAGCGCATTCCCGAAGTTTCGGAGATCCGCATACTCGGCATGCACATTCACAGCAAGGGCGACAAGACAAACCTCATGAAGAAGCTTGCACTCAAAACAACAAGTACCCTACGCCTTCTACGCCGAGTCTCCACGGCCCGAGCCGGAATGCAGGAGGACGGCATGATGCGATTAGTACAGTCTTTCGCCGTCAGCCACATTGCTTACACGGCGGCGTACCACACGTGAACCACAACCGAAAGGGACAAGATAGACGCCATGATACGGAGACTCTACAAACGGGCACTCGGACTACGCGAGTCCACAGACAACGAGCGCTTCTCCCACCTGGGGGTTCACAACCGCGTCGACGAAATCATCGAAGCACAACTAGCTGCCCAGCGCGAACGCCTCGCAACCACAAGAACGGGACGCCACATCCTGGAGATCCTCGGCTATGGTCCCCAAGTCACGGGAAGACACCTTTCCAACCTCCCCGACACGATCCGAGCCAATATTCACGACAGTCCTATCCCTAAGAATATGCACCCTGACCACAACCAAGAACGCCATCGAGCCCGGGCCAAGTTCCTCGTGGAGCAATATGGGTACGACTCCCGCGCCCGCTACGTCGATGCGGCCGAGTACGGCAACGGCCGTTACGTGATGGTTGCGATCAACGCCTGCACGGGCCAAGCTACCCAAGCCGCCAGCGCATGCTGCAACAACGCCACTGCGGCCGAAGAGTTGGCTATCGCCCTCGCCATGACCGAACCGGACTGCGACACTATCCTCAGTGATTCACAACAAGCCCTCCGCAACTTCGCAAGAGGACGCATCAACCCCCAAGCCGCCCGCATTATAGAGCGAACAGCAATGTCGCCAGGCCCACGCAAGGAACTAAGATGGATCCCCGCCCATGCGGGAAATTGTTCACCGTATGCACCGAACCACAATGAGACGGCCCACAGGGAAGCGCGCGCTCTCACCCACCGCGCCCCCACCGCAAGTGCCTGTCCGGAGTGGGAATGGTGGACGGCGGCTGAAGACTCGCCGAGTGGATATGGAGAAATCCTCAAGAACATGAGGGCTGCTCGCCAGCTATACCCCTCACCCCACAAATCTCTAAGCAGGGAAGAAGCTGTACACCTACGACGCCTCCAAACTGCGTCGGTGCTCACACCGGCGCTCCTCCATCACCTGTACCCCGACGATTATCCCAGCGCACAGTGCGACATCTGCAAACAAGGTACGGCCAATCGCTGGCACATCCTATAGGACTGTGCAGCCATACAAGACGGCGTCAGCTTCACAGAATACCCCGCAGATCTCTAAATCGCCATCGCCTCAACCAACAAGTCGGATCAAGAGTGGGCCATCCAGCAGGTTCTCAAGGCGCTCGAAAGGCACGGACTCCGGGTCCCTGTCGAGTAGGGCTACCCAAGAGGATGCAACGCACGGCCACGTTGAGGTCGGCCCGTCAACCGGGCTTTACCTACTGCAGGATTTACCCAATAACGTCCTTTCCATCCATCCTTCAGTACGCTTCAGTCTTCACAAGTAGTTTTAAATGCGGAGCATTTCTTAGGCTCGCGATGTCACTCGTCGATGTTGTCGGCGCCGTCCACACGCTCACTGCGCATGCGCGTCGCGTCGAGGCGCAGGTGCGCGTCTCTCCCCCGTACCCTCCTCGCTCACAACAACAGGTGCGGCGGTGCGGGAGGAGCGCGTCTGTGCGCGCATGCGTCGTAGCTACCCGTGCGCTGCGTCGTGCTCAACAGTAACGGCGGCAGGGCGTGTACACGTGATAACGGCGTGGTGGGTGCGTGGAAAGTTCGCACGCTTGTGTACAGAAGTGTGCGCATGCGCGTCTCTCCCCCGTACTCCTCTCCCTCGAACGCGGGCGGTGTGTATATAAGCGGCGGAGCGCGCGTTCGGAATTCAGTCAAGGGCGTCTTTGCTTGGCTTTCGCTTGACTTGACGCTTTGCTTGACGGCACCAAGCAATAAAGACAGACTTTAACTTTACACTCCTTGCCTTCGCTTCTCCTTCATTCAATAAATAAGAATAATGAAGACGAAATAACAATTAAGCATTCCCAAACCATACCCAATTACGCAACATTCACGCGATACCCCCACCACTCTGCGACGCATTTACTCGAGTTCCCCCCGTGGGAAGATGCGGGTGGGTTTTTTTACGCAGACGACAGGTTTAAGAAACTACAATTGAAATAATCATAGCAACTATAGAACAGTTGTCCAAACTATGCGCAACAAACACTGGCTAGAAGCCTACGAATAAACTCAACTAGCAATCAGTGGCTGTTGAATCGATCTTCATTTAACTGCGTTCCTCATTTAAGTTCTCTCTAAAAACATACTTTTTGATGTTTTACACTATGAAAGCAAGAGAGTGTTTTAAGAGAAATTTTACGCCAAGCATATTTTAGTGTTTTCCGTTTCCATTAAGTTCAACGCTTTGAGGCATAGGGCTCCGATCATTTCAGTTTTCAACAGCAATATACCCCTGCCATACGGCAAATTTAATGTCATTCCCATCGAATGTCATTCGTTCGATTTAGTGACATTTTTTGACGCGCTGCTACACGGCCAAGATTAATGTCATTTGCAAATTATGGCAGTTGCGATCGGTAAAAACTTGCGTTCAAAGAATATTTTAGTAAACGCTTCAATATTTGCTAAAAGTGAGCGAGAAGAGCTTGAACACCTTTACTGCACTTTTGAATGCACTTTAGGCACTTTCTGAATGCACGGCGCCTACCACACCGGCTCAAGCTGGCCTGGCAGCGAGACTAGCAGTTTTATTTTTTACAACTGTATTCGGCTCGTTTCATATGAGTAAACAAATGACTAAACAAAATACGCATGTAAAAATATTATAATGCTACTGACGCATTCGTAACCTGTTTTGGGTGGGCATTCCCACCGAGTCTTTGGTGTCAAGATAATACATTTGTTGGCAGAACGCAGTTGAATGGGTTCCGCAAACTCATTCGGTCCCTAGTGTCATTTTGATCTAATTTAATTGCATTTTCTCGTGTGGCAGCAAAGAAATGTCATTTTGAACGAATGACATTCGATGTTAATGACACCAAATTTGCGGTGTGGCAGGGGTATAACGCACTTCAGAACAGAGGCTCAATAATTATTACTTCAATAAATGAGCACTGTCCTTAGGTCTAGCTCAAGCTTGCAAAGCGACTGTTCAGTTCTACAGGATATACAGTTCAAACCTCCAAGGCACGAAATTTTTGTCGGTAACCAGGAGATATATATGCAGCTTTAGATTTTTGCCTGTTCATATAACGAAGATTGTTCGCGAATGCATGTACAGGCCTGACATGGTTCACTCCACGAAGGTACGGAGACGCCTTCCTGCCTGGATAGCTTTAAATGTTTATCGGCGCCAATTTGAAGTTTGTGTTGAGTGCCTAAGGAAGTGGTGAAAGTGTGCAGCAGCAGCCAGCGTACCTGAAAGGAGTAGTCCAGCTGGCAGCTGTGGAACTCGTTCTTCATGTCGTTGGTGAGGTCCTCCTGGAACTCGGAGTCGTCGAAGGCGTCCTGGCGCAGCTTGATGGTGATGGTGTAGCCGCGGCCGAACTTGCTCCGCAGCTCGTCCACGCTTCCGATGCACTCCAGCTGCCCCGACAGCAGGATGGCGATGCGGTCGCACAGGATCTCGCACTGCTGCATGCTGGCGGTGACACGACACGCCAAAGGGCGCCGTTTTTGAAAACTCCTTTCACGGTGGGACCGGAAGCGCAACCGGAAGGGGCGCTCCTTTCAACAGCTCCTTTAACCCCGAGCAATCGTACTCGTAGCGCTTAACGAACGCGTTAGAACCTCGCGTAATGATTGGGCTATTGCGCGCATGTTTATTTTGTGAAAATGCGAAACAATATCCGCATGTGTGTTTGCTTCGAAGGGTCGAACAACTCATGTAACCGGTCACCTACCTCAGCAGACACCTTCTCCCGAAACCGTATACGTCGGAAGCCGAATTTGGCTTTCTTCATGAAGTAACGTAGATTCAGCGTATGTTTCTTTTTGCAGTATGCAGGGCAGTCTACGGATACATTGTCTGTACACGTTTGCGATATCCCGTTATTTATTTATTTATTTATTTATTTATTTATTTATTTATTTATTTATTTATTTATTTATTTATTTATTTATTTATTTATTTATTTATTTATTTATTTATTTATTTATTTATTTTTTTATTTATTTATTTATTTATTTATTTATTTATTTATTTATTTATTTATTTATTTATTTATTTATTTATTTATTTATTTATTTACATACCTGTGGGAGGTGAGCAAGATGGCGCAGTCGGTCATCTCCCGGACGGTGGCGAGGCTCCGGCGGATCTGGGCCCGCGACGAGACGTCGACGCCTGTGCCCGGCTCGTCCAGCAGAATGACGCTGGGCAGGCCCGCGATGGCCAGCGCAATGCACGCCTTGCGCTTGTCACCGGGGCTGCGCGAAAGAGGGACGCGGTGACTACTCGGAGGCTAACCAAACAACGATCCCTCCGGGGCTCCATACTGACCACGCCCCAAAAGCCATGCCATGGTTTTACAGGTGCACACAAGGTTCGCGTTCGAACTTCACACGAAGGTTGCATTTCGTGGTCCATTTTGTTTGGAACCGTGAACAACGACGGTACTTACCTGTTTATTCTGAAGATAAAAAAACTATTTTCACCTATGGGAAAATGGCGCCCGATTTGTACTTGCGAGCCACTGCAAGGTGATCTTGGAACGAAGGCGCCACCTGCGGAATGCAAAGCGAAACGGACGATGGGGATCCACGGTAGGAAGGAGCCAAATAAGGTAGCAGACGATCCGATAATCTCTTTCGTCCCTAGTTTACGATGATCAGAAACAGCTGCATAACACCTGGTACCCATCGTATTAAAATATCCCCACGGCTCATCGTTGCCAATAAACTTTGGAATTATTTCCTCGTTTTCACATTTTCTGATCGTCTGCTACCTCATTTGGTTCCTTCCTGCCGTGGAAGGAACGTGAATATCCATCTACCGTTTCGCTCTGCATACCACAAGTGGCACCGTCGTTCCAATATCAGCTTGAACTGGCTCGGTCGTCCAGATCGGCCGCCATTTTCCAATGGGCGAAAATCGTTCTATTGGTTTTCATAATAAACAGGTAAGTACAGTCGTTGTTTTCGGCGTCAAACAAAATAGACCAAAAAATGCGACCTTCGTGTGAAGTTTGAGGGCGAACCGAACAGCGGTTTCCTCAGAAAAAAATTTAAAGTGTTCCAACTATCGTCGCAACACCCGGTATATGCACTTATACGATACTGTACGTAGGGGCTCCTAGGGCCGAACAAATCTCTGCCAACGAATCTGTTTCCATGCGCAAATGTTTGTGCGCACCTCCATGTGCAGGTGCGTACAAACAACATGCGCCGATCCGGCTTCGTTTTATGATGAGTTAGTTGTGCCCTCGGTCTGCGCACACGTACACTGAGTCACTGTCACGTTCATGTAAAGCTCGACTTCCCAACTACATTGAGACAAAACCGCTTTTCCGTCCGCTCCGTACAGGGACGCGCGTCGCGCCATGTTTACGGCGCTCTTACGTGTAGTTTCTGGTGACATCGTTGGCGACGCCGGAGAGGTCCATTAAACTCAGCACGTTCTTCACAATGGCCGCTGTGTCGCTGGGTGTGAAGCCGCGCAGGACGCAGAAGAGCTCCAAGACCTGCAATACGTCATAGCGCGAATCATGCATACATGACTGGTTCAATGACTCTTGTTTTTAAGGTCATCATTAGAAGGACAATCGCATCTGCAGAGGCTTTCGAGTCATCTTAAAGGAGTACTGAGACGGAAAATTTTACGTTGCACTTTTATTGCTTTTATCGGTGCTTAACCGTCTGGCGCACCCGAAACAGCACTTTAAATACTTCAGCGCTCGCTAATTAATTACATTGAACGGTCTGAAAATAGTTTGTTTAAAATTCCCGCGCTCTCAGACCGAAAGGCGCATATGACAGAATCCCGGCGTGACCTCACGGCTTTGTGCGGACGTCTAAACACTGCGGAGGCCGGTGTGGGCATTGTTTTGACCGCGTCGCCGCCGGAGCTGAACGGCTAAGCGGCCAAAAGGTGCCAGGCCTACCATTGCGGCGGAAATTCGATGACCGCTTTCAATAGAAGTCCTGATGGCGACTTCTATTGCGATTCCGGGCTATATTATCGCTTCCGTTCCTGTGTGTGGAATTTTATTTTTGTCAACAGCGCCTTTCTGGGCAGCGGTTATGCCCGGTTATGCTCGGGGTACGTGCACCCGTTTGTGAATGTACCGGCGCCCGCTCGCCGCTCGCGGGGCACGTGCGTGAAGTGACGTCACGAGTTTTTGACGAGTGCTGTCGCGTCACTTCTTTTGGATTTCACGGGATGATGTCATGCTGATGTCCATTTGCTGTGCCGCTCGAGCGGCATGAGATCCAATTGAAGTATGTTCTTTGCGTCGCAGGCCGCTCATATTTCAGCCAGGGTATTCTGTTGAGTAAAGGAAGCGAACTGTGCAATATTAACGCCAAAAATTGGTGTCAGTACTCCTTTAAGCCATGAATATGGTGCTGTTGCGGGAGGTTCCCGTTTGAACCCGTTCCCATTTGAACCCGTTCCCATTTCAACCTTCCCGTTTGTTCCTTCCCATTTCAACCCGGGGCGAAAGAACCTTCCCGTTTCGTATTTTCCTATTTAGCCCGTTCCCGGAATAACGTACCCAGTTTATGAAACGTTATAAAAAACATTTTCATATTGTTTTTAATTTACTTCCGTTTGTTCACAGCCGCTGCGATAGCATGTTCAGTACATCCAGAGTCCTTGACTGCTTTTCAAACCTGGGCTTCACTTTCTGAATCTAGAGACGATGACATTCGGTTACAATTCGTCATACCAATTAACAAATCTTTTAAAGTAACAAAGCATAACAAACAAATTAAAAATTAACAATTTAATAAACAAATCTTTTAAATTAACAAACAAGTCTTTTAAATTAACAAACCAAAAAATGATAAAATCAAAAAGCCCAGAATAGCGCCGCGGAAGCACAAATAAAAAATCGCAAAAACACCCTCACTTTGAAAAAAATCATATTTGGCGGACTCCCGCATTTAATCGTTATAATAGCGGAAGTGTACATCAATGTCGAAAAGAAACAGATGAAAACTATAAAAGATAAAAATATGTATAAAAATAAAGTAACCCTATGTATCTGGATACATATGCCACATCTGGCTATAAAAAATTCTCCCGCATTTCCCGAAGGGGAGTATGAGGAAGTGCGAAGCACGGGGTGATGCTATGAGGGGGAGTTTGTTGAAGTTTGGTGGCATTTTGCCCGTTAGTTACACTAACACCCCCTCGTGATCACGTTCGGCTTAACACGCCTCGTTTGTCCCTCTGCGGAAATCTTGGTGAATTAACGTGTATGTTCGAGAGGAGGAGCGCACCGCACCGCAGCGCACCGCAGCTGCGAAGCGCCGACCGGAGTGAAGGGAGAGGAGGCGCAGTCACGTGAGATAATGCAGAACTAGCGGGTTTGTAGTATCACGTGTACACCACGCAGTTATCAAGCCGCTATAACGCCGCTGAGTCGCCAACGCACGCCGCTGACGACATAGTTTGAATGCGTTAAAGATATAAAGCGCGTTACTAACACTGATACCAACGTCGCGTCCGTGGCTTAGTCGGTAGAGCGTCGCGCTGCGGCTACAAAGTCCGCAGATCGAAACCTGGCGCCGGATGCTGTTTTTTTTTTATATAGTGTAGTGGCCTGGCTGGCGCGCCGAGAGAGGGTGTTGCGAGCTGGAGAGTAGTAAAGGGGCTTTAGGCAACACCACCTAGACTACTTCAGGCCTCCGCACTGCTCGCGTGACGTCACGGACCTGGCCCGACGCAGCTAGCGGCGGTCGGCGCAGCTGCGTGCTTTGTGCGCACGTTCAGGGTCGATTTTATTTAAGAATGCCAGCAACCTTCATGGTAGAAGCGTGTATAATTTATAAAGAATTTACACGCAGAAAACTAAAAACAAGAATACTCTTTCACTGAATAAAGTTACCAAGAGTTGAATGACATTAAAAATGAAATATTTATTCACAAATACACAGGTTATGCAGTTGCTCACTATACTTTTTTTCACACACACATCTTTGCAGCAAACTAATTACATTTTTGCAATTGTGTAAAAAATATGGTAGCATGTAGCACATATATTACTTTATATACTTATATTACAACATTATTCACAATCACGATGGCACTGCTTCATTGCTACCAAAAGAAATACTTGCACATAAAAAAACAACATGTTAGCATACAACAGGCTCGGTCCTTGTTTGCATGTCACTTCCAAATTACACATGAGTGATGCTTCATTACAAAAAATGTCAACACCTGCACATGCCAAATGACATCCGCAAACATAACTCACTTCAGTGTAAGCAGTTTTCTCTGATTTGTAGAGCTCTTCTGCCTAGATATGCTGTCATTTCGTCGAGCAACATAGTTCTTCAGAAGTGTGTTAATGGCTGGCCTTATGATGTTTTTCATGACTACATCTGGGTGGTGGCCGCTCATGCAACTGTCCAGTTCCTCACTGTCGCTTAGCAGGAAGAGCATAATACTCTGGAGGGCCAATCGTTGATTGCCTTCCACGTGAAACTGGTGTTCATACACTTTGCTAGTAAGATGCTCTAGAACGACTTTGGTTGATAGAACAACGCGCACCACAAATGGCTTCGGAAACTTTAGGCCTCCCCGGCTCATGCTGTCAATCAACAAATGATCGTTCATCTCCAGCTCTCGATCCTCAATGGTGAGTTGCGTGCGACAGTCATCGCATGGCTGGCGCTTCAGTGCCGCATATGCACAATAGCCAGCAATGTACGTTATGGCATGCATGTCACCAGCCGCCGTCTTTAGGTTGTCTTCAGTGAGTGTGACGTTGTATTTGCTTATTAGAGTTTCAGCATTCAGTGCCCTTTCCTCAAGTTTGGAAAAAGGCATGTCCTCTAGAATAAGCGTGTTCTGAAGACGAATCTTTGTTTCTGCCTCAAAAACTTGGGTTATAGAAACATTGTAATGTGACCCGCAGAGCTGTCTGTACCTTCCAAACCTTGCCTCTAGAGGATCAGTTTGGAACTTTCCCAAGAGTACGTATCTAAAGCCAAGCTCGTGCAGACAGTACCTTGCTAGTTCGATCAAGGCATAGGTGCTCAGTCGTAGAGCAAAATGCGTCTCTTTGGTCAGACTGTTAGACTGAGTGCCTCTGCCACTCCAAGCGTCAAGCCAGGTCACAAACTTGTCCAGGAACTCAATCTGCTGGCATTGCATGTCGCTCACTGGCTCCTGCCAAACATCCCTGTCTGTGCCCCTTTTCCGGTGTTTTGACGTTCACGACTTTCCACCACTTAATAATCAGGTCAATAAATGTTGCGGTTTGTTCAAGCACTGGTAACTGCAGCTTCTCGCCTTCAATAGCTAGAGCCGACGACACAAAGCTGTTGAAAATCTTGAGTGCCAGCTTTACATTTTGACGCTCCAAGTTGGTAGGATAGAGTGCTTTATATGTAAGCCCATGCGCAACTTTTTCCAGTTTGTCATGTTCCATCTGATACAGGCGTCGCAGACAAAAAAAGGAGGCTTTCTGGTCGCTTCCGTTTTCTGCGGTCACACTTTCAAATGACGGGTAATGAAAACACTTATCATCATCTTTTTGGTTTATCCAATTATTTCGCACACATTTCAACAAATGCACAGTGTCCACTACATAAAATAAAGGCTGCTGTGAGTTTGCAGAATGCGGGTAGACAATGTCTGGTTCTTTACCATTACCAAAAAGCGACATCATTTTCCTGTTGATGGCGTTGTTATCGGTTATCACCGCGACAACATGAAGGCCAGCGCTTTCGAGGCTCATAATCACCCTTTTCAAGACATCATGTAGCTCATTTGCTGATATTCGGGTCACAGGAAGAATGTGCACAACATCCTTGTATGTCGACAAAAGCGACTGAACCATGAAAACATGGGCTGTTTTAGCTGGCTCCGCGGAATGAGCAGCAGATCCTGTTAAACAGCCACCTTTGAACTCGAAAAACTGCTGCAGGTGTATTTCATACAACATAAGCGACACATTTCTTTCGTGTTGCTTCAGAATGCCCGCTCTACGCTTTATGAATCTCAAAAATCCCTCCTCACTCTGTTCTTTGGAAGGGCTGACATCACAAGCTGCGCAAACTCTTTTGACTGTTTCAGGATGTGGCAGCACTAGCTTTCCACTGTGGCGGAAAAATTTGTAAGCATGTGGTGAAATAGTATGCAAGATACTAGAAAAAACAAGAAGGTCTGAAGAGTACCTCACAGCGTTGGCCTTTCTCGTTACGAGGTGACACTGCTCCTTTAGAAACAACAGTGCGTCAGCCCTTTCGCTTTCCTCTAAATCCTCATTCGTGATGTCATCAAGAAGGGAAACGACTAGGTTTAAGGTTCCTTGCACTTTGTCCTGTTTCTGGATTGGTCTCTCGCTGCTGTAAGTCTCCACACTGTCCAGGAGATCAATGAGCACCCGAAAATCGAAGATTTTTGAAGGAATGCATAGCTCTTCGCTAGAAAACAACTGAACATTCCTTAAAAACACGCTAACAGATAAGTCAGAAGTCACCACCACAGACACAACTATTTCCGGGGCTTGCGATGTGATCTCGACGTGGGCAAAAATCACGCACGATTCACACACGGTAGGGGACCAAAACACCTTGTTTCGTGTGCGCTCCATGCTAGAGGTAATGTCAAGGAGGCTCTGAACTTTGTTCTCCTGTGACTCGGCTTCGTAAGTGACCTTAGACTGCTGGATGGCATGCTGAAGTAATTCATTTTCAGTCCTCCTCCTCTTTTCACCAGGAGCTTCGCGTGTCTTCCGCATATCAGACACGTATGCTGGACAGTCAGGAAAAATTGTTGGCAGTGCGTCAGCCGTCAGCCTTGTGAGCTTCATGGGCGCTTCGATGGTCCGCCCGTCAACGTCCGTGTATGTCGACGTTGTCCTCAAATACTGGGGCTTGAAGTGGCGTTCGCACACCTGCGCACGACCGAAATGGGCACGCAAATTTTGAAGCTGACTCAACAGATCGTCGGATGCAGCAAGCGAGTGGACCCACATATATGGAAGGATCCTACGAAAATCTATAGCTTTATCGCAGCTAGTATAGTATTCACTGATGAGGACTATTAATATACACAATTTCGCTTACCTTGGGGTCCTTCAACTGTGCAACATCGACATCGTCGCGCCGCACCGCACGTTTCCAATCGTCTCTTCGCTTCGGGTCTTTAGGGAACGAGAACAACCGCACTTTTGGTCCCCCATCGTAGTTTCCTCGGCACATTGGCACACAGCACCGGCCCATGCTTCCAGAAGCGCGCGCAACATAAAAAACACAGCTTAGGGACACAATTTCTTGCGATCGGAACACACAACAAAGTAAACGACCACGTGCACGGCTACGGAGATCCCGTCGCCCGCAAACATGTTCTGTCATGCGGCGAGAGAGCGCGGAATGCTTGGCGTGCAGCGACTAGCGCCATCTGTCGGGAACGCATGGCAACTTTTGGCGTCTTTTCGTCGGGCAAGGTGCGATGACGTCACGCCAGTACTGCGCGGGAGTGCGGGGGCCTGAAGTAGTCTAGTTGGTGTTGCTTTAGGAGAGTAGGCGAGGGGGGAGAGGAGGCGCTATGCGAGCGCCCTCACGCGTCGGAAATCTCCCCCCGTTGCTAAGGAAGACGAGGAGCGCGCGCACCCGCAGCTGTTGCTATGCGGACTACGGCGGCGGACGATTCAGGCTCGCTTAAGAAGTGCATTCGCACTTATTCCTGGCCAATCTCCCACGTGGGTATGTGTCATGTCAGCGGCCAGGCAGCGCGCGCACCCGCAGCTGTTGCTATAGGGACCGGGCGGCCGTTGTATGGCACCACCGTCGTTTCAGCGAACAGCGCCGCCCGTGGCGAACCGCTCGTCAGTGGAATGCCGGTGGCGGTCAGCACAGCGTAGTTGTGCATGGCTTTCTGTCGTTTTTCTGCGGTGCGGCTTGCAAAGCGTACGTAACCCCACGGGCATTTTCAAAACGGTAAATCTTGAGCGTGGTTGTGACGTTTACGAGGGATGCCATGTGTGTTATTTACGCCCATACTCGGTATTTACAAATAGCAGACGACGCTCAATGCGCCAAGCTGGAAGTCAAGCTGGAAGTGAAAGTTCGTTGCTTCATGCACTTTTTTTCATGGCTGGATGCAGTTTCGCGAATCGAGGAGTATATTTCCGCTAAATGCTCCCACAAAGCCGGGGTGTGCAACCGATCTAGGAATGCTGCGGCGGTGGCCTTTGGCAGTTGATGACGAAACGGCGTCGACGTCATGCACAAGCGAAAGACAAAGCTTAGGGGTGTCTTCGAAGATTTACCTCAAAACAGAAATTGTGATGGACGACGCTTCCGTAACTTCATTACCGACGGCTGAAACGTGTTTAATTTCACAGAAATGCTCTTACTACAGTCATCGGGAATCGTTGATATAATAAATACCGCATGATAGTAGAACGTTATTGCTTGTCGTGGAGAAGCATTGCTTTACAATAATTACAATAGTTGCTGGCTAGTTGGTAAATGGTTTTTCAAAATCCAATTCCTGCGTGGCTGAAGGACGCAAGACAGGAGGGTGCCCTAAACCTGTACTCAGCTTCACAACTGAATGCTGCGGTCGGTTTACAAGCTGCCGCCTACGCTTGAAAAATCATGCAAGTTCGTCTAACGACGATGAGGGTTTATCGCAAAGCTCTATCGTATGGGTTTCCTTGGTTGCCTTCTGGATTTAAACTTTGACTAATTAAGCGTCGCATTTTACAAGCACGCAGTTTGGTATTTTAATCGCAGCGTCTTTGACTTTGACCATTTCCCATTCGATTTCGCACGAAGAAAGCTTTGTGTTCAACCATCATAATCTTTAGATGGAGGGCGAGATGATTTTTCAGTTTAATTTTGAACTTCAATGCCCCCTCTCCAAATCTAAACTTTTTCAGCGTGTCGGAAATATGTCTGTGGTGGAGGACTCGGGCTCATGCACCCATATTTGAAGCAACTAATCGCGCGTTTTTGGTGTCTTCACCAGGCATTACACGATTTTTTAGGTACTCTGTAAATAATACTTTAGCATTAAAAAACACCGGCTGACGTTAACACTGCCACATTTTTTTAACTATCGGTGCCAGCATTTATTCTACGCAGGTGGTAAAACGGGAAGGGAAGGAGGGATGGTTTGTAGCTTGGGCTTTTGAGTTGGTGAATAACTTTGGCTCTTGATAAAATGACCACCACAAACGGGGGATTTCCATTTCGACTTTCAGGCTCCCATGCTGTCACAGTGTCGCTCGCCAAAACCGAAGGTACAAAGCTTACGGTTACAGAAAGTGCAAACTACCGCAACATTTCTACGTACACGGTAATCCATATCTTATGCAGGTGCCTTTCTATTTAAAGCACACGTATCGAGGTATCCCAGCGCTAAGGCTGGCGTGGAAACCGTATACATTGAAACCAGCGAAGATAATTTAAAGTGGTAGAAGGGAATTTTAATATTGCTAATAGTTTTATTCCTACTCAGATCGCGCGGAGCAAGGCGCAGAGCGCTGCAAAAAGCGCTCGTGTCAATGTAGCCCTTCCCCAACTTTACAAGCATCCAATAAGTTTGCGTAACCGTTAGTACATTTAAGAAGAAAATAATACTACTAATAGTAGTTTTATTCGTAGCCAAGCGCAGATCGCTGCACAAAGCGCCCATGCCATTGCAGCCGATACCCAACTTTAGAAGCGTCCGACAAGTTTACGTAGTTATTACTGCATCTAAGAACCCAACACATCTGTCTAGACTTTGTTTCACCGCACATATACGCTCACAACACCACCAAAACATTCAAAGCACCGAAGTAAACACGACAAAAACAACGGGAGGCTGTGGAGTCCAATGCACCGGCTCATTCCACTGACGAGCGGAGCGCCGAGTGGTGGCGCCACCCGTCCAGCTGCCCGGTCCCTATGCGGACGGCGGAAGGTTCGGGGTCGCTTATAAAGTGCATTCGCACTTAAAAAATCGCAGTCATGAGAAGCGGCGAAAATTATAAACTTAGCTTTGCGTTTTATTGATTCTGTTTATTCCCGTCACTCTAGCGTACTCAATTTGCATAATAGGGCAAACCTTCACTAACTTAAGCAGCGCAGGGTCGTCTCTAGCCTAAATTTTCTTTACTACAGAAACTTAAAATTGTCGCGGGAATACTACCTCCAAGGGCCTTTCAGACGTTCAGCGAGAAGACATCATAGCAAGGCTATTAGGCAGCCAATCAGCTGAATTACTATTCGAAAGCTCTCTTTGTTTCCTCGTGCAATTTCTTACTGGAATAAGTTAACTGAATGAACAGTGAACTCGGTATCCTTAGAAGTATTTTCCTCACGTATTGTAAATATGTGTTCTGGTTGAATTGTATTTTAAAATTGGAATACATTATGAATTCATATCCTTGTTCGGACCCCTTTGCGTCTATTACATGTTTATGTCTTTTATTTATTTGTTTGGGGCGTTTTGCCAACAAATACTGATGTTTTTTATGTTCACTCCTGCATGATCCCGACCAGGCCGTAAAGTATCAGTAAATAAATAAAAATATCTGCCCATTACTCACTTAGGAAAGGCATTTGTAGCCAATTGTCAGATTTCTGCACATATTTTTTGCCTTTTTTTAAAGTCTCTCCTACGGACATCTTTGATCTATAGATCTCTCGAACCCGAAGATAAAGCTACGCTCCAAACAATGAGCATAAGAGCGGCTGATAAATAAATTTCAGCCGCACGTACGAACACCAACTGCTGAAAAATCCAATGCGTGCATTCCTCAAGATATTGGGTATCTTTATAGTACACTTTCGCCGCTATAAATTTTGTGTCAAGAGGGCAGTATCGGCCCAAGGCATTCGGAAACTTTTATCGGCCGGAAATTCGGTCGATTCCGGAAAATTTGGTGCATACAAGTTTTTAGTGCATGACCCGTTGCTTGTAAGCACATTTTGGGGAACAGTTTCGAGGATGGTAACGCATATTTTCAGAAATTCAAATGGGTTGCAACGATGCGGGTTCAAATGAGAACGGCGCTTTGGGAGCGGGTTGTAACGGGAAGGGCGTTTTGGGAACGGGCTGAAACAGGAAGCGCACAAACGGGAAGGTCGTTTCGGGAACGGGCGCACACGGGACGGGTCAAGCGGGAAGGGCGTTTCGGGAATGGGTTCAAATGGGAAGGGGTCAAACGGGAATGGGTTCTTTCGGGCTACACCCGCTGTTGCATCCAGAGAAAAGCTTCTTGCAGGGTCATCCCTGTCATCCGCAGAGTGCACTACAACTGCATGCGTACGAGTACATCGTGACTCCACGCCAAGATAATGCGACAACTCTCCGTTCATAAAGAAGCCTGTATGCAAAGTCATCGCTCGGGGTATGTGCGGCTGTGAGTTGCGAAGCTTGAAAGATGTCGGAGAAGCACAACGAGCAGGTCTGAGTATAGGCGCGTCTGGACCATGGTGCAAGCGTGTGCCAGGGTGCAAGCGTGTGCCATAAAGTTTGCGAATTTTGCATGGGGGCGTGAATGGCTGTGAAGCCTAAAAAGCTGTCGGCAATCGCATTTTGTTATTGACATCAGCTTGCGTATCTTGTACACATCTTGTTCGTTGTGCGCACATTATCTTTTTGAGGAAAATAACTGATTCGATAAAGATCCTATTACGCACCAATGGCGCTAACAATTTTACTCCATTGTCACTGGCGGTCTATAAATCTGGAATAAATAAAGAATGCCTCTACGGAAGATTAAGGCGCATACGTTGCTCTGATTCCCGAGCTGGCTATTTTGTGAGGAGGACACACGAGCTAATACTCGCTACAAGATAATGCTTGTGCGTGCTGCCGGAAAGATGCCAAACGATGTAACCGACCATAGTAAAATTCTGAAGAGTTCATTCAGTCCAGAATAGAGAAAAATTGCACTTTCCTGGAGCACTGGGCTTTGCAGCTGATGGAAATGTTAACTCAACCGCAGTGAGGCAAGAGGCGATTAAAGTCTTGGTAGAGAAATTAAAGGCGGGGTGGCTACAGGGCCGTCACAACCATAGTTGGTTTCAGCACAAAAAAACAAAAATCAACGACAAAATGTGAGCTCTCAGTTTGAGGAAACAAGAAATAGCAGCAGCTATATATCGCTCGCGCAGGCGACATTTGTCATCACTACAATTCAAAGGAGGAGCCACCGCATCAGTAAGCCTAGTGGAAAGTGAAAAAAGCTGTAAGAGGGGACGAGAAGGAGGAACACAAGCAAACGCTTGTTTTCAACTTTGAGATATAGTGAGATTAACTAAACTTATTCAAGAGCCACAAACCATAGATTACACAAACATGGAACTTATCAGTGCGTGCTCCTTCCAGAGGTTTTGCTGATGCAAGTGTTATCTAGCTGGATATACAATGTCTATACTAGCTCCGAATAACTATGCCGGTTAAGGACTGCAGTATAATTGTATGCAGGGATTCAGAAGCGCTTCACTGTAACTGTGTGCTTCTTTATTTCCAAGTATCTACACGTTTCGTCATGTACACCCTTTTCAATCGGCTTTACCTTTAAATGTGACAAAAATATTTTAAGGCAGTAAGAAAAACAGGTGTTCTCTCTAGCTTTCCTGCATAAAAAGTTTCCGCCTCACTCAGGACATAAGCTTGTACATTGAAAGTTTTGCAGCCTGCGAGTTTCCGGCTTTGCCCACAAAATTTTGACAAAGACTGTACTTTCCAACTAGTCAAACATTCGGTTCTGCTTCAGTGAACCTAGCGCGCATGCCGCGGCATCAGGCATCTATGCAGCGATAAGTGTGACTGCGATCTCCTCCAAGCCGGTTTCTGCGCGTGTCGTCAGCTCGCGGGTTGTGACGAAACATGTAGTGTTCGGTTAGCGACTCGTAACAACCTACGCGGCAGGTCTTATCGTTTGTCTGGGATTGTACCTCTGCGCCAGTTCCCGCGCCTCAATTGCGCAGTAGCCAAGTCTGACGCTGCGCCGGAGCCGCTTGATAGCCGTTTTGCGTGGCTCGTGAAGATCCGTGCTGAGCATGCGCGAGGAGCAGTGACTGGACAGGACTTGACTGGACTGGACTGGGTTAGACTGAATTGGACTAGACTGGATTGGACTGGATGGCTGAACCTTAGCTCACGCTACGTATATCCTGGCATAGCAGAGCTAAGCCACTACTATTTTTTTTATTTAAGCACATGTAATTAGACTTCGACCACCTTTCCAGCGTGACCATCAATGTGTTACAGGCGTGTATCAGACCATGGACATCTCCACCACAGAAGAAAAGGCTCATATCATCGGCATAAATAATAAATTTTGCACCCCAAGTGATATTTATAACGTCATTAAGGTAAATATTAAACAGCAACGGACTAAGGACGCTTCCTTGTGGGACGCCAGAAAACAAAAACGGTTTCATTTCGGAAGTTTCATTTTTCTGCGCAGAAACGAAGAGTGAGCACGATAATTTTATTTCTATTACATTTTGTTACGCAAGAAAAGCGTGTAATTCTCTTCAGTTATGTCGTCTTAGTATGCTTTATTTTGGTATATGTTGCTGCTGTCACACCGGAAGTGTGCATACTTGTTGTATGTATTTTGGCATGTATAACTGCTTCTGCTGTCGCTTGTGCTGTCAGGTGCTAGGGGCCTAGTCAGGCGAGTATTGCAGTCGTCTTTGGCGGCAGCTGCTGCACCTGGGGCGACTGCAATGCCTCAATCGCCTTTTGCCTCAGCACCTTGGCAATTTTATTGTCAGAAGTTCAATAAACAATATGTATTGTTTATACTGAAGGTTTGTTTTCTTTTAGGCAAATAGGACTTTATGAGTAATGAAGCTTGGCCAATAATTCCGTAGTACTCTAGCTTTTTTAGAAGTAACTCATGGTTTACCAAATCAAATGCCTTTGAAAAATATATGAAGATTCCCACTACAAAGGCTCTGTTTTCAAATTGTGTAAGAATATGTTCTTTTTGTTCCAGGAGGGCACGCTCGGTAGACTTCGGGTGAACATCCGAGGTGGCCATGGCCAAAAGCAACCCCACCAAACGTCGTCTTCGCGAGAGTGTCCTTTACGGTGAGTATATGACACCTTGTCAGAGCCTGCGTCCTCAGTGCATCAGGAATGTTACGGGCACACCGACACCGTGCTGTTGCGGTATGGGCTCAGCCGCCTGGTCGGGTAACAAGCTCCGTCTGAAGACTCAACTCGCGTTGCGAGCCAGGAAACTGGCTAGGTATGCATCTAGTGACCGAGTGGGACATGAATGCGAAGCACGTGCTGTATTTTCTCTTTCCGAGTCTATTCATCTAACCCGCAGTGAGTTACTAAAGTTGTCTTCTACGATCGGGATTGACTGTGTTATGTTTTTCGGCTGTAAAATTGGAATGCTGTAGATGGAAGGAGTGACTGGCGACTGCTGAAAACTGTGGCGTCTGCGCATCTTCGAGAAGAAAACCGCACGAAGCATGGAGTGCGCATGCGCGAAAGAAATTGAGTGGGAGGGGCGCGAAGCCCTAATGGGAAAGGGAACTTTGGAGTAGAACACTGCACGGGCCCGATTTTAAGGCCCGAGCCCGGCCCGACCCCGGTTTGTGAAGCCCGAGCCCGACCCGGGCCCGTAACACCAAGCCCGGGCCCGGCCCGGGCCCGGGCATTCATAAGTGAGCCTAGCCCGGGCTCGGCCCGGGCCCGTCGTCTCAAGCCCACGCCCAGCCCGGGCACGGTCTTTTTTTTTTTTTTTTTTTAAGCATAGGGAGGGCCCGCACGTGTGTGACCCGGCCTGGTCTTAGACGTTAAAGAAAATTTGTTTGTTATATTTGGTCGAGTGTCTTCGTAGCGGGAAATCAGACAGAGCCTCTAGTCTGTACAAGCACGCCCTGATTTGTAACGCAAAAAATAAGGGCTTAAAAGTACACGTAGTTAGGCTCACACCGTCTGCAGTTCACGCCACATGGGCGTAATAGTAGCTCGTATACTTACACGAGAGACACCATCACCTTTGATGACCAGACTCTTGGCAAGTTCATGCGGTTGTTTCGGTCACAAGTTGGTATTAATGAAATTTCTTGCTCTCCATTTGAATCCACGAGTATGTGCGTGCGTTGAAATATTTTCCCTAGAGTGGTTGTTAAGCGGTGCCGCTTCTCTAGCACGCGAGTTTGATTTCCAGCCACGGCAGCCGCATTCAGATTGGTTCGAAAACTAAAATACACGTACATAGACATAGGTGCACAGCTCCAGGGTGGCTTAGTTAATTCCTTCCACGCTAGGGCATTCCTTGTAACCGTATCTTTGATATGTTATACACCAAAATATAAAATCTTGATGCAGTAAATGAAATTTCATTAAAGTTACAGTATAGTGACTATCAGCCCTAGCAAAACACGTTTTTAAAACAATGTGTCCAACTTACATCAAGAAGCGCGTAAAAGTATACCCAGAATATTCAATTTTATGCTCTTTTCTACACTTCACGTCGGAACTATTAACGGCCGGGCCTATGAATTCAAGCCCGAGCCCGGCCCGGACCCGCGGCACTGAGCCCGAGCCCAGCCCGGGCCCGCGGCACTGAGCCCAGGCCCGGCCCGGGCCCGCCGATAATCGACTTCGGGCGGCCCGGCCCGGCCCGCGGCCCGGCCCGTGGCCCGTGCAGTGCTCTACTTTGGAGTCTCTCGCGGCGAAACGCGCCAAGGCCAAGTGTTGTGACGTTTCGGCCGAGGCACAAGGGAAAGAACACTTTCGCAGCTGAACGCGACTTGGTAAGAGGAACGGCGCCGCGAGCAATGGCGGGAAGAGAATGAGAGCGCGGCGGTGCTGCCGAATGCAACCGTCGCTGTCGGGCCGCCGTTCCGGCGACAAAGGAAGCACAATGGGACCGCGACGCCTAGCACAAGCGTCAACGTCGGGCCGATCCGGCCGCCCCGGAAGAAGTTCGGGCCGGCGACGACGAGCGTAAGACACGGTGTTCAGACAACGATCACAGTGCGACCAGAAAAAAAAAAAAAAATCCAAAATGTGATGTTGATGTAGTCACACTGTCGTACCGTCGTGTCGCCACTACATCTGTGTTGAAGAAGGGACCAGGAAGAGCCAAGACGCCCACGGCGTACCAGAACTGGAAAGCAGTGTCCTTCCTCTTTCTTTATTCCAGTGCTACTGCGCCGCGCGCACTTCATCATCCTCTACTTCTATGACATCCTCCCCGGGGCTCTTGGCGAGCTCGAGAGGGTACAACTTTTGAACAGGACGGGTCAGGAACTGTCCATTCGGGATTCGGACTTTGCAAGCACGAACTATGCCGTCACGACCGGGATGTGTTTCCGCTATGATTCCTGTCGTCCAAATTCCACGTGGACCCTTTCCTTCGATGAGCACGACGTCTCCGAGTTTAACAGATATGGTCTTTTTTGACTTGACACGATGGAATGATGACAGTTGAAGAACGTAGTCCTTTGCCCATCGCGACCAGAAAAGGTTTAAGAGTTGTTGGCGGTAATACCATTTTTTCGTAATTTCTGCAGGATTCTGTTCACACAGTTCTGCGCACACAGTTGGTAATGATGTTAAACGTCTGCCGATGATAAAGTGAGCAGGTGTGATGACTTCTGGCTCATTGATGGAGCTTTCCACGAAAGTGAGAGGACGAGAGTTTACGACTGCTTCTATTTCGCACATGAGTGTGCCCAACTGCTCTTCGGTTACAGATGCCTTGCCCAACGTGACTCGTACGGCTCGCTTTACAGAACCGACCAGTCGTTCCCAGAATCCGCCCCACCAAGGTGCAGCTTCCACGTTAAACTTCCATGTGATGCCACGTTCAGCAGCGAAGTTGCGCATTTCGTGAGAAGAGCAGAGTCTGTACAGGGAACGCAGCTTTGTTTGCGCGCTTGAATGTGAGGCTGTTGTCCGAATAAACTACACTTGGCACGCCTCTTCGAGCTATAAACCTCTGGAAAGCATACATGAATGCTTCTGTGGTCAGACTTGAAACTATTTCCAAGTGTATAGCCCTTAGAACAGCACATGTGATGAGGAGGATATACACCTTGCGAATTTCTCCTCTAACCAGTAGGGGCCCGGCAAAGTCAATTCCGATTATATCAAACGGGTTGGACTTCCGAAGTCTCTCTTCCGGAACAGGTGCCGTTGGAGCTGAGGCAGACTTTGCTTTGTATTTTTTACATGTGCTACATGAGTGCAGGACGCTTTTCGCTCGCTGGCGAGCTTTTGGTATCCAAAATCTTTCCCGCAATTCTACTAACACGTCTCTGATTCCGCTGTGTAGTAGTCTTCTGTGAACCGAGTCGATGATTAACTCCGTGAAGTGACATCTTGACGGTAGGATGGTAGGATGATAGGGTTCTTCGTGTCTTCGTTTACAGTGAAGTATGATAATCTACTTCGCGCTCGCAGCAGTCCTTTGCCATCGATAAACGGGCGAAGCATCGCGATGTCGGAGTTTTTCGGATCTTGCCCTAATTTAATATCCTTCATTTCTTGATGGTAGTGTTTCGCTTGTTCTGCTTTTATCAAACATTGTTCCGCCGTCCTTATTTCGAATGTAGAGAGTGGTCCTGTAGGTCGCTCGGAACTTCTTACACAAAATCTTCTGGTCCATGCAACCACTCTGAGAAGCTTATGCAGACTGCTAAACCTCTCGACAGGTATAACTTGTGCTAGTTCATCTTCGTTGCAACCTGTCAGCTCCACATGTGTCAGCTCTGTTGACAAATTGCGGCTTGACACTTAATGTCATCTGGCCAATCTTCTTCGGGCAACTTAAGCCAGGTCGGTCCCTCCCACCAAAGTTAGCTGCTAATCAATTCGTCAGCCAAACAACCTCGAGTTAGTGTATCCGCGGGGTTGAAAGATCCTGGGCAATGACGCCACTGAGTTGGACGGGACGTTCCATGTATTTCCGCCACTCTGTTCGTGACGAACGATTCCCACTTCTTGCCGCCACGTATCCATCCCAATGCTATCGAGGAGTCCGTCCAAAACGTGATAACTGTCCTTCTGTCAAAAACCTTGTTTTTCAGGTAGGCACCCATTCTTGCGGTGATGAGCGCTCCCATGAGTTCCAACCTAGGTACGGTAAGTTTTCTGATTGGAGCCACTCTCGTTTTTGCGAACAAGAACGATGTTTCCGTTCCTCCTGCGCTGTTCACGAAACGAAGGTAAGCTACCGCCCCATATGCTTGCGGACTTGCGTCACAAAATATGTGAACTTCCCAACAGTCCGATCTGTTTTCAGCGTCTGAAAGCAAGTAGCGTTTGACTCTTGTCTCTTGCAGCTTCGGAAGAGAATGAATCCAGTCATTCCATTCAGACTTCAGGTTATCCGGAAGAGGCATGTCCCAACGAATTTTCTGTATCCAAAGCTGCTGAAACAGGATTTTTCCTTTGATGACAAATGGACAAATCAATCCTAGTGGGTCAAAGATTCCAGCTATTGCTTGGAGTACGGTCCTCTTTGTCGCTGGTGTCTTGCTGGATGCAAGAAGCGCAGATTTCATGCTAAGGTGAAGTGTGTCATCTTTTCTCCAAGCGATGCCAAAAACTCTTCTGTTTTCAGGAGGCAATACGGGCTCTTGATTGCTTGCTTCCGCTTGTCGTTTTTCGCTGTCGTCAAAATGATCTTGCAGAGAAGCGGAATTTGTCAACCACTTTTTCAGCGTCATGCCGGCTTTAAGCATGATGCGATTGGCTTGCTCATAGATGCGTAGAGCACTGTCTTTTGAATCCGCTCCGGCAAGGAAGTCGTCAACGTAGAACGATGTCTTCAGTAGTTCCGCCGTCTTCTTGTCCTCTTCTGAAGCTTTATTCAGGTGATATTGAATAGTGGCCGAGAGTAGAAATGGGCTTGATGTAGCTCCAAAAGGAACACGTTTCATCCGCCACTCTTGCAAGTGGTCTGCCGGGGTTCCAGTTGGTAGGCTTGCATACCAGAAGAACCGGAAGGCGTCACGGTCTTTCCCCTGGATGCCGATTTGGAGGAATGCCTTCTCCACATCTGCACTGAGTCCAACTGGGTACGTCCTGAACCTCAGTAGTAGCTCCAGTATATCAGGGTTCAAGTTGACTCCCTTGTGCAGGCATTCGTTCAGTGAGAGAAAACCCGGAGCAGATGACGATGCATCAAATACAACTCGTAGTTTTGTAGTTGTGCGATCTTCCTTGAGCACTTCTCTGTGGGGCATATAGTAAATCCGCTTGTCCTTTTCTGGCGTAAAACGTGCCTCAGGAACAATCTCTGCGTGACCGTCTACGAGGTACTGTCGTATGGCTTTGTCATACCTTTCTAGAAGGTCTTTGTTCTTATGCAGGCGTTGCACCAAAGAAGTTAATCTTCTCATGGCCACGCAACGGTTGTCTCCGAGAGCTGTCTTCTCGATAGGCCTCCACGGAAGAGCCACTTCATAACGTCCTTCAATCTTGGTAACTGTCGATTCGAATTCCTCTAACTCTGGGTTTTTGATCTCACCGTTGTCGTTTGTGCTTATTCCCATAGTCTCCAAGTCCCAAAACTGTCGGGCAATGTCGTCATGGCGACAATCTTGCTCCGGCCAGCTGATGTTACTGTGCAAGACCCATACCATGCAGTTAGACGGCGCGGATTGGTTTGCGGTGTCTGTGGCACCTTGAAACGTCCAGCCGAAAATTGTGTTCACGGCCACAAGGCTAGAGTTAGTATGGCGCGTAACTTCAGCTGTCAAAAGCAGCCACATTTGATCTGCTCCGATTAGAAGTCCAATACTGTCGTCTCCAGTGCTCCAACCAAATTTGTCTGAATCACCGATATTTTTTCCGGTTTCTTCGAACTTCTTCACGAAAGGAACATCAGCCAAGTATGATTGAATATCCTGGCATATTTCGGGAATTTCAACCACGTCCAGAGTGCATTCTGAATGATCAAACTGGCTTTGTAGTTTTAGCCGGACAATACGATATCGGCGAGTTTTCTTTCGGCGAGTGTTTCCAAACGTGTTGATGGCGAGAGAGACTTCCCCTACAACAGGAAGCTTCAGTTTTCTGGAGATGTCCTCACGTAAAAAACTCCTTTGGCTGCCACCGTCGATGACCACGCGAAGGAAGCATCGTCGCTCCTGGGAGACAGCCCATGCCCGAAAAGTCTGAAGCAGTACGGTCTTGCTATGCTTGACGTTTTTGCCCGAGTCCGTAGCCGCATAGTACGCTTTATCCGAGTCAGGTTTAGGTGGTTGACTCCCGGTTGTCGACTGCAAGCATAGCGATGAAGCATGCCTCCGTTGACATTTGGAGCATGAAATCCGTCGTTGGCAGTCCTGTGAGCGGTGACCCTTAGCCGTGCATCTGAAGCAGCGGGCTTCTCTTGTAAGAATCTCTCTTTTCTCTTGGTCCGGCATCTTTGACCTACACTGCTCAGTTTCATGAGTGGTACTGCGGCAAAAACAGCAGTAGGTTCGTTTTGTCGGCGAATTTTCAGCGTTTTGAAATACCGCCACTGTTGGAGGATGTGGTCGGCGAAATCCACCTCTATTTTGTTCCACGTTTCCGTCAAATCTCTTTTCTTTTACATCAAACATCGTCTGGCATTTCTCTCTACTTTCCACTTCCACTTGAATGAAAGATATCAGGTCTTGTAACCTTTTGTCAGCTGCCGTCGCGTATTCGTCTTGTGTTGTGTCGGAAGGGAGCTCGGTGTTCGCTCGACGCCGATGGTACTCGATCACGATGTCCGGTGGAAGTCTCCGGAGCAAAACATCGGTAAGCATCGATGCGTACGATGTAGTAGGCACCTTCAAGGCTTTTAATCCCCGGACATGACTTTGCAGGGTGTCGTAAAGTCTTCGCAGTCCGGCAACATCAGAAGACGACTTTAGAGCTGGCAGGCATCGCAGGCGGTAGAGATGTTCTTGCTCGATGCGGAAAGGTTCACCGAACCTTGAGCGAAGCATGTCTATGGCATCTTTGTAGCATGCCTCTGTCGTCTGAAGGTTAGCAATGGCTGAAGCAGCCTCCCCCGATAAATACTTTCTTAAATAATGAAACTTGTCCGTTGTTGTTAATGAAGGATTTTTGTCAATAGTCGCTTCGAACTGTTCCCAAAAAGGAAGCCATTTACTTATTTCTCCTCGAAAGGTCGTAATGTCAAGTTTCGGTAATCGTGGTCCACCTGACCGAACGGCAGACTGAAGGTCATCTCGAGAAGCTGAATCCTCGACGCCAACATTGTGCGTAATCGCTGCGGGACGTTGATTCTTGAGAGCCTCTATCACAGTCCTTAAACTTGACAATGCGCCGATGGCTTCGTCTTCGTACTGCACGATAGTCTGAAGCTCGGTCTCAAGTATCTCGACGGGAATTAACGGGTCAAGCTCGGCGTTAATTGCTCGCAGTTCAGCGTCGCAGGCTGTCAAACGTTCAAGCAAGTTCTGAAGGCTCACCAAGTCAGGAGTTGAAGATTGTAGCGCTGCGTTCACTTCGTTGATCAGTTTCGTTTGCTGGGCCCGCCGGGTCGTTCGTTTGGGCTTCAATCGGTCCATGGTCGTTCCCTCTTCTCCCGGCGGTGTGTTGAAGAAGGGACCAGGAAGAGCCAAGACGCCCACGGCGTACCAGAACTGGAAAGCAGCGTCCTTCCTCTTTCTTTATTCCAGTGCTACTGCACCGCGCGCACTTCATCATCCTCAACTTCTATGACATCCTCCCCGGGGCTCTTGGCGAGCTCGAGAGGGTACAACTTTTGAACAGGACGGGTCAGGAACTGTCCATTCGGGATTCGGACTTTGCAAGCACGAACTATGCCGTCGCGACCGGGATGTGTTTCCGCTATGATTCCTGTCGTCCAAATTCCACGTGGACCCTTTCCTTCGATGAGAACGACGTCTCCGAGTTTAACAGATGCGGTCTTTTTTGACTTGACACGATGGAATGATGACAGTTGAAGAACGTAGTCCTTTGTCCATCGCGACCAGAAAAGGTTTAAGAGTTGTTGGCGGTAATACCATTTTTTCGTAATTTCTGCAGGATTCTGTTCACACAGTTCTGCGCACACAGTTGGTAATGATGTTAAACGTCTGCCGATGATAAAGTGAGCAGGTGTGATGACTTCTGGCTCGTTGATGGAGCTTTCCACAAGAGTGAGAGGACGAGAGTTTACGACTGCTTCTATTTCGCACATGAGTGTGCCCAACTGCTCTCCGGTTACAGATGCCTTGCCCAACGTGACTCGTACGGCTCGCTTTTCAGAACCGACCAGTCGTTCCCAGAATCCGCCCCACCAAGGTGCAGCTTCCACGTTAAACTTCCATGTGATGCCACGTTCAGCAGCGAAGTTGCGCATTTCGTGAGAAGAGCAGAGTCTGTACAGGGAACGCAGCTCTTTGTTTGCGCGCTTGAATGTGAGGCTGTTGTCCGAATAAACTACACTTGGCACGCCTCTTTTCCTTCGGCACCAAGATGTGTTGAAGAAGGGACCAGGAAGAGCCAAGACGCCCACGGCGTACCAGAACTGGAAAGCAGTGTCCTTCCTCTTTCTTTATTCCAGTGCTACTGCGCCGCGCGCACTTCATCATCCTCTACTTCTATGACAACATCTTCGCTAATCAACCACCTTCACAGAGTGGATTATGGATGAGGAATTTTAAATGCAGAGCATTTCAGTAACTCACGATGTCACCCGCGTTGGCGTCCGTAGTCCGCATCGCTCCCCCTACACTATATAAAAAAATAATACTTACCGGCGCCTCGTTTCGATCCCACGGCTCTGCGGGCAGAACGCAAGGTACATGATGCTCAACCCACTGGGCCACAAAGCCGACACAGAACGGAAGGTTACGAACGCGCCTTATATCCTTGACTCATTCAACCGTCGGCCGCAGGTGCGCCCTCTCCCCCGCATCCTCCTCGCCTTCTCTCCGCTCGCAACACCCTCTCTCGCCGCGTTCGGTTCGGGCGCACAAAAGGTGGGGATGTGCGCAACACCCTCTCTCGCCGCGTTGGGTTCGCGCTGGCATTGGATTGGATTCGATTGGCTTGGCTTGGCTTGGATTGGTTTGGATTTGGATTGGATTGGATTAAAGTGGATTGTGTTGGATTGTGTTGCGTCATAGCCGCGCCACGTTGCGTCATAGCCGCTCCACGTTGCGTCATAGCCGCGGCAGGGGGTTCACGGCACGTTTAACGTTTCACCATCGACTTTATCGACAATGTCTACGCTGGAAGACAACAATTACAACAACAACCAATACGTAATCCATACGACTTGCAGGCGCGCCCCCCGCGGAAATGCTCTGCATTTGATCGTGCCCCTCGCGAGGGGGATGTTTCTTTTTTCTTTACTTTGACACGGCTCCCGTCCCGATATGGCTCTGTCACTTTAAATGAGGGGGCCATAAATAATTTCCTGTATTGGACTGATTGGGTTGCGGGAGTGGAAGGGCAAAAAGCAATCGCAATGGAGGTCAACGTGGAAGCGGTGGCGACTTTTCTAGAGCGAATGCGAAACCTGTAAATGGTGTTCTGTGAGTCTGCCCTGCCGTCTCTAGTGTTGTTAGTGTATCGTTAGTGCTCAATGCTGTAGATTCACTTGAAAACATTCAAGTAGGCATTTGGAATGTACATGTGAGCAAGCTCCGCGTGACATACCTGGGAGTTATCCACAGCATACTAATTACGCTGGTATGACGGTACGCAAAGCCGACAACAAGATAGTACTCCACAGACTGTGCAACAAAATGGAAAAAGACGACATCAACGTTATTGCTGCTTCATCTCGCGTCGCGCAAGAACAAACCGTTAAAACATGTTAACATGCAAGTACTACAATAAGTAGTGGGATCCCGCTACTTATTATGAAAAAAGGGGCAGTGTGACGCTGGCAATTTTTAAAGCAAAAGCTGTTTTAGTGGCACCGATCGCATTCTATTTCAGGATATGCCGCATTTTTTTACAGACGGAAGTCTTTCTTGAGCTACTTAAACGCAGAAATTTTCGTCTGTCTACATGTCTGTCTGTCGGTCTGTGACTCGATTCAGCCGCCCGGTCAAAGTGAAACGGAAGGTGCGCAATAGTCCGGTCTCAGTGTTCATACTTGTCAACATTGTTGAACAAGAACAAGACATTAGGCAAATATAAGGCAGCAAATCATTACATCAGTGATATTTGCAGTGTTCCTTTATTACAAATTTCAGGAATGCTCGCTTTTTGCGATAGCAACTGCAATAGTAGATCAACTGCAGAAAACCGCCGCCTGCTGTTGCCTGCAGTGCTACCTCCTGGCGGCATTTAAGAAATAAAACGGCAATAGCAACGAAAGAATCCACTAGGTGGTATCCACGTTCCGCTTGGAACGCTCGTGGATTAGGGCAACGTGGTTCTATAGACGTTGAAGTAGGGTGCCTCGATTCACACGTGTCTCCGCCGTACGGCAGCTCAGGCATTGAGACACCCGATCTGCAGCCACGGAACGCGGTAAATTTAAATTGACTTGAGCAAACCTCTAGCGTGTTATCTTGGGAGGAACCACACGGAAGAGGAACAGCATGAAAGGTGAGCGGGAAAGAGAAGGGCGGCCTTTACTTGGCAGTGGAGCCAGTCAACTATAGTCTTCCGGCGACATTTGCTACGAAAGGAGAAGATACGCGGCCATTTTTTTTTCGAACATCCGTTCAGTGGAGTTGGAGGAGACCCCAACAACAAGCAATGTTCGGACTGCGCTCGAATTTAGCACACCACGCACACACACAGACAGACAGGCAGACACAGAGGCAGGCAAACAAACGAGCCATCGCCGGTGTCGCTTCTCGCTCGCGTACCTCGCGGCCGGTCAGGTATTCTGGCAATCCGAGCGTTTCGGGGCAGTATCCCAGCTTGGAGATGCACTGCTTGGCATTGCCGGACAGCGTGAGCGAGCCCAGGTACGTGCTTCCCGAGGAGGGCTCCGAGAAACCGGTCAGCAGCTGCATCAGCTCGGTCTTGCCCGCCCCCGCCACGCCGATGATTCCCAGGCACTGCGCAGAAGCCGCATACCTTTTTAAAGTGAAAGCTTGCTGAGTGGGAGCGATAACTTCCTGTCAAAAACTAATGCATTTCCCCATAGGCAGGCTGGGCGACCGAAAAGCTGTAAGATCTGTGCACACCCGGCGCGTGCGTGAAACCGCGCTTCCATTGTGTCTAAACGGTTATTTGAAAACCTCAGAAAGTGAATGGTTGTAGATGCGACAATACACGCATCGATCATTAAGGAAAAGTACAATGGTAGACCATAAAGTTTCATACTAATATATACTAGAGGGAAATCTGGCGCCACTGTCTAGGGGAGCCGCGCTACAGCGAGCGTGCAGTCATGTACCCGACAGGTACGTTCCACTTGTCCTTGGCATGGCTCACGAACAGGCTGATACGTTGGCTATGGCTGCAAAAAAGCAACAATATTACCGTGTTATTATGAAATTGAACCTCCAAAATTTCAGTAGTTTTTTAGAAACTTAATGTACGATGAACCAAAAAATGTTATTTTTGTTATTTTGGCTTCGAGACAAAAAAGAAGCCTTATGGCTAGCTAAGCCAAGCAGGCGAGGAACGTCGCTAGCAGCAATGGCGCCGCCCACGGCGGCCCACGACTGCAGCGACAGATTTCCCTCTAGTATATATTAGTATGAAACTATGTAGTAGACCCTAATAGAACGTATCGATATACATTTAGATCGATCGGGGATGCGTTTACTTAGTTCGCGAAAAATGGTCGCGGGGGTTTGTTCTTCATCTGCGATTGCGGCCTTTGAAGGTTTGACGACCTAATAAATGCATTTTCCTTGTATTGAACGAAGCTTTCGCGGTTCTCTTAACTGGAAGGGATGGTAATTTTTTTTTCCGAAAGGTTGTACAAGTTCACAAGAATGGACAGGAGAGACACCAGTAGTCTATTTTTGTGAACTTTCTTCACAAGAACAGACAACTTCCTTCTTCTTGTTCTCCCTTAGCGCCTCAACCTTTTTTTGAGATTCATTCTCTCCCAGCAATGCATCCTGGTAAACACATTGCTCGGGCTCATCCCGGAGAATTTATTGTCAACTCGTTCCCGCCGCTGGATGGGAGAATTGGATAATTAGGGAATTGGAGAGAATAGGATAAAATGTCCTAGCACATTAAAGGTGTCGGTTTTCATACACTCTGCAGGCGTTTCCTATTGCACAACCTGTGAGTTTCGCCGTTAAAGCGCGTGTATGGAGTCTATTACAATGTATGGAGTCTGATTAGACACGTGCCGCAGCGGAGTTAATTCCGGCGTTGTTTCAAACTAACCATGTGATTACACTGTGCTGCTGCATGCGGCCTGCACTCACTACGGCAAGACCTTCGGGTGGTCTGGGTGCAGCCGCCGCAGGAGACGTGTTTTGAGGGACTCTTCCGCTTTGGAGTGCGAACCACCACCAGCACCAGCGCTATTTTAGCCTTCACTGATTACACGGAGTGCAGGCTCGGTAGGGGCACATTTGACGTATGCAGTGGCTGCCGTGAACTGAGTTCGCCATCGTTTCCATCGCCGGCAATCTCAGTAACAAGCTACGCTGTTACATGTCCCGACTGCTAGGCGCTCCCCAGTACCGTGCGAAAGTGCGCGCCTAATAAGTACGAGTAAAGTAAGGAACAGGTTATAATACACTTACACAAGACAAAATGCCTGTCCTATATCCCACATATTCATCGTCCCGTTGCTGTTGCCTTAGCAGTGATGCGGTTTCACTTCGCCCACCTGGACTTCCTACCGGCCCCCCTGGGCACTACCCTAGGTCGGTCCAGAACCGGCAAGTCGAATAAATGCGCCCGAGAGAGTGACGTTGGCATACCTGGTTGCGTTTGAGCGCGAAGCTGACGTTGCGGACTCCCCGGCACTGCCCGTAGGACTTGCAGAGCTTTCGCACCACGAGCGCGTACTCGTCTGGAATGGGCGCCTCGCAGAGCTTCTCCACCCGCTCGGCCTCGCGACTCACGTCCGAATCGAGCGGGGACGTGGACAACCGCGGACCCGCCTGGCATTCCGGCGTAGCGCTCTTTTTCTTGCGCAGCTGAGAGCAATCAGCATCAAGACCACCATCGGTCTGTTGGTGCCTGCTGCAATCGTTTCTATCCGCTGTCACCTGGTCTCGTGGTGTCCTCACTCAACCCTACCATTAGATTTTAAAACGGGCCTTGATGACAAACAACTAATTTGTTTTGGTAACTCACTGAGCTCTATTTCAGACAGGAAATCAAGGCGTTTCTTTAATCGAAACAACTTAAGGTATCATAAAAACTGGGATTAGCGCTTTAAAGAACAGGACACGTAAGAGAAAATGGGCAGGACTGGCGCTACTTCAAGAAGGTGGCAACGAAACACGGCATCCCTGTAGTCTTTTCCGCTCCCAGGAAGCTCTCTGCCCACTGCCCTCGCATTACGGCCGCGCAGAAGCGAGCTTGCAACAAGAAGCACGCTAGGCCTTTTGTGAAATGCTGCACCGGCGTGGTGTACAAGATTCCGCTGTCGTGCGGGAAGGCCTATATCGGCCAGACGGGCCGGTGTATTAATGATTGAGCACGGGAACATGAATTGGCAATTAAGAATGGGGGGACAGCGCACTTGCCTGCGCATTGCGCTAACTGTAAGGATTGTGTCGCACGGCTAAGTGAGATTAGGATTTTGGGCAGAAGCCACGATGCAAACGCGCGTGAAATATTGGAGGCGTTTTACATCAAGAAATTTGGTACTGATTGTGTCAGTGACACTTCCGTTGCCCTTTTTTCCTCTGAGTTGGATTTTTTATCTTGTATGACTTAGTGTTTATGGCTGCGGTTATCTATGTATTTGTTGCGATGATTGGTTGGGAGTTGTCCTTCAAATAGTTCTCGCTGCGCATGATCGAGTCTGTCATTGTATAAATGCGAAGATGTAGCTTGTCAATAAATCAGTTGAAGTAGCGCAAGTCCTGTCCATTTTCTCTTACGTGTGTCCTGTTCTTTAAAGCGCTAGTCCCAGTTTTTATGATCATGAACCAACTAGCCCAGCAACAAGTTTTACTAAACTTAAGGTATATCGAAAACTTTAGAACTGCACTCTTTCAGAAGTTTCACGTTAGGACGTGAACGTTTTAATTTAAAGCAATACCCTCCTAATAAAAAACACAAGAAATGTGAAAAACACGAGTTTCACGCTTTCAAAAGTTGGATGCTTCAATCTACAGCGACATGTTCGTAGTGGGTTAGGTTATTCCCCTCCGTGATGGCACGTCGATAACGGTACCTTACAACGAACTTTAAGACCATAACAGTAGCTTTTGAAGTCCCGAACCCTTACTACTCGCGAAAAATTTCTATGGCTAGCATAAGCCTATGATGCAGAGCCCACGACGCACCGGGGCGAAGAGCCTTTTGCGCATGCGCACATATGCGGGCGCGTCCATGACACTGAGGTAGGCGAGCAGCAAGACGGACTCCGCGAGCATAAAGTAAATCTCGATCATCACGGTGCCAGACAGCTCGAACGGTTGCACCATCGACGATAGACGCCCCTCGCTCCCTGTGTCGGTGCTGTTGGCGTTCGTCGCTGCAGGGAGAGCTGCGTGGTTGGCGGACGCCGAGGAATGCGTTAGCCCCCGCACAAATGGACGTGCACGATGATGAAAAAGCGTCTTGAAGGGCGAAACTGGCCTAGTACGAGTCCACCTGCTTCGCTGAAAATGCGGAGTCAGATTCTAAAAAATGAAGGAAGCGCACACTAACGCGTAATGCACGCGTAAAACCAACGTACTCCCGCAACGACGTAAACCGGCGTAAGCGCGTAAGGAACCGGCGTACTCCGGCGTACGCCGAATGCATTGGTACGCGCTTGTTACGCCCAAGTCAGGCCGCGCCAGATATCGACGCAAACTTTCGGACGTACGGTGTTGACGTACACCTCTGGCGGTGATGTTATTGGCGGTAAGGTCGCATAACAAGACAGTGAATTGACAAATAAGCTAACTTCACTATTCATTATGCGATAAAACGAAGTAATTTGTAAAATACGGTGCCCAAACAAACGGACAAAACACGCGAAGCGACGAGCAACTATGGGAGCAAGGTAGTTTTACGCCAAATGTAGCGGAAGGGTTTTGTGCCTGCCAAGTATGCATATACTAATCCTTAACGTTTTTTAATGTCCCAAGAACTGTTTTAGTTGTTTCTGTATTAAATATACGTATATTTGTGAGAATAGGCATTATTTGCTTTATTTGAGTTAAAATGTAGTTGAACTGGTCGCCACAAAGCTGAGTCCGAAGTAGTCGAGCCACACTGCGCGGCGCATTGGTTTACGCGCGCGTTGCGGCGATATGTGGTTACTCGCCCTCTCCGACGTCGTCGGCCGGCGTAAAGGCAGCGGCGCATGGAGTATTCTTTCCTCCATGCAGCGGCGTATGCCACCGCAGGCGTACGTCGTTGCGCGAGTACGTCGGTTTTACGCGTGCATGTGGTTGGGCCTTAAGACCAGCAGGTAGCGGAGTTGTACGCAATCTTCATGACCATCACAGCGCTTTAAGTACGCGATTGTATCCGATTTGCTTCTTCGCTGCCGCAATGACCTTTGCTCCACCCTCGCGGCTTTAAGTGTGAACTTCCTTCTTTTTTTTGGTAGTGATGATCATCCGAAATCACACCTTGGAGGGGCATGTAGTATGACGTGTCTTTCTGGTTCCGAGCAAGTGTTGCCCCGACTACGGCGAACGCTGGATTCTTTTTGTGCAATCTTGGCCAATCTCTTTAAGTGGGTGTGCTGGTCTGGACAAACGTGCGGCGGGGAAGCTTGGTGGTTGCCGTGAAGAACGCAAACACGAGGGCTGGGCATTTTTGCTATTTTGTCGCGCATAAAAATACCTTGCCTGTCAATTTATTGGCTACAAAGAGATATGGGACTGTATTTATTGAAAGTGAGTAAGTACTGAAGCATCGAAAGGAAAGCTTGACATCCACCAGAATGCAGCCATACGGCTACACAGAAAAGCTTACTCCACCTTGGGGATTTACACTAAAAAAATTGCCACCATCTTCCGCGAGAGGGATGATGCAAGTCATCTCACGGGGTTCAATTCGCGTTTCCGTTATGTTGGTTACCCAAATGTGGTTGAAGTGTAGCGAACCTTAAATGATGCTCAATCACACGTAGATTTCCAATTACGTAAAGACCGCCTGTATTTGGGCGATTTAGGTGGGTACCGCTGTGCCTTGAGTATGATTGCTTTCTGATCTGTAAAGTGCACAGCCAGGGGTTGTTGTAGTAAGGGTTCAATCTTGCGAATAGTGAAGACTAGGTCTATGCACGTCCCCCGTATGGTAGTGGACTCTTTGCAGGACACACAGTGAAGTCCGTATCGCGATGACACTGGCTGGAGCTGGTTACGGTTGCGCCAGCCACGTGGTAGCAGGCATGTTCAACTCATTTGCAGGTATTTCAAGTCATCGGAGCAGCAGTCGGAGCAGTAGCAGCAAGAGCGACTGACGGAGCGACTGAGGAGCGCGCTGCTGATACCGCGGTTATATAGCCGCTCTGCGAGAGAGAGTGATGAGAGAGAGACACGCATGCGCACTAACGCACAGCTGGCATGGCGAGGAGAACGTGCTAACGCAGCTGGCGGGCGAGGAGAAAGGAGGAGGGTTGCGGACGGACTGAGAGAGAGACACGCATGCGCACTAACGCAGAGTTGGCATGGCGAGGACAACTTGCTAATGCAGCTGGCGGGCGAGGGGAAAGGAGGAGGGTTGCAGACGGACGCCGGATGGATGGAGGGACAGGCCGAGTGTAAGAGATGCCTTGCATCTAATATGGTCGATTACCTGAAGCATGAAGTGTAAGAACTGAAGTAGAATCGACAGTTGGGCTACTTGGACATTGTACATAGTTAAAGCGCTTAAACATAGGGACGAAAATTTGGGAGATAGCATTAGCACCGCCATGTGTCTCCTAATCTCTCGTCTTCGTCTTTAAGCGCTTTTTAACCGTGTACGAGAACTTCGACAATTCAATAATCAACAAACTTCTTAAGCGAAGACATGGCACTGCAGGATTCTCGTTCTTGGCGTTTATTGCGGAGAGTATCGGTAAGTAGAGGGCGTTTTTGTTTCTTTATTCGCAAGCGGCACAGCATCGAGAGACGGTTCGCCGGTGCATGAACCGGGTCTGTTTTAAAACGAAACTGCTGGATTGAAGGTTGAGGAGTGTTTGGGGTTTGTTGCAACAGTTTAATATAGGGGCTTCGCTAGGCCGTTCAGGAGTCATTCTTAAAGGAAGATCGAATCCACACCAACAATCCGAGTATTGAGGTCAATCCTGTTCAAAAAAATGGTCGCAGCTTGCAATAGGGGCGCAAGGCTGGAGAAATAGCTCAGCTGGCGGCCCCCCTTCACTTCGTCAGTTACCGGGATGTTCTCCATGAAAGTCCTCCGTGACTGGAAGGCCCGAATTGTTTTGCCCGCAGCCCTTACCATCTCTCCCAAAGTGGACCGCTTTAGCACATGCTAGAACCTGCGGCCAAGTCCAAAGCCAACGCCCGCACTACGAACCATATACAATGCTGTGCGCCTGAAATGCGATGATAGCTCGATCGGATACACGCCGGTTCGATTCCGACCGGAATAAGTGTTTTTCTGTTCTCTCCAATTGGCTGCACATGTTATTTTGTCCCGCTACTGCTAACCCCGTACCCCTCGGCCCTTTGGGATGGCCCACCTATGGTAAGGGTGCCGGTTTCAAGGCATAAAGACCCCGAGTTCGATTCCAGCGTCCTTCCTAACCACATTTTTTTCTTGGGGCTTTGAGATTTTTTGGTGCGACGGAAGGACATAGCTTCGCCTATACAGCTCTGCTGTTATAAAAGGCACGGAGTGGCCTCTTCAACAGAACCTGAAAAAGCCAGCAAAATATGTTACATTGAAGAGGAGCTAGGAGCGCATTTTCCTGATAAGGTCTTTTAAAGTCCGCGTAAACTTCCGGTGTGGCTGTTTCATTAAAGAAATACTTACGTTTAAGTGATTTGTATTTGGCAAGTTTCCACTGTAATTTTCAAAGCTGAGGAAAAATAGACCCTGTAGCGCGAAAATGGGTATACATCTTCAATTCGGTATACACTTCCGAAGTTGCATGCAGGGAAAGCGTCTCTTAACACCTGGAAGACTAATCCTGTTGGTCCGCTGCTCCTTCCACGCGCCGCAAGGGTTTTTATAAGCGATAGTCTTTCTTGAGTTACCTAAACGCATAATGTTTGATCTGTCTGTCTGCGTGTTTGGTCATCCTGCCTGCCTGGCCAATCTGCCTGGTCAGTCTGTCTTGTCTGGTCAAACCAGTCAGTCAGGTTACGACAGGTCTGTCAGGTCTGCCTGTCAGGTCTCTGGCTTATCACGACCGTGAGATGCAACCGCCCGGCCAAAAGACAGATTATCAGGTGCACGCTAGTGTTGTACTAGCAAATAATCAGCTTTGCAAAACTTTCGTACTGGACACATGTCAGAAGTCAGCATAGGAGGACACGAACCACAGTGCACAACTTGTAGATTACGAAACAGACGTTCTAAATCCAGTTATTGGGCTCAGCTTGAGCAGTAAAAACTCGAGACCGGTGCCCCGACCTACCGTTGCAGCAATACTGCAGGGAGACCGTGTGCGAGACGTCTACGATGTGGCAGGCGTGGTCCAGGAGCTCCCCTCCGGCCTCGCAGATGACGTTCTCCTGGCGGAGGTGCAGGAGCTTGGCGATGCCGCGCGTCAGCGTAAAGGTGGGCACGCTGTGGAACAGGACGTCCACCGCCTTGGGCACCACCCACAGCAGCCACGCCTCGGACACCGTCTCCGTGAAGTGCACGATCACCGCCTTCAGGGCGCCCACCAGACCTGCACGCAGAAGGGCCCGTCGAGGCGGCATAAGCGGGGCCGATTACTATGTATACAGTCTTCGCTGAAATGTTGCAAGCCACGGTGACCGTGTCCGGAGCAGGCGTGCGGCCCTTAGGGGCGCTGCGGTTGCCTCTGTCGGCTGTCTGCGCAGCAAAACAGAGTGATGGGAACTTTCAGTCTTGCCTTCGTAGTGTGGAAACAAGTGCGGCGCAAAGTGACTGCGCTTGGAAATCGACCGAGCACTGCACTTTTATTGTGCCATCCACACCACGAGCGAAACTTCCCGTCGCTCTGTTTAACTGCGCAGACAGCCGACAGCGGCAACCGCAGCGCCCCTACTTGGCCGCAAGCCTGCTCCGGACACGGTCACCATGGCCTACAACATTTTAGCAAAGACTGTACATATGTATATTCAGCCTTTTTGCGTCGCGACTGCGAAATCAAGAATTATTGGCAGGTTCCGGCCAAATACTACACCATGCACGCATGGTTGCCAGCTCCTGCTCTGATGAAGGCTTGCCATTTATCCCACGGAACCTTCCTATAGTATCGCACCACGTATCTAGCTCAGCCTCACTGGTATGCGATTACGTTCTTTTTATCCCTCCCACAAACAATGAGTACAACACCAGCTGACACAAGCCATTGCCACTGAAACGATTGGCACGACAAGCGACCAGGATTCTGTCGGGACCGCATACTACACCAGGGTGACCAGATCGGGTCCTGGGGAAGGAAAAGCAGATCTAATTTGAGTGTCTCAACTTATTACGGAAGTGCCGACAAGCTGTGGGTGTAAGAAATGATTGTCACTGCTAGACATGGGTTTTAGGGCCGATGCACTTCCCGACTGAAATTGCAGGAAGCACCAAGTACTGGAGTCATCAAGAACGGTGTGTTTGCGTACCGATCAAAAATATGAAGATGACCATGAAGGAGAGTCCAAAGGAGCTGTCCTTGAACAAGGTGGACGCTACGTAGCTGAAAGGAACCGTGGCCAGTCCGTGCGCTATGAAGAGCATCGCCAGCATACCTGCGGACATTGGAACGTGTAGAGAATGAAAAAGGACCGGCGACACTCTCTACAGTAGCGAACTTATTTTCAAATGCGGTAGCATGCATGGGCGGTATGAAAGGAGGAATTTGGTTGTCCCGTCCAATCAGCACCTTCGCAAGGTCAACTGGCTGCGCCATCTTGCGGACGAAACCGTAATATCGAACTGCTCCTGTTACGCTAACTGGTCCTAACTGGTTTAAGGGGTCCTTCCGGCCGGTGTCGCTGGGAACAGATTTTGTTTTGTTTCCCCTTCGGTTAAACAGAAACGACAGCATACATCTGTGCGTAATCTTGTTGGCGTGCGAACAGTGACGTGCGCCCTAAATTTAGGCTGTCCTATAGGGATAGCCGGAGCTATTCGGCACGATCACTGACGAGGAAACGCACGTGCTCCGCCGTCCTCCGTTTCGAGTTCTTGTCGGGCGGGGAGCTCTCGAATGTGGTTCGGGACTGTGAAAAAAGCAGCGCAATTGCCGGAGCAGACGGACACGATGCTGCACAAAGTGCTGAATAGTGCAGCGGCGTAGAGTACTTAACGGTGGGATTA